>NW_004524591.1:2598429-2634158 GCF_000260255.1 Octodon degus
AGATACTGTGAAAGGGAAAGAAATTGTTCAATGGGAAAGAAAAACTGGGATGAGAAAAAGTACAAATGAAAGAAGGGAAAAATATATATTTGGGTATATATAGAGAATAATGCAATTAGATAATTGGTTTGTCAATTTCTGCTTTTTTATATTTAGGACAGTCTACAAGGTCTCACTGCATAGATTGGACTTGTAATGATCCTCCTGTTTACAGCCTCCCAAGTGCTGGGATTACAGGCACATGCCACCACACCCAAACTCAACTGCTGTCTCAGCACACTATGGGGGCAGGGCCTGCATAGCAGGCCCGGGGATTGATCACTGGCCCCTGCATCTGCCTAAGCAGGGGCTTTAATCCACTGAGCTATTTGGGCAGCCCTCTGCTGGTATTTTGAAAAGAGCAGTTAATGGTTTTTTTTTTCTTAGTGTGTGTGTGTGTGGTACCAGGAGTTGAACTTAGGACTCTGCACTTGCCAGGCAAGCACTTATTCCATTGAGTTATCTCTCTGAGCCAACCAGTAGTTTTTTCAATCATTATTATTCCCATAAATTTCTTTATCTGAGATCATTTATGTCACTTATTGTCTGTGTCACCCAGAGTGTACTACTCATCACTATTTGTACTACATGCAATGCCCACTGAGGGATGACAGAGTACGTTGGTGTTTTACAGGAGAATTTTTGTTTTACTGATACATATAAAGACTTGTAGATACTGACATATCAAACACCATGTATGAATTTATGGATTATTTTACACAATCTTGTGGTAAAAAATTAGAAACGTAAGATATACAAACAATAGCTTTTCTATTTATCCAAAACATTGGTTGGCCCTCTCCTGGCAGTTTATGGTACGTCCTAGTGACTGTGATAACAGGCTCCCTAGAAAGAGCTGACAACTGAAGTCTTCCTTACCGAACAAATTATTCTAATAGTGTCATGTGACTGACAGCATACGTGATTGCAGGTTGGTAATGCCATTTCAGAAGTTATCAGAAAGCATATTATAAGGTGCAAATGTTTCAGATTTGAGTACTGAATTCTCAAGTCCTAAGATTTACTAACAAGTTTTTTAAACTTAAATATACTGCACCTAGATATTGAAATGTTTGAGTCAAAGAAATTCTGGTGAGTATAGGGCTTAATCATATTGACAGTTATTAATTTTAATTTTTATTATTGAGTGCTCCTGATAGTTCACCACTTCATAGCTAATAACTACCAGCTGGTGATTGTGCACCTTGGACCAAGGAGCACGGGGGGCTTTAGACATGGAAGGCTGTGTATTCTTAAAGTGATGTGCTCTTACTGTGGCAGTTAACGTCATTAAAATCTTTCCAGTTGAGTGTTGTCTTATAGGTGAGTTTAAGTAACTTTTCTCTGACCACACAGGCAGTAGAAGAGATATTTAAGGACAAGTTTGCCCAACTCAAAGTCCATCTTCTGGCACTGGACCCTTCCATCAGACTTCTTCAGATGTTAACACTTACCAGTGTCCTTTACCACATGGAAGAAAGTAGGTGTGACTGAATGAATGCTTTCAGCACTTGCCCAGAAAAACTTTTAAAGGTGACTTCTTGGTTCATACCCCATATGTATAATTAGAAGGAAAGATCAGTACTGTGGAGGCTGACCAGTCTTACTTTATAAAGTTTAAAAAGCAGAAAGAATAGTCTTGCTTTATGACAAACTAAAACAACAGAAATACTGCTTCCTTGTTCCTCTTCAGTCCCACTATCCCCCTCCCCTGGCCTGGGGACACTTTGCTGCTCTCAGTAGTTGCTAGTGTCACTGCAAACATTTGCATGAATGTGCTGAAGTTCAGGAGCCTTCACCAGAACTCCACGGAGGAAGGCACATCCCCTAGTCATCATGTGGATGCAGTCCATAGTTGCATTGTTTTGTTTTGTTTTTGAATTTGATGTTTTTTGGAACATCCTCAAAGTGTCTTCCAAAATTCATGAAAACAAATCAACAGCAATGATAAGTTACTGAGCATATTATTTAATGTCTTGAAGTTAGTGTGTCATATTTTCTACTCGTGTGAGACCACAGGGTGTTCAGCAATGTGGCTTTTGATGTACAACTGTCCTTAGATGAAATGAGGAGAGTGTTTAGACAGCTGCTGATAGCTTTAGCAACTCTGCTATGAAGCTGAAACTAACAGAAGAACAAAAAAATAGAGACTTCTCTTAGCTTATACACAAGTATATGGTAATTATATGGTATTTGGTATTCTGTCTCCCTTTTTCCAAATTATGGAATTCGCATGAGAATTACAATTTCCTCCATTAAGTTGGCAGGAAATCTTCTGGGTTTTTTCTCCTTTTAGAAGATATTAAATGTAAAACTGTTAATATTCTCTTGCATGATTTTCAGGCTTTCTAAATATGGGTAGGTGCATGCCAATTCACTCCCCCACACAAACACAAATAAAGGCTGTTTGCTATATTTATTCCTCAATGCTGGTTTTCTTAGGCCTCAAATAAGATTTTAACAAATCATACTGATTCACGTGGAGGTCTCTTATGGTGCCCAGATCAGCTGTTCTGATCTGCTTCATTTCCTTAATTACTGATAGTGTCACTGAAGCATGAACTGCATCTCTGGCTCAAGGATGCGAAAGGCAGGAGAAGTAGTGGGGCAGAAAGAAGAAAACAGAAAGGGCAGCAAGGAAGGAAATGTGAGGGCAAAGACTGGGGAGAAGCAAAGAAGGACGGGCTAAGAAGAAGATGAAGAAGATGAGTTGTTGGAGAAAAAGGTGGAGAAGGTGAAGGTCACACAAGTGTTCCTTTGTGTACTTTCAATGCATCATGTACACTCAATAAAGAGAAATAATAAACACACACTGCAGGAAAAAGAGAAGATTGGGCTGAAATACAACACGCACAATTGATCCAGTTGCCAGACTTGGCTCCATGGATATCAGCTGCAGAAATGAGCCTTCGGTAATGATTAGTGGAGAGAACAGCTTTCAATCTGTCAGTGATGTTACAATACATTTGATTGTCAGCTGACATTTAGGGACAACTCCCATCTAGAGGGTTGAGTTGGCTTAGAGGATGATTTAAATTTCACCTTTACTTTCTGAGAGACATATTTCTAAACTTAAAAATGATAGTGTGGGAAAAGTCTAAATGTTATTCACGGATTGGAGAAACATCTTCCCAGTATGGCTGTAGTGATTGTACACTTGAAGCTAATGTAAATTCCATGTTTGTCTGACATATTGAATGAAAGTTAACTCCTTCAATACAGTAAGAAAAGGTGTCAGAAAAAGGTTTTGACTACTAATGCTGGAACAAACATCACTCTTGGATGAGTTAGTGCAACTTCTAGGTTTGTTTTTAATTTCGAATTCTTGTCTCTAACTTTGTAGATAGAACATGAAATTTATCTCTGAAACATCTGTGACTATAAATAGCTAAAGCATATATTTAATCTTTATGAATATATGATTCCCTCAATGTTTCAATTCTACTATTCATCTGGATTTTATTCTCCGACAATAACATACAAAATTCAAAGGAAAATCTCGATTACCACCTTGAAAGGAGGAGATTTGACTTGTGTTAAATCTCATTTTAATTTTGACAACATAATTGAACTATATGAAAGAGAGAACAAAATGAGCTGCACTTTTGTATGCTTTTATTAGATTGGCGCTTTAATAGAAGTTCTTTTCATTTGTAAACCTTTTCACATCTGAACTTTTCTTCACCTATAAAGCGTCAAAGACCAATTTGGTCAGTAAATCCTGTTATTAATATTTAGTTGACATTCAATATGAATAGAATAAATTGATTTTAATTCTTTGTTCTGTGCTGTGCTGGCCCCGCTCCCTGGGCGAGCTGAGATGGCGATTGAGACTGGCTGTGGTGGCGCTCGCCTGTAATCCCAGCACTTGGGAGGCTGTAAACAGGACAATCACTACAAGTCCAATCTAGTAGTGAGACCCTGAACATCCTGTAGTCCTTCCCTAAAATACAGAAAAAAAATCTTTGTTCTGACTCTTGTTGATCATATACCTTTAAATGTTTCTTTTAATTCATATAGATACTATAAAACAGTATTATATTAAATGTATATTTATATGTGTCAGATGTATAATCTTTGATAGATTGGACTTCACATTTTTACTAATAAGAAAGGCACAATTCACCAACCTTTCCTTCTCTACATGCTAAGACTTACACAGAATCAAATGATTTTGAATAACCCAGAGATGAGTAGACTGAGAACCTTGATGCTTCCTTTGCGCTGAGAAGCTTCAAGCCTTCCAGGCTCTGATGCACCAAAGCTGTATCTTAGAAGATTGTTTTGTGATGGATTTCCAGAGAAAAAGATTATTCATAAGGGAATTGGAACCTCAGGTCCACTCAGAAACCCATTTTCTTTTCATCTGAGTATGTTTCTAGGCAGCGATGTTTGTTTATTTGGAGTTGAATTTAAATGGCTAGTGCCATCAAATCACAATGAGAATATTTCTGTTTCTCCATTATAGGGCAAAGCCTAGCATCTTCAGATCAGAGTATATTTTTCTGGTAATAGCTAAATGCATATTGCAAACAAATGCTCTTTCATCTCTAACTTTCTATTTTTTTCAAATTGTTTGTCTAATATAAGTCAGTTGTAAGTAGTAATACAAGTATTAGAGTGATAGAAGGTTGTTTTTAGGATGGGCTTCTTTTCTGTGGTAATAAAAGATTGCTACATTGTAATTAAGTGCTTTTGTCCAAAGTAACACATCACTTCCCCTCATATTTCATTATTTAAATAAAGGCACACAGTCTCACCTGCCTTTAGTAAGCTGAACAAAATTCTAAGTTACCACCAATGCAGAAGGAAAAGAATCAGAATATCTGTCAGCATTCCTAATGCCCTATATGAAAATAAAAGTGGATCTTAAGAATGTGAGTTAAATACATAGATGTTTTTATCCTTACAAAACCCAAAGGTTTCTGGGTCTGAGAAAGTAGTTGTGCTCTGATAAATTCAGAATATCACTTGACCAGTGAGAAGGCTAGGTCAAGACTGAAGTAGATTAAAATGCAACATTAACTTACAATTTTATTTTTTGAAAAGTAATGCATTTATCTGGTTAATGTACAAAAATAAGACTAAGACAGAATGTGTTTATAGGTTTCATTTTTACTTTGGCCTTGTCCCTCTTATTTTTTTTCTGCAGAATACCATTCGTACTAGTTTCCTATGTATCCTCCTGTATGCCATATATATATATATATATATTTGTGTAAGTGTATTTTTGGAATTGGGAAATAGTCTTGGTGCTGGTAATAAACGCACTGCCTTAGCCCTTAGCTACATCCACAGCCCTTTTTAAAACTTTGGGACAAGTCCTTGAAATGTTGCTAAGTTACCTACATGGGCTGGAATTGGTAGATGCTTCTGCTTCAGACTTCTAGAGATCTGGGATTGGAAGCATGCAAATATCTTTATATGCTTGATCTATTTATATCACCTCCATTTCAATGAGATTTAAAATATTTACTGACTATTCCACCTTGCTTTTCTAATTTACAACATATCTTGGAAAAATTTCCATGTCCCTGTATAGAGAAAATCTTTATTTGCTCTTATATATACATGATGTTCTACAGAATGTTAGTTCTGCAGACATATGTCAGTGCTATCATCTCAAATAACAGCACAAACTTGTATTTGTATGTGTGGGGAGCAGCCAAGGGCTAAATACCTTGAAGTGGGAGAGTTGTATTAAAGAACAAATGGCTACTATGTTTAGGGGGTATTGCCAAATTGCTTTCTATACATGAGAAATTCTTCACAAACTTTCCATTAAAGTATATTAGAAGGCTTTTTAATTTTTGCCAGTCTGATACATAAAAATTGTAAACCTCATCAGAAATTGATCAAAAAACCATCAGCTCAAAGTCTATTATACATTCCTATACATAAAAATGAAGTGACCAAATTTGGAAATTCTTGGGCAATTTCTAAGCAGTCTACCATCAATCAGATGTTGAATACAGGGATGACTTGTACCAACACCCCTCCTCCACAAAAAATCACATAGACACCACATTTTCTTTGTAAAATGACCGGTATTGTGTTAGTTAAACAAACTAGCAGGAGCTGCCAATTCTGTCCCTCTGTGTCTGTGTGTGTGGGCTGCAGATGGGGCTTCTGGAGTCTCCTGCCCTCAAATATTGGCTCTTGTTTTTTCCCTTCCACACTTTTGTCGTCCTAAATATATTCATTAAATATCAAATCTCTATCTGTTTGTCTACCTATCAATCTGTTCTGTTCTGTTTTTCAAGAGAAAACTAATACACTATTATTTTGTCAAATTTTAAATCTTTTGGGATTTAATTGGAAGAACCTTAAATCTACCTGTAATACCAGGTTGAATAGAATTTTTTTCCCTATAGCATATCTTCCATTCAACTCAAAATAGACAGTCCTATAATTTTTAATGAATAGTAATTTTGTGGAGACAATTTATGTATGTGGAAATACTTACCTAATGACACAGCAATTGCTTTTGGTCACTTGAGTGATAGGGATACAACTTTACTCACCATTTGAGTTTGTTATACAAAGGGATTGTACTTCAAAGAAGGACTAATGTGTTTGACCTTTGTATTGAATTGTGTGATTTAATCATTAAAAAAGAACTCAATGATTTCAACGGTCCAAAGAAAATTATGTATAACTAATGCTACTTTCTGTATCTAACATGGAAAAATGAACATGATACCTTAATTTTTTTCTTGTTGTATTTAGTATTTATCTATTCTGTGGCCATAAGTAAAAATGATAAATGATAATAAAAGCCTTAGAGTAAAATGTGTAGATGCATGCAAAATAATATTTCTCCTTAGTAGTGTGAAACTAGTTAAGGTTAAGGTAATCTTTGGTTTCTGCCACAAGTATCAAATTCTCTCAGAATACCGAGATATTATTACTGAAATGTAAATTCTGAAAATCCATTATATCTTTTATCAAACAAACTAAATTCAAGATGCCTGAAAAAAATTCTACTTGGGATATTTTAGGCAAAAAAGAAAATTTATAGATAATTTCTGCATCGTAAACTAAATAAATAGAAAAGATGAAACATGTTACTGGCATTTGCTATAAACAGCCCATATAAAAGCAGCAGGAGTACCTTCAATATAATGGAGAGATTTGTTAGTGTCACATTTGGACTTGTTTTTGCAGTATTTAAACATTACTATTGTAAATAAGGACAAATGTACAAACAATTTTCCCTTTTAACGAGGGAAATTTGAGGAAAATTGCCTCCACTGTTATGTAATAAAATCTGTTTGAAGACTTCTCATTCCCTTCCAATAAAATTGGAACAGTTGGATGCCCCACACTTAATTTATATTAAATTGCACCATTGTCTATGTCAAACTGAATGCCAAAAGATGGAGAAGATATGAAAAAAAATTAGATGAGTAAATGAGAAAGGAAGCAAGAAAGATGGCTTTCCATGCTTCCTGCTAAGTGTATTTCCCAACAAGTTCTCTGGGGAGGAAAGATTACTAGGAACAATTTTGGGTTCAATTTAACTTTCACTTTAGTGTCCATACACTTTCTACAATGTCTGATTTAAATAAATGTAGCACATAGTTAGCCCTTGATTATAATTGCTATAAATTTTAAAAACCAATTTAGAATGCTGTCATAAAAGCAGACACAAAATATACTTTTCACAAATGAGTCATATGGACCACAAGGACACTGAAAAATAAGCAGAAATTAGCTTAAGATGCTTAGTTACCACTGTTGGAAGCAATGAACCTGAAATTTTTTTTGAACTTTAACCTAAAATAGCTTACAGGTAACATAAAAGTACTTTCTACGGTAGCTTATAAGAATGTCTTTGACCAACATATTTTCAAATGGTAAATTCCAATGAATTTGTTCTGTACTCGGATTAGACATATTTCTCTTTAGCAATTATTTAGGAATCTTTGAAATAATAATTTGAGTCAACTAAGCATTACCACAAAAGTAACAAAAAATCATATTCTTATTTGTGTCTCATATTCTGAATACATTATTTGAAATGGTTAAGAAATCATTTTTATTTCCAAGACCACAAAGAATATACAATTCCATGCTTCAATGGCTTTCAGAAATTCTCATAAGTTGAATTAGGATTTTTCTATTGCATTTGACCTGAAAACTTCTTACATGATTACCTTTCCCAGACCAATGTCATGATTTGCCTGGATAAGATTTAATAGTTGAGCTACTGATAAACATGTAAAAGCCTTTTAATGCATTACATTCAGCCTTTGTGCTTAGAAAAGAACAGCCCAACAGTGGAGTAGGAAAATGTTCATAGTTGGACCAATGGTTGGCATCGGCCCCATAGTAATTTCTGAAGATGTGGAATGACTTCTTTCTGTTCTAATATGTTTATTTTTCTCTACTTATTTGTGATTAATTTTCTTGTTCTCCCCCCAGCCTCTTATCTTTTTATTTTTCTATGTATTTAGTAAAGGGTCTACAGGGTCTCACTGCACAGATTAGACTCATAGTGATACTGTTTTCAGCCTGCCAAATTCTGGGATTACAGGTGTACATCACCACAACCCGGGGGCAGGGCTGACACAGCACACCAGGGATTGAATCCCAGTCTTGTGCCTGCGTAAGCAGGCACTTTAGTCTGCTGAGCTATCTGGCTGGGCCCCCCAGCCTCTTGTCATCACCATTTTACTACTAAATTCTATGAAATCAAATTGCTATCTTGCACATGTGATTGTGAACACATGGTATTTGGCTTTTGGTACCCAGATTATTTCATTCAACACAGTTATTTCCAGTTCCATCAATGTTTTCACAAATGAAATGAGAAAATTTCATTTTTTTTGATAAATAGCTCTCCATTATGTAAGTGTGCATATTTTCTTTTAACGTATTTGTTCATTTTTATAGTACATTACTAATTCAATACATGTAGACAATGTGTAATAATCAACTCAGAGAAACAAGTATATTTATTTCTTCAAAAATTAAACACTTTATGAGTTAGGAATTTAATACTATCTTAAAAGTTCTCATTCCTTTGTGACTTGTGTCATATTTGGGCTTTGTTTTGCATCTATTCTGTGGAATAATGATAAAAAATGATAATAAAATCCCTAGAGTAAAATTTGTAGTTCATGCAAACTAATATTTCTCCTGAGTAGTGTGAAGCTAGTTAAGGTTAAGATAATCTTTGGTTTCTACCGCAAGTATCAAATTCTCTCAGAATAAGATATTATTACTAAAATGCAAATGCTGAAAATTCATGATATCTTTTACCAAACAAACTAAATTCAAGATGCCTGAAAAAATTATACTTTATGTAGAATTCTAAATTATGTAGAATGTGAATGCTTAATCTTCATTGATTTCCACAACTATTTGGTATTAAAATATTCCACATACTACTTGATGGTGCTAAGATGTAAGAAATAAGACATTCTTAAACAACTTACAATTCAGAAGAGATATTAAATTTATGGGTGCAATTTACTTCATATAGTTAGGAAAAGGAATGTTTTATGTCAAGTAAAGTGTTTAAATGAACAAAATTATACAAATTAGAAGAATCAAACTATTTATTTATTTGCATGAAGGACAGGTGGTGGTTCACATGCATTACTAAGGAAAGTAAGTGTTAAGCTAGTCATCAGATGATAATTGAGGGGGCTGGGGAGATGGCTCAGTAGAATAAGTGCTTCCCTGGCAAGTGCAAGGGCCTGAGTTCAATCCCCGGTTCTGCCAAAAAGAAAAAAAAAGATGATAATTGGGGTTCAGAAAAAAGTGAATGTGAAAGTTCAGTTTTGAAAACAAATTGCCAATATTCCAGGGTACAAATTTGTGAGAATTCCCTGTGATTGTTATAGAGTAATACTAAAGAATAAACATGATGTTATCAATTTGGATATAATTAATATGGCTACAAGCACCACTAGTACTATGTGGGGAGGAGGAAAAGAGCCTTCACTAGCTCTGCACCTTGGTTCACTTCAATTCATGGTAGTGAGGTGACAGCCAAACCACTGACCTGATTGAGGACAAGACTTTCCAGAGAATAGTTCTCCAGGGCTGATGTGTTACCCTACTGCAGAGACCCATTGAAGATAGCCATAGGACATAGACTGTGAAACAGTGAAGACTAGACTACCTTCTGAGATCCCCTGAGAAGCTTAAATTCAAGCCAGGAAGATCATGAGGCTTTCATTTTATAGTAGGAGGCCAAGTTTGGTGGGATAATCCTCAGACAGGTCTGGATTTGAAATCAATGACATTGAGTCCAGTGGTCTCCTGGAGACTTCATCCTGTTGCCTACATCAAGGGGAGACCAGTGGTCTAATTTATGGTAAGTTGTTGTTATCTAGTTTTTCAAATGTCTATGGTAAAATCATAGTTCTCTTTGTTTTGGTTAAAGGTAGTTTATGAGTAGTTCTTAGGGATTGCCAGTATCTAGTTTATATTTGATGTTATTCCTATGGTTGACTTTACTAGTATAGCCAAGATGACATAGGTTTTGCTCTCAATTGGTTTTCTCCTTATGCCAATATCTGGATTGCTGGGATATATCAGCCAATCCTTATAGAGAACAGAGTCAATGCAATATCTATAAATATATAAGGATTTAAGATATAGGTACTACAGACACCCAGAGTCAGTTGTGCAAAAGGGCTGTCTACACACTGAAGATCCAAAGAATCCTTTCCAAGATCAGTAGTCTGGAGTTCACTGTAATGGCATGTGTGAGTCTATACCAGGAGACTGAGAAGACGGCAGTGGAAGGCTGAAGGGTCTGTGCTAGAGGGCTGAAGAGTCTGTTGGTGCTACTTATGCCAAGAATAGGTCTTTTGTCCTCAGTAAATCCCTTCAGGTACATCTGGAGCTGTGATGATACAATTTAATTGAGTCTTTCTTAGTCAAGTTGATATAATTAGTTAACTATCACATGGAGGATCATAATTAGTACTGTGGTCTATTCTCAAAGAACTGGTTATTGGGTTGAGTAACAACTGATTCTTCTAAATGGAGTTGACTCCTGGGACAATGGCAAAGGCTGATGGTCAGCTATGCACAGAGGTTGTCTCTGCAACTAAGCTACCCATGATAGTGAACCAACAAACCCAAGCAGAGAAAACAAAACAAAAAAAATCAAAGCATAAGAATACTAGACAACAAAGTGCCTCCAAAAGCTCTCACCTCTCTGCAAAGTTAATCCAGGGGAATGGAGGGAAAAGAAATCAAAACCACACAAGACAAATATCTGAAAGACTATCAGGGGAGGTAGAATGACAGACCAATAATGTACTTGGAAATTGAAAGAAGATTTAACTAAACAAATAATGAACTTGGGACTGGGGAGATAGCTCAGTAGAATAAGTGCTTGCCTGCCAAGCATAAGGGCCTGAGTTCAATCCCCAGTTCCACCAAAAACAAAAACAAAAACAAACAAACGAACAAACAAAAAACACCCCGGGGGCCAGGGAGATGGCTTAGTGGAATAAGAGCTTCTCTGGCAAGCATGAGGACCTGATTTCAATCCCCGGTTCTGAAAAAAAAAAACAAAAAAACAAAAAAAGACCCCAATCTTAATGAAAGTAATGACCAGCGAATCCAGAGAAACACCAATAAAAATCTAGTGAAGTTAAACCTAATCGTGCAAACGTGAATACCCAGCACAGAAAGAAAAAAGTCCACAAAAGAGTTATAAAGAAAGATCAGGTAGACTAAGAATACAATTGAGGATTTGGGAGATAGCTCAACAGTCTAAGTGCTTGCCTGGCAAGCACAAAGACATGGGTTTGATTCCAGGTACCAATCCTTGCCAGTCATGAAAACCAGGTGTGGTGGTTCGTGCTTGTAATTCCAGCACTGGGGGTCTGAGAGAGGAGAATCTCTATGAGTCTGAGTTGCATAACAAGACCCTGTACTAAAAGTATTGAGAAAAAAAAATGCAAAACCAAAACCAGGCCACAGAAGTGACCAGAGTGAGAACTACAGTGCGAGACCTAGAAGAATGGGCTATTGTCAGTATCAGCTAATGTGAGACACATTAAAAATATTAAGGAGTCATGAAAAATTAATCCATGTTTCTAGATCATAAAAAGACTAATTTAAGAGGCTGAGCTTGGTGGAGCATGGGTGTGGGAGGCTGAAAATAGAAGGATCACTGTGAGTCTGATCTGTATAGTGAGACTCTATAGATCCTGTAGTAAATACAAAGACCAATATAAGAGTAATTGGAATTAATGAAAAGTTGGAAGGGAATCTTGTTACAGATTGTGTCAAGATGTCCCAAAGCCTCATTTTATCAAAGGTGGAAGTTTTGGGAGATTGCTGCATCTAAAGTGTATGAGTCTGGGATTAAAGATGTGATTCTTTGATTATGTAATGGTGCAGTTCTGGGTTCAAAAGTCCTCTACCTTGGATAGACTGTATGGAACAGAAAAAGAGATGTTCTTGCCACTTGTCATTTGCTACTTTGCTTCTGCTTTTCCACTTTGAGTTTTTGTTGTCTTCTTCCCACTATGATCTGCTTTTCCTCTTCAACACCCTTGCATCATGTGACCCTGCCTTAATGCCAGACAACTCTGGCAATGAACTGATACCTCTACAAGCTCTGATCTACAGTAAACCTTTGCTCCTTTATCTTTGGGTGTTGAGTATTTTCTATCAGCAAGAAAAGTTACTAACACAGAATTTGGTACCAGAAGTAGAGTCACTGTTGCTGCTGAACTTGAACATGTGGTTCAGGAGCCTTTGGAACTGGCTTATGGAAATAGTTTGAAAGTTTTGGACATGCTAGCTGAATGCTAGCTAGCATTTAGGGGATGGAATGTCTTAAATTTTAGAGGATGGGAAATTCTTGTTAGAGCTCATAAGGCCAGAATACTTATAGAAATGCTACTGGGAAAGACCAGGCTTGGAAGGTTTCTAATGAGAAAGACTACATTGACTGTTGGACTCCAAAGGATGTATGTGGTGCATTGGTAGAAAGTTCCTCTGCACAGACTGAGACTTTGTCTGAGACTCAGCCTAAAGGGGTGACCAATTTATTTTGCAGAAGAAATTTCAAGACAGTCTAATGTTGAGGTGGTGTCTGGGTTACTATTTGGGGCTTTCAGTCAGATCTGTGTTAAGACTCAAGAATAAACACTTAAACAAAATGATTTAAAATGTTGTGAGTTTGACCATAAAGGAAATTCCAGTAAAACTGTGGACTTCAAAGGTAGAGCAGAGGAGAACTTGGTTGCTGAGAAGGAACAGGCCAATGGAAAAGATGGCTTGGGGACATCAATATAAATAGGATCCTAGCCTTAAAATCCTCAAGGTAGCAAAGGTGACAGAATTTGCTATAAGAGATCTTGAGAGCACCATGTTTCAGAATGGAGGTGGCTTAGAGAATTTATTCTTTAGGATGGTATTCAGAGTACTCAGAAATCCAGGCATCAATTCCTATAGCCAAGAGAGAAGCAAGCCTGTT
This sequence comes from Octodon degus, assembly GCF_000260255.1. NCBI lineage: Eukaryota > Metazoa > Chordata > Mammalia > Rodentia > Octodontidae > Octodon > Octodon degus. Next base: position 2,611,931 of record NW_004524591.1, read on the forward strand.
GACTGCTTTCTAGCTGGCAGCACAACTTGGTGTCATCCACATGGTGGTGAGTTTAGGTGCATGCAGAATGTAAGAGTTTAGGGGTCAGAAAGGCTTCTATCTAGACTTCAGAAGATGGTTGGAGGATAGGCAATGTGCCCTTGAGAGGGCAGAATGTGAAGCTGTGAGTGTGCAGTGGAAGGTGCAGTAGAGACCACAGAAGGTTGGTGAATCCAGCAAAACGGATCATCCAAGGAAAGGTGCAAGAAGTGAGCAAGGTCACCCCAAGAAAGAAACCATGAGAACTACAACCACCAGAAGTGCCAAAGGGGCAGAAGGCACCCAATCCATTTGGAGTTCATGCCACAGACTGCCTTGGGGATGGACATGAATCTACAGAAGTGAATGTTTGTGCTGATAGAGTTTTATATCATTCCTCTTTATCCTTGAATTTACATATTTTAGAATGGTAATATGCATCTTGTGTATTGAATGATGGAAGTGTTCAACTTTCTTTTCATTTGTACACAAGATCATAGTTAAGAGCTTGTGTTCAATCTCAGAGACTTTGGACTTGGATTTTTCAGCAGTGCTGAAACTGTTAGTTTTTTGGCAACACTTATTTTAAAAAAATATTTTATAAAAAAAGGTAAAACAAAGTTTTAAAACAAAATGGGAGTGTAATGATAGTTAATACACTACATGTTGTTATCCTTAGCTTAAAGTAGAAGATATAGACATAAAACTTCTCCAATTGATATTACCACAATCTTTCTAATTCATTAAAAAGACACTAGTAGTATAACAGATTTTATGCCTTTTCCCTGCTGTCCTTTTCTTTTTCATCTATTCTGGTTTATTATTTTTTTGACTATTTCTTTCAACTTCATAATATCTATTGTACATTGTAGAATTTATTTACTCTTTCAGTTTCCAACACCAGGGAGGAAATACGATGTTTACACATGTGAGCCAGATTTATCTGAATTATGTGTACAGGCTTTAGTTGCATCAATTTACTTATATAATTGTCAAGTATCATTCTTTATAGATGAGTAGCCCTTCATTGTAAAAACTACCACATAATTTTTTAAAAATATTTTTAAACAGTGCAAAATACTAAAACATAAAAAGCTACAAGTGATACAGAATTTCACTTAACAAAGTAAGTGAAATTGTTTTAATGCACAATGTTGCTGTCCAAGTAGTTATTTATATTGCCAGATATATGCATGCAAAATTGGAAGAATAAAGAAAAAGAGAAATAAACATGTAAAAATTCAGCAGAGAAAAAGTACAAATAATTGAAAAAAGGAAACAAAAAAATTAAACATTACCTGCTTCTTTTCATAGACCAGCAGAAATACACAGTGCAGGTGTCCAAACTATCCGTCTTACATTCATAGATATTCCTCTTTCCATAACTCCATTTCCTGTCCTTGGCAACTTGTCTAGGCATCTTTCTAAAAGTGTTAAAGATGTCATATCACAAGGATACATGCACATCCATGTATAGAGCAGCTCAATTTATAATGTCACATCTAGAAATGGTCTATATGCCCATTACCAGACAAATGCATAAAAATATGATACTGATACATGATGGAGGAGTACTCTGCCATAAAGAAAGACAGACAGGAGCCATTCATGGGCAAATAGCTGTGAATTGAGACCATACTGTTATATGAAATAAGTCAGATATACAAGCTTGATATGTCATTACTTATCCTATATAAGAAATTCTATCTATCATCTATCTATCTATCTATCTATCTATCTATCTATCTATCTATCTATCTATGCACATGAAGAGAGGTAGAAAATAGTTAAGTAGGAAGTAGATCTTTTTCAAATAGGGGAACTAGAGAAGAAAGGTGGGGGAAGAGTGGAAGGAATGGATAAAAAAGAAGGGAAAATAATGAAAATAGAGTGCTTGCAAGGGAAGGGGACCAAGAGTTGGAAGGATTGGGGAGGAAGAAGAAAGATAGGGAATGAAAAATAGAAGAGAGAGAAAAATATTCAGATGTATTATGTGCCAACTCTGCATGATAATTATAACCAGTGTACACTGCAAACATATGCTAATATAAAAGATGAATTAGGGGGCCACGGAGATAGCTCAGCAGTCTAAGTGCCTGCCTAGGCAAGCACAAGGATACAGGATCAGTCTCAGGTACCAGATGCCATGCCAGCCCTGCCTTGGGTGTACTGAGCTGGTAACCAAAACCAGGCGTGGTGGCACACGCCTGTAAACTCACTGCAGGGGAGACAGAAACAGGAGTATCACTAGGAGTCTGAGGGGCATAGTGAGACCCTGTAGCAAATACATAAAATTAAAAAAAAAATAGGATAATAGGTCATATTTGACCCTTCTTTTCCCTTTCTATATGTCTTCCAGGAAAAAATAAAAGTATCACACCACAGTAACATATGTACACCTATGTTTATAGCAGTCTGTAATAGGTGAATCTTGGTAGCAATACAAATGTCCATCAACTGATATAGATGTGTTTTTTTAATTTAATGGAATATTATTCAGTCAAATAGAAAAACAGACATTTATAGTTAAGTGGATGGATTTTTTTTAAATTTTATTTATGTGTGTGTGTGTGTGTGTGTGTGTGTGTGTGTCCAGCTCAGCCCACCAGAAGACGGGGCTGGCTGGTATGTGGTGCTGGGGGATTGAACCGCGGTCCCTGTGCTTTGCTAAGCTTGTTCTAAGTAGGTGCTTTAAACCACTGAGCCATCTCACCAGCCCCAAGTGGATGGATCTTGAGACCATAACCATAAGTAAAATAAATTGGATACATAGGTGTAAATATTGCACTATCTTTCTGATGTGAGAAACTAAAAGGTAAAAAAGAGCAAATATGCACAATAGATATTGTGAAATAGGAAGAATTGTTCAAAAGGCAAAAGGAACTAGGGAGGATGAAGGGGAAAGGAAGGAAGGGAAAGAGAAGATAAAAGAAGAACAAAGTGATAATAGCTTTGTGAACAGCAAGGGAGAAGGACTTTGAAAAGAGCAGACAGGAATGGACAGAAGAGTGGAATCAAGATTTGTCAAGAAGAGATACAAATTTCTAATAATGAGTGTGTTCATTACATATATCTAACTTATATCAATAAACTTAGATTAAAAAATTAACATATACACACAAAAGGAAAGTAGGCTATGGTCACATTGCTAAGAATTTAATCTGATTCTACACTGTGGATTACTTCAAAATATTTTTTGATTCACAAACTGTAATAACATGCATTTATCTGACAGGAAGATGGTGGAGTTACGCTGTGAATGGGAAATTTGCAGGTGGAAGCTTTGAGGAGATGTAGTCCAAGGTATCAAGGCTACTTGTTAGAATAGGTCTGCAAGGCAATGGTCACATGGATTACTCTCCCTAGAAATGATTCAAAAATTGAGATTTGGTTTTACAAGCAAGCTGCAGCTAAGAATAATTAAAAGGTGACTACTGTCAGCCACAGCAGAAATAAAAAGTATGCTTTTGCCTTAAATGTTTCCTCTTGATAGTGATCAAGATATTTTTATTATTCCTCTCAGCTTGACTAATCTTTATACACCTTTCTCCCTGACTCTAGGTCCCTAACTTATATTTTATAAGAGTATTTCCTTTATAAAATTTGCAATTCATAATGATTTATTTTCTCTGCCCTTTGGTGTGCAATTCACTTCAGCTATTGACAGCTTTATAACCAAGGGTATTTTTCCAGAGGATTTCAGAGTCATCTCTTAGAAATATAATTACCAAGAAATATAGTACCCCATATGGATCTTCCAGTTTCTCTGAGAAGCTAGGAGCCTGACTTCCATGAGGAACAATTAGCAGACACACCTTTTTACTCTTGACATAGTCTAAACCAATCATTGCACATTTATTTCCCTTAAGAAAGGTGCAAATATGCTCATGACTCAGGATGAGTTAGTGAATGACATTTCTAAAGATACAGTGTACACTTCAAAGTAGGCATACATACCCAGTTAGGACGAAGCCACCACCTTTATTCAGTGATTTAAGGAATAGAATCCTGTCTTCCCAGTGGCTTGGTGTAACATCACAATATCAAGGTTTAGGTCTTACTCAGGGTATAAACAACAGGGTGGTCCATTTTATACTCAAACCTAAATTTTATTTGCCCTTCCAGTATGCCACAAGCTTGGAATTGGAGCAATTAAGTTGTATGTGCCCATCTATTGATGAATAAAGTATTTCATATTTTGTGTTTGCTTTTTCTAACTTTGCATAGTGAGATGTATATGTTATTGAGTAGGAATGAAAGTTAATTGGTAGTACTCACCTTGCTTTAACATGAAAAAATCTAATTAGGTTATTTGAATAAAGTACATACTTCCTTTAATGACATATTATGATAATCCCCAAAAGCCAACTATTGCTATTAATTTTCTTTTTTATGGATCAGCTTTTCTACATTGCAAAAAAACCCACATCTAATACATGTTTTCCTTCTGGGATATTTTTAACTGTTCTATTTTCTTCTGTTATGATGTTTTACACTTATAGATAAGACTTTTCTCTTTGATACAACTTATTGTCTCAAAATTCTGCAAACTTTTTTCTTTTCCAAATCATTCAAGTATGCAAAAACATCATGTTTGTTCATTAATCCATTTAATCAATGACACATAGTGAAAACCATGGAAGACCTTGGAAAAACTGTCTTGAAAGCCAAGTGTCCTTGGCTAGACCTGAAAAGGTTGATAATAGATCTGATCCGGGGCTGATGATTGATGTCACAGAAAGAGAATACCCTCCCTGCAGAGGGATAGGAAAGCCCCTTTTGTCAATTACTGCCAGGAATGAAATGCAAGACCTTGTGCTTCACAGGCAGGTACCTGTGCTACCAAGCTATGTCCCAGGCCCAATGGGTGGGCCTGTGTGTGTGTGTGTGTGTGTGTGTGTGTGTGTGTGTGTGTTTACTCTTGTAGAGAGAATAGGGGAAAGAGTTGCAGCAAAGAGTTGCAGCAAAATGCTATAGCACTAGCTGGGTGAGAACAAAATCTACATGTCATAGGTGATTTACTCACAAAATGTGAACTTAAATAATTATAAAGAAGGCATCAAGTGAGAAGTTTTCCCTCACCTCTTGTCCACATTTTCTGTTTCCATTTCTCACCCTTATAGATATGTGTTATTATTCACTTTGTATTCTTTCAGAGATACAAGATTCATACAATATTCAAAATAACTTGTTTCATAAACAAATCACGTTGCACCCAGTCCTTTATATCATGCTATTTTCACCTCCACTTAATAGCTTGCAAAATTTCCTGCATCATTGCACAAACTGCTTCCCGTTTCTTGTATAAGCTCCAATATGCTTTGCCATTTACTAATCTTTTTAAAAAATTCGTGTTGGTTGTTATTTTAGTTGGATAAATCTTTTACTCTTATGAATCATGCTATGACGAATATTGAAAACCTATAAATATATGCCATTGTAATGGAAAAGTCCATACATTAAAAAAATCTCTTGTATTTTATTGTTAAATGACTTCGATAATATTTTAAGATTGGTAAACTGTTTAGGACTCCACACAAACATGTGCTTTAAAGTGAGTGAATGTTTGGGATGATGCATAGAATTAAAATTCTTATAATGGAGTTCTTTATTGGTTTCAAGAAAGTTTGCTAGAAATATTTTCTATTGTTTGAGATGTTTATTTTTAAAAGTCTTTTAAAGCACATCCTTTCTAGATTCTTATAGCAATAAAAATAATTTTAAAGCTTTCCTAGAAATAGAATTTTGATGAAGTTTAGGTTTGTCCTTTGATATTTATTTAAATAACATTGAGAAGCATCTCTTTCATAGTTTGAATCTACCATATGTTTATTGTTTATCACCTTGATCAGAATCAAGGCCTATTAAAGGCAAGTGAAGATCCTGTTAGTAGAAGGATTTCCCAGAAGCAGCACACTAGCAATTGGCAAATATTGTATTTTTTCCATATACTTATTGAATGTTCCACCAATGAAATTTTACTGTTAGTCAAGTCACAAGTAGCCTATTTTTTTGGAAAGTGCATTGATGGTATTAATATGAATAAGGTTAACTAACAGTGGTGAGAATTGTACTCAAAGTCTACTTACAGAATTTTAAGCCGTCCAGTTTCCACAGTGCTCCTTTCCATCATCTTATCTTGTGATCATCAAGTATGCCCTTCTTTCATTTTAATGCAAAGTTTTGTGCAACAGCATATAAAATCAAACAATAAGAACAAAACAAGGACAGGATTAGATACAGTGGTGTGCTGAAAACTATAATTTTGTACAATTGATTATGCTTATCTCTTTTCACTTACACTGTCAATCACATCTTTTTGATCCACTAAGAGCACATTGCTAATAATTGCTTCATGGTAGGAATCTAGAAAATTCATTTTATTTTATTTTATTTTATGCTATGATATAAAGAATGGGAAAATGTCCTTTCAATTCTACAAATAGTGTAAATTTATGTTCTTTTCATTTCTTTCTTTTTCACCTGAGAATCCACCAGCAATGTGTATGTGCTGCTCACTGTGTGTGAAGTGTTGCTGGGAAACTTTGAGCCATAAATAACTTTTCTTCACCCTCATACTCATGGATGTAATATTGTCCAAGAAGGATTCTCTATAACCATAAAACAATCAAATAGTAAACTAAATCTTGATGGAAAAGCATCTAAATTATAAATAAAATTTTACTCGTTAAAAAAATTAACATCAATGTTAGTTTTTAGAGCCAGGTATGGTGGGGCACAGCTGTAATCCGAGCACTCAGTGGGATGAGTCAGGAGGATTGCTGTGGGCTCCAGTCAAACCTGGGCTATGTAGGAAATTCAAGGACAGCCCGAGCTACATAGTGATAAACTGTCTCAAAAGGAGAATAAAATTAATGCCAAGCTCCTAAGAAGCCATAGGGCCATCATATTGAGTGAGAATAAAATATGATTGATTTTCCAAATCCCTCAAGATTTTTACTGAGTTATTAGATTTGAGCATGTGTTGAGTACAAACAAATATTGATGAGCTGAAACTTACACACTGTAGTCTATGTCTACTAATGAAGGCTTAGAATTTGACTTGAAACTCAAAAGCTACAGAGACAAAGCAGGCTCCTTAACAAAAGCCATCCACTGATATAAAAAAAAGAAAGCTAAGACAAAGTTTTCTTTCTTTCTCTCTCTCTCTTTCTTTCTCTCTCTCTCTCTCTCTTTCTTTCTTTCTTTCTTTCTTTCTTTCTTTCTTTCTTTCTTTCTTTCTTTCTTTCATTTCTCTTCTTCTTCTATTTCTCTTCTTCCTCCTTCTCCTCCTCCTCTTCCTCTTCCTCCTCTTCCTCCTCCTCTCTCCTACTCCTCTTCTTCCTCCTCCTCCTCCTCCTCCTCCTCCTCCTCCTTCTTTGTAATACTTGCTATATAAAATCCTGAGAGATCCTGAAGAAAAAATTACTATGAATCCTGATATTTCACAAATAACATGCAATATGATTGCTATGATTTGTGTCTGGATATTCCAACAAAGCCTCATGCAGTTACAGGGTGGGGGCAGGCTTTTTGGAAGTGGCTGAATGTAGAATTTGGGATTGGCTCATTGGCTAGTGCTGGAATTGGCAGTGTGAGTACTGCACTGCCCCAGGCCAGGTAGCCTATATATAATGTAAGGAGGAGAAAGAGGCTTGCCTCTCCCATCTCTGTTCATGTTGCTTTTGTGTCTTCTTCCACCATAAACTGTGCCAGGCCACCCTGCCTTGGAGCCTGCTCAATATAGACCAAAACCTCTAAACAAATCTTTCCTTCCTTAACTTGGGTGTGTGGTATTTTGTCTCAACAATGAGAAAAGTAACTGCGACAGATGGCTATATGACAACTCAATTTATTACCAACTTATTGGACGATAATTATGCATTTACAATTATTTCACCATAATCTTGTGGTAAAAATAAAATTTTCTGCTTTAGTATTGAAGTGTTAGTCTGTCAGTATTTTTACCACAAAGAAAATACAAATTTGTGTGTTAAGAATCATAATAATGTGACTGTTTAGCTCAGTATGTTTGATTTACCTTATTTATTTATTTATTTTATTTAGTACAGGGTCTACAGGGTCTTGTTATGTAGATAAGACTCATAGTGGTCCTCATGTTTTCAGCCTCCAAAGTGCTGGGATTACAGGTACATGCTATCATGCCCACCTGGGCGGAGCCGGCACTGCAGGCTGGGGATTAAACCCTGGCCACTGCACTCTACCTAAGCAGACACTTTAATCTGCTGAGCTATCTGGCCAGTCCTATCTCATATATTTAAAGTCAAGGAGCTTTATATTCCAACAACAGCCATATAATAATTAATTATTTTCATAACATTTCTAATGAAAAGTTTAATAGGCAGACAGCTACCAACACCTAAATCACAAGAAACAATCTAAAGGGCTCTTTTGTAGCTATAACTCTTGCTTTGTGATTCTCGAGCAGTAGATGGGATACTTTTTCTGCAAAAAGCAAGATAACAATTATTTTAAACTTAGAGGGAAAGAGACAGATGTTGAAGATATCATATAGGCACTTACAGCGTCATGAAAGGTGTTGCCATTTAAAAATGCCAAACCATTCACAGCTCATAGGCCACACAGAAATAGGTATGAGACCAAATTTAGTTGGATGGTCATAGTCATGAAAACACCCTGAAAAACTGAGATTGTTCCCTGAGTCCCCACAGTGCCATACTGGATCCCATCCAGTTGATTTGTAGTATCAAAACAGGTCAATTAACTCTCTTTCCATAATCAAATTTTCTCCCTTTTGTATAGGGTCAACTGCATTGATGGGCCCAGCTAAACTCAGCAGATATTCCATATTACAGGCACCTTCAATGCCCTAGGCATTCCACTGTAATTTTGGCATGATTCTCAAAGCTTTATGGACTGCCCTTTTAAAAGATTTTGGCCTATCAGGCCTTGCACTGAAATTTGGATAAAAGCTGCACTGAAGCCACAACTATTGCATTTTCCATGCCCAGTATAATCAGCATCACATGGATAGCACCAAGCTCTGCTCTTAGCAGAAGTAGGAGTCAGGCCCCACTGGAGTGTTGCTTCAGTGACCTCTTAATGCTTAGATATGTGAGCAGGATGAAATGAAATCTGGGAAAACAATTCTCTAGGTGACTCTTTTTAAACAGAGATACCAGGAAGTGTCTTCTCTGAAGAAAGGTTGACACTTTTTAAACCTTGAAACCTACAATGATTTGGGTCTTTCTAATTCCTGAGATGCTCTCAAGGCAGCTAAAGTGCTTGGTTTCTTTTTAATGGTACTAATCTCTTTAGCATGCAGACTTCCTTTGGCCCCAATTTTACACATGGTTCCTTCTTAGCATTTTTTTTTCTGCTTTATCTTTTGCCCCTTCCTACTATAATTATAACTAAAAGTAGCCATTAGTAGTCACACCTGTCTGGAAAATTTGTCTCTCTCAAAGTCTCAGTACATAGATCTATTATGGACAGATTTCTTCCAGAATGTAATACACATGACCTCTAATGCAATCAACCAAAGAATGCCTAATCCCAGTGGAAGCCTCTGACCTTCCACCAACTGCATGCCTGGCAGTATTCTTATTTTGTGAGCTCTCACCAGAATTTTGCATCAATCTCTGCTTACTTTGAATACAGCATTCCAAGACATCTCTAATCCACACCTCCAAAACGTTCAAACTCTTCTCACAAGACAATTCCAAAAATTTTTGAACAATGTGGTAAAGTCTAATTATAGCAATTATCTCAATTTTCTAGTACCAATGTCTGTATTAGAGTTTTCCAGAACAGAATGAATGAAAAATATATGCATAACTATGCAATGGAATTTGTTAGGTAACTTTAAAAGAGCACAGGTGAAGGAGTCCACGGTGGCCATGCGCAGGACTAGAGATGGAATTGTGCACGGTGGTTGTCAACTGAATCACAAACTGAATAATCCACGGTGGCCCTTGCATGTTGGAAAGCAAGAGGATCTGCTTAGCCCAGGAAAATGAAAGCTTCAGGACAAGAGGTATCAAGGATGCCGCTATAGTTCAGAACTAAACGCCTGGAACTTCACTGTAGGGTTACAGGCTTCTGTCTGTATTGGAAGGCTGAAGAGACTGGGCATGGATGTCTGCAAGTCTTGTTTTTGGCATTCCTAGGTTCACTTATCATTTCATTGGGTCTTCTTAAATTCTAAATAGACTCATGTCTTTCCAATTAGAAGAGGTGATCCCTCCCATTTTAGAAGGCCTAGGGCTTATCCGATTTTTCTAGTGCTGTACCTGCTTAGATCATAGTTTACACAGGAAGAAATGAGCCTCTTTAGATATTCTTAAAACAATCTTTATGCATGCTTCTTCCTGGGCGATGGACCCACTTTCCAAAATATTTACAATAAGCCCGTTAAAGTGATTCTTCAGGACACGTCTATTTATGCAGAATTTCAATTCATCGCTTATACTAAAAGAGCTGTTGATATGTTCCCATAGGAACAAATATACTATTCATATTGAAATCTTTTGCCTCAAAATCATGAAACTAGTGGGACAGGCATGGAAAAAAAGGCATGGCAGAGGATGACTGAAAATGATTAAAATGTATTATTGCACCCATATGTCTGCTTAAATGGAACTCATTGATCTGTACGACCAGTGAAAAAGGGGTTGATAAAATGAAGGTGCTGTTGGTGAACTGCCTTACAATGGGTGCATTAAACACCAGCTTGTTGTGTTAAAAACTTGTATATTTCTGTAAAAGAGTTGGTGCAGAAAGGGCTGAGGAAGCATGGTCGAATTTTATCTGCTGAATTTTTCTAAAGAACTTGTAATTAAACAATGGATTGATATTTTCTTTACATTTTCATTATACATTCTTTAATTAAGTATACAAATATTTCATGAATTTCTCAAGATATCCATAAAATGTACTGTATGAAAACTGTTACAAATGAAATATGTTAACATGGCCAAAAAATTGCAGCTTCTTGGAATTTTTAAGCCATTTGCTGAGGAATCATTCACTGTAAGGTTGAGTTCATGGTATGGAGCATCTTGGCATCTTTGTTTTCTATTCAGGCCCATATAATATGAAAGAATATTTGGTTTATGTCTCAGTTATATTGGTACATGGTTTTTAGAATGAAAATAAATGCATTTTTATTCATCATAGGTAAGTTTATTTTTTATTGTTTTACAATAAAAACAATTATTTTTTATTGTTTTTCATCAGAATTTGTCTTTTACAGTGTTCTTTCTCTCCAAATTATCACACTTTGCTAAATTCAGTGCTTTAAAATGACATTGGCTTGGGGGGAACTACCCGCTCGGGCCCCCACTTCTGTCCCTCTCTCGAGACAGGAGCTTTCTTTCTCTCAATAAATATATTCTGCTCATAAAAAAATGAAATTGGCTTTCAACAGGAGGACAGTAATGCCACTTTCTTAGCATTCCTTAGGAAATTTGACTTCGACTGTTTTTTAGTATATTACATTCCTAACCTGATTTTTTTTTGTCTTTTGCTGCAAAGTAATATAAAATTGCTTTTTCAAGACTGATGACTGCACAATAATTCTCTAATTTGTAGTTGTATACTTACCTGGAGACAGTCACATCTTAGAAGAACCACTTTGCATTTATCTGGATTAAACTTCTTCATGTGAATCCTTATATCCTGCTTTGATTTGCCAAAGAATAGATTGAACTGTTTCATCCGTTTTTCTGTCTTTATAAATTTTATTACTGTCACATTATGCAAGTTCCAGTTGGAATTTTTCCTGTTGTTATGTGAAATACTTTTATGAAGCTCTTCAGAAAATATCAGAAATAGCATTTAAACAGTACATAATGCACTGATGACTTTAAACAGTTAACATTTTCTCAATATATTCATTTACTTTTAAGGAGTTTATTCCTCACAGATAACATTTGATTAAGACATACAGTCTGCAATAAGAGAGGCACTGTTTCAAGTTCTTTTGGATGTCTTTTCCACACACTAGTGCTTGAATCCTTCTAAAAATCTGAAAATGGATTTTATTACTATTGTCATTTATTATAGAAAGCCCAGAAGCAAGAAGAATTTAAATAAGCTACTTGATATGCAGTAGCTACTAACAGGCACATCCAAGGCTGAGGCCAGGTTGCCATTCTGGAGAGTGAGTCTCAGACTTCGCTCACGCTTCCTCACTAATGCTCTGCAGTGGCATGCTAAAAACACATCATGGGAGATAGCTCGGTGGCATAAGCGCCTGCCTGGCAAGCACAGGGTCCTGAGTTCAATCCCTGGTACCATAAACCATGCCACCTAATGAGACTCAATCAAGAAATGGGCAAATGAAATGAATAGACCCTTATCAGAAGTACAGATGGCCAGCAAACATGATACAATATTTAACATTATTGGCCATTAGAGAAATGCAAATAAAACAACACTAAGACTTCATGTTTTATCAGAAAAAGTGACAATAGTCAAGAAATCCAGGTTGGACTGGGGAGAGAGCTTGGCAATCTAAGCACCTGCCTGGCAAGTGCAAGGTCCTGAGTTCAGCCCCCAGTACCGCATGTCATACTGGCCCCAGAACCCTGGGCACACTGTGCAGGCCACTGAAACCAGGCTTGGTGATGTGCTCCTGTAGACTCAGTGCTGGGGAGGGTGGGAGAGGAGGATTACTATGAGTCCGAACTGTATAGCAAGACCCTGTGTCAAAAAAATAAATTAAATTAAAAAATAAAATAACATAAATCACCACTAAGTTTGTTATTATCTACATTTTCACATGGATTATTTTATAAAATTATCATGGCCTTCATTCACATATGTTCTTTGGATGCTCATTTAAATATATATATATATTCATATATATATAGTGTATAAAATTTCTGTAATATATGGATACATATGTATATTTTATATACACTAGGTGTGTGTACTCATATATCAGATCCCACAAATACATGTATCAGATCCTGGTAGTTTTTTAAAAAAATATTTTATGATAGAAAAATCAAGCATCAAACTCAGTGCACTCAGTGTACTTTTACTAAATAGCTCTTGGGATTCATACAGGTAATGATTTTCCTTAGTGTGTGTGTGTGGTTTTTCCTCCACAATATCTTTTCCTTACTCCATATCATGTGCCTGCTAAAAGCAAAATAGTGGGGGTGCATGACTGCCTGGAGAGTCCTGTCGCACCTCACTGGCATTCACGTGGTCTGAATGCTGACCTTGGCTAGCATACTCTAAGGTTGCCATGTGGTATGAGTTAGACCTGTGTAGAGTATAGTGCCCTTTGGTGGGATTCGGATTAGACCAATATTAAGTGCAGGCAACCATTCCACCTATTAGGGCTCTAGTCCCTGCTTCTGAGAGATTTACTCTCTGCCACATTCCTAATCGTACCATGTGGAATGTTGCCACTTTCCCCATCACAGATGCAGCGATAACAGCTGACAGTTGGGATATTAAATGACACTTGCTTGAGAGACATCCATTATAAAAGTTGAAATGCCCTGAAAGTCTGGACTAGTAAACAGATTTTGGCATTTTGACTAATTAGCATTTGAAGATCAATTATCCACCAGTGACTAGAAAAAAGAGTGACAAGCATTTAATGATGCTGTCAGTGAGTATTTACTTGGTGGCAAGTACTGTGATTGATTTACTACAATCATGATCTCATTTAACCTTATGATAGAGGTACTATGTTTATTTGAATTTTACAAAGGATAAATGAGAAACGTGATTGAAAAAGCAGCAGTCTCCGTTGTTTACACTGCATGTTTGCTAAGAGCCCAGACTATGTCCCTGACTCCCATTTGAACTCAGTCACATCCATTTCTCCCTGCGGGAGAGTCACTGTTGCGGTGCCTCTGTTTCCATACCGTTCAAATGAAAAATGATTACTCCTTCCAAACTGTTGAATCAAAACCCAAGATGGGCTGTGGACAATAACTATTAGAGTCTCATCCAAAGAAGTGATCAAATTAGAATCTGAACCTATTAGAGTTTACATTCAGCATTTTAAATACTTTGCCATTTTCTTTGGTGCAGATTTCTCCGTGTCATTACGCCTCCTCCTTACACTGGATCACTCTCTTATAGATGCAGGATTAATTCCCATTATATTTTTACCCCATAAAGATGCTTCATTTTGAGCAGAACTTTCCACTCACGTGCCCACTTCCTCAGTCACATATATCATTACCCGGGGTGACACTTCGGGTGCAGGTGAAAAGGAAAGCATCATTGGGGTGCTGGGGGTACACTGGGGGTGCACACACTTAGATTGTGCGAGGGCCTGGGTTCAATCCCTAGCACTAAGAAAAGGCAGACAGAAAAAAAGTGAAAGGAATCCACAGCAGCCTGGGCTGCAGCTCCGCACCTTCCTCAAAACCCCCTCTTAGCAGAATTCCTTTGTTGGAGCAGCTGTAGAGCTTCTGAAGAGGGGTGTTCACAGGAAAAGCTAATGTGAAAGGGAAGCCAGTAACGAATTCTGCTATAGATTCCATTCTGTGAGCTTGGGGCAGGAAGGAAAGTCAGACCATTCAGGTTTTTTTTTTTTTTTTTTTTAAATCTGTACCCATAAATACCAGCTCTGTTCTACTCTTTACCATAGAAGCCCTTTCCTGTTCTCTGCAGAGATGGGGTTGTGCATGGCCTTTTGTGAGTAATGGCTGTTTTGATTCAACAAATAACATTTCACACTAATGCAGTTCACATGAGGATTTAGAGACCATTAAGACTGTACTGTTTAAATTTCTACGATGGACTCTAACACTGTTCTCTGGAACAAATTGCAGTTGTGACATATTAAAATTATACCCTGTGAGAGGATTCTCTGAACAGTTTCCAAAAGTGGGCATTGCATACCTCATTGAAAAAAAAATAATGGAAAAAAGCTTGGAAAATTTTCTAGGGAAATTATGAAGGAAAGAAGCATCTAATTTTCTATGTTGTAGTTAGGCTACTTTATTAGCAAAATGACACTGGGTTAAAACAGGTTTAATTATTTCACATTTTTATAATAAACTAAAGAGTACCTTATTCAGTTCCTTAATAATTTCTCTATTGGAAATAGCAACATTTAGTTTATTGAATTATAGGGTAAAACAGATGAATAAACAAACCAAATAATTCAAAGTATCTCAACTTAAGATGTAGTAGAAAGGAGCTTTTCAAGTTAAATGGTGAAATGGTACTCTTTTTTTCCTGACTTACTTGTGCTTCCATCTCTGTCTCTTTCTTTTGAGTCATTTATTTTTTGCCATACTTCTCTCAGGTCAGCAGCACTCTCTTGGGTCACCTTGTCTGTCACCTTCTGTAACAGCAGCATGTCAAGAGTTCATGGTCCCGCTTTAATTGTGTCCCTCAATCTAAAATCAATTATTTTTCCACTACTCACTGTATGTCTATTCTCATGCAGGGCATTTTAATAAGCTATGCCTCATTTACCTTTCAGGAAAGTGTGAATCTAGATGGACATCTCAAGAAGATAAAAATTAAGGCTCCTTGAAGAAAAATCCGAGGGTTTACTTAGGACCTGAGAGTACTCTTTGGATGTCCGTGTCACGCAGGCAAGCAGTTGCTGGCTTGGTGCAAGATCAGGCTGAACCTGCTGCTGAGTAAAATGACTGTGCTCAGGGTGCTTTGATAGGAATGAAGGAGCTGTAAGATCCCAAAAGAAAAATTTACCAATAATCATTTCTACCCGGACTTTTGTCTTGAGACAGCAGGCAGTTACTTCTCAGTATTACAGAGAAAGAAATTTTGGCTTCCTAAGAGCAAATCCTGACTTAGGAACAACTAGCTAACTGCAGTTGGAAAGGCCAGAAATAGAATGCTTAATGTATGAAACGACTCTAATTAGAAAGGACGTCTGTGCAAAGCCTGTGTCCCTTGTACCAGTATTCAGGCTGACCATGAGAAGCACTCACTAGGAGGCAGTTTACATACTGACTGCTAAAAGTGAATTAATCTATTCCAAGTTCAACTGACCTAGGAGGTAGTAAGCATTCTAACATAAATACTGAAAAAATTTGAAAAGCTCTTCAATGATAGCTTAGTCTAAGTGATAAACTGACTTTTAAGATAAGGTCAGACAAAATGAATAAGAAACTATCATTTCCCATACATTTCCAAAGTAATGCTTTCAATAAAATATTCTAGCTCCATAGAATAACTCTGCTGTCTACTAGCCAAGTGTGGTGATTAAGTATATGCTGAATTGAGATGCATTATAATTATAAAATTACACTGGATTTTGAAAACACAGTACAGAAAAGGGAAAACACTTCAGTATTTTTAAATTGATTGTCTATTACTAATACAGAACTAAATGCCTCATTTCCTTATAAATTATGTGAAGGAAGACAACTAATCTCTCTCACTTTTAAAAAGAAAATTCTTAGACCAGTCATGGTGGTGTGCGCCTGTAATCCCAGTGCTGGGAAAGCTAAAACAGGAGGATCACTTTGAGCCTGAGCTGCATAGTGAGACCTAGTACCAAATACATAAAATCAAAAAAAGAGAAAAAAACTTAAAAAATTCTTGATCTTTATGCTAATGTTTTTCTACTAGTACATCAGACTCTATTTAAATATAGAGATATTATCAGTAGCGTCCACACTAAAGTTATATTTAAAATTTTTTTTCCCTGAGTTTAGAAATGACACAGCATACAAGCCTCAAAACTGATGGAGGCTACAAAATCTATTATTTTGCTCTGAGAAAATAGTTTCAGTCTCGCTCTTCAGAGGATTAGTTGTGGGCCTTCTAGGTTCAGGGATACAGCCTTTCTATGAAGGCCAGCAGGTGTATGCAGCTCGATCAGGACATCAACGGAGGCTCTGTGTCCCCTGGTTGTGTATCTGGAGCCGCTGTTCCTGTGCTCTTTGTTTTTATTTTTTATTTTTTTTATTAATTTTATTGAGAAACAAATAGAAGTGAGACAGTTTCAAAACCGATTAGTAGGACAGTTTCAATAATTTAATATGATGAGCTGTAAAAGGCTCAAGTCAATAACTTCTGAGGATAACCCACTAATATTATAGACTGCTAGATAGTGTTAGATTGCTTAGTTGAATTCAAACACCTATAGTGTTTAGATGCCAATAGAATATTCACCTCTGACAGACAATAAAAAAGTGATACAAAGGAATGATGATTTTGTTTATACATACAAAATAGGATAAATTTACAGCTACTTTCGCTTAATTCAAAGAGAAGAAAGAGGGGCACTAACAGTGTTTGGACAGAATATCCTGTCTGCTTCTTGTACTATGGATAACCACTAAGAAGATAACAATGTACAATGTATTGATTATCAAAACTGTCCTATTAATCAGCTGTAAAACTGTCTCATTGATATTTATTTCTCAATAAAAAATTTAAAAAATAATTCAGACATTACATATTGTTGTCTTTGTAGTAGTTATTCATAGTACAAGATGAGGACATGAAAACTTAGCTAAAAACTGTTAGTACAAATCTTTTTTCTCATTGAATTAAGGGAAAGTAGCTGTGTATCTATCTTATTTTATATATGTATAGATACAAAATCGTCCTTCATTTGTATACCCTTTTTTTGTTTAGTTTTGTCAGAGATGGGTATTCCATTGCCATTTAAATACTGTAGATGCATGAATTCAGCAAAATAATCCAATATAATCCAGTAGTCCATAATAGTAGTGGATTATCTGTAGGACTGGCAATGTCAGAAGTTGTTGACTTGAGCCTTTTACATCTCAGTATGGAAAATACCTTGTCCATGCTGTGTCTAAGATGTTCGATATTTAGACAGATGGTGAGGTTAAGCTCAACTGTCTATGTTACAGGGTAATGATATCATTGAGCTTCTCTTCTGAAGGGTCAACAACCTAAGTTTGCAGACCAAAAATTAGAGAAAAAGAAGGGCTGCAAGGACAGCCAAAATTTTGGCCCTAGCTTTTCAAGGTCAGTGAAGACTCAGGACATAGGAGAACCTGTACTGTAACATCATGTAACTCAGTCATTGCCCAAATTTTCTGATCAAGGCGATTATGGGGTCACAGGGGAAAGTGATCGATGATGTAGAGTGTGCCTAACGAGAGTTAGGAGAGAAAACATTCTCTCAGGCTTTCACAGAAAGCACATTTGTCAAGCAATGGCCGTGACTCATCCACATGGCTGACACCAACAAAAGACCTGCAAACTGTTTCAGGTTTCAGGGTAAATCCTGAGGGGATTCAACAGATACAGAAGTTACATTCCTTGTTATGTAGGGCTTGCTTTATCTTGGTCTTAACCATCCAGCAGAGAAGTATAAAAACAAGGTATAAAAAGTAAAGCTATATCCTGTGCTTTGTGTTCTCTGGCAGCACTTATATCCACAGGGAGTCCTTGTCCAAAGTATTTATGTGTCTGCACGTGGAGGCCAAGGGTGGGGGACGCGTGGGAGGGAAGCCAGTCACATTCGTCCCATCCTCCCTTACATAAAAAGGATTAGTGCATTCCTCTAAACATTTATGAGAGATTCTTCCCTTTATGTTTTTGTTTTCATCAGGAAATAGGCTGGAATATTTCTCTGACATAATCCATCGGTTAAATAAATGGTTTCTTAAACTTAACTATAAGCTGTCATTTATGTGATATTCTAATTTAGGGATGTGCAGGCAATGAAGCTCACAATCAATGAGATATATGTCAAGAATCTCTCCAATAAATACCCTCATAGGCCAAGTAAACACAGGCAAAACATTAACAGCTTGATATACTTGAATCTTCTGTGTGTTATTATGACTGTTTCTGCAAAATTGTTCTCTCATTTTCTTTGTTTTATTTTAAAAAGAGAAAAAATTGACATAGAATTTTAAAGCAAGGTGAGATGAAATTATAGATGGTTAATGCATTGCATATTGTTATCTTCAGAATAGTTGCTCAGATTATAAGATACAGTTGTGCAAACTTGAACAAACAATATAAACACTGTTCCTTTTGACGAACTAATAGAAATTAGCAGTACAATTATATTAGCTATCTTGTGTATATGTATTTTATTTTTAAATTTTCCCACCTACCTATTCTGAGAAACAAAATGAAAAGAAATTCTAATAAAGCACTCAAGGAAATTTAAGTATTCATAGTAGGTTCTTTCCCCCTGTGATAGGTGGGATCCAAGTAAACCACTGGCTTTCAATTCTTTAAGGATCCAAGTCCACTCAGGGAAAGACTTAGGGATTGTAAGTTGTTCCTGCAACTTATAATCAGAAATCTCTTAGGGTTTTCAAGCTAGTGGAAAAAGAATGTATAAGTGCACTGGCAAACACAGACAAGAGACAATTTTTGGAGTAGTTACAGAACAGTACACTAAATGATAAATACTTAGTTCACAATATCTCCATGCTTAGCCCTGGGTTCACCTTAGCAGGAAACATGAAAAACTTCAGTTTATTGGTTGAAGGTTACTGCATTTTACTTAGTGATGCTAAGATGCTTATGAAGGGCTCAAAAGTGGCTGCTGAATACTGCTTGACTGGCGTCTTTTCCCCAATATCTTCCCCAAGTATTTCTTTGTTTTATGTGGCATTGAGTAGAGATACCTAGCAAGATTAAATGCAGAGATTTGGAGTTTTTTTATTGTCATTACTATTCAGAATTTTCTCTTTATTAGTACACATTTGCATTCTTTTAAAATTTTTTGCTTTGAAATTTAGAAACAAATTTTCTTTAACATCTGAAATACAAATCCTAAAAGATCAACTTTGCCAGAAAACTGAGTCTACACAATTATGCATTGCCTCTATCATGTTAGAATGTGCATTAAACTCAAACACAAGGTCCATGAAACAAACCACTATCCTTCAGTAATTTGTGCAAAAAAAACAGGAAATAAACCACCACCCTTCAATAATGTGACCTATAGAATGCCTAGGGAACGACATAGGTGAATTCCCAGTGTGGGGACCTGGTACTTGCACATAACACATCTTAAGCCTGCTTTTCAGCCCCTCATTGCCTCTCAATGCCCTTAATTTTTATTTGTACATGTTTGCAGTCTGTAGTGTTTGTAGTACATAACGTTTACACTCTTTTGTAGAGTTGTGTGTTTTACCTTCAGTCTCTCTGAGATACTTCAACTCCATGCTTGGTTGATATTGCTGTTGGTTTCCTGTTTACAGAAACAGTGATTTCTGGATTTTTACCCAAGAAGATATGATTTCCAGTGGGTAGGATGTAAGATAAACAAATGCTTAAAATATTTCCGTATTGCTCAGTTTGGAAGAATATGTAATAAGAATATGTTTTTAAAAATTTCCTTTGATATGAACACCTTAGAATCACAGTATTTTTCTGCCTGTAATAAGCATGAAGTTTGGGAACGCAACTCAATATAGTTGGCAGATAGCAAGGGATGATTAAGAAAGGTTCTGCTTCTTCTGTTTTCTTTACTTCATTCTTCACAAAAAGTATTTTATTATTATCAGTGACAGAGAACAGCTTTAATGCTCTAGATTAGAATCTAAACTGTATATGGAATCATAATATAGTGCCCAATAAGCTATTAATGTACAGGTACTTATACCTTCTATTCCTTCATAGAATTGTAAAAAAATTGCTTACATGTGTTATCTTGAAGACAATATCATTTTGAGATAGACTTAGATGCAGTCAAGACTTATGCTAATTATAAATAGTCTAAAGACACAGTTTTAGTTTGAGATTTTCTGTTGCAGTCATCACAGTTGATTCTGGAACTTGCTGTGTTCTCCAAAATTAATGGTGTTGAACAAGTGTTGTGATTTTCTTGGGTTTCTTTTTATGGAAAAGTAGAACACATCAGAGACTTGAAATCTGAGTAAATTAACTTTGTATACATTTATCAGTTCCAGGTTTTTAAAAAAATCCCTGATCAAATGGTAACCAACAGATCTGCACACCAACTGGGTATCTTAATAAGATGCCTGTAGATTAGTTGGACTAGAATAAAAATGATTTACAGTGATTTTCCCCTATATTTGTAAGGATTTATTTTATCTCTATGATCGAGAGATTTAGAGGGGTTGATATGAGTAACTTATTTGTGGGATATCCAACAATATTTTATTAGTGTATGTTTGGGATACATGGTGATTACACTCAGCCTGGGGAGCTGATCCACATCAGTATCTGATCCTGATTATTTTTACTCACCTACACCTTCAGCCTTCCCTGTCTCCCTTCAGCTCCAGAACCCCTTCCATTTCCTGTAGAGTCTGCCTGTTTCTTAACATAACATTTTCATTTTGGCCTTTGAATTACTTATATTTATTGTCTCTCATATTAGGGCAACCATATGACAGTTAACCCTCTGTGACTGATAGGCTTCACTCAGTATTATGCTCTCAAGGTCTTTTTGTTGTCCAATAAATGACTGAAACTTGTTCTGCTTTAATGGAGAGTAGTACTCCATCATGTATATATGTCTATATTGTGCCTATTCATTCATTCATTGTGTGTGTGTCTGTGTGTGTGTGTGTGTGTGTGTGTGTGTGTGTGTGACTATGTGTTGAGAGTTGAGGATCAGTCAAAGACTTCTATGCTACCAGGGTAATCTCTCTAGTTAGTGTCTGGTTCCCAATCACGTGATCTTGGCTTTGGTTGCATTTTGATGCTCATTTCTCTCTTCAAATTACACAGTTAACAATATTGGACCCTCCCGTTATGCAGCAAGGAGAATTTCTAGCCACTTTATTCACATCAACAGATCCAACTGTATATCAATCTTGTGCCTGAAACTTGTTTTAACGTCTTCATGTTATCAATGACTCTTACAGTCTGCGCCATCCTGACAGGTTCACCAGGACGTGATGGAGGATAAGAAAAAGGAAAGAGGCAAGTCAGCCAGGAGAGAAATTCGATAGATGACAGAGAGGAGACTTGATTCTGTTGGAGTTATTTTTACAGCTGCAGTAAAGAGCCGATGTTGAGGAGGCTGAGAGAATACTTGTGGGAGCAGGAGGCAGGAGGGGGTATAAGTAGAGATTGAGGGATGCTATGAGTGAGTCAGAAACTCTTGATGTGTTGATAGCTTGTTTAAATCCTCTATGCACAATGTAAATGAGTAACTGGCCCATAAAAGGCACTCTTTAAAGTACTGCTTAATAGTTATTGCCTGGGGCTGGAGAGATGGCTCAGTGGTCTAAAGCACCTACTTAGAACAAGCTTAGCAAAAGCATCAGGGACCGCGGTTCAATCCCCCAGCACC
>NW_004524591.1:2634258-2642896 GCF_000260255.1 Octodon degus
TACTTAGAACAAGCTTAGCAAAAGCATCAGGGACCGCGGTTCAATCCCCCAGCACCACATGCCAGCCAGCCCCGCCCCCTGGTGGGCTGAGCTGGCCTCTCTCTCTCTCTCTCTCTCTCTCTCTCTCTCTCTTAAATAAATAAATAAAAAAAAATAGTTATTGCCTTTTGCACACATCTAGTCCCCTCCTACATTCACAGAGGAAAGGAGAAAAGCAAGAAATGGAAGATAAAGGGATAAAAAAGAGAAAAAAGAAGCAAAAATGTTAACAAACAGTAAAAAAGAACAGCAACAATGACAATTATAAAACCAAACAAGCATGCAGCTGCAAAGTCAAACTATTCAAACATATCACTTTCCTATTTACATTGTTGTCTGAGCTCAGCTAGTGAGCTTTTCCCCACATTCAAATGTGGGAAGCTTAAGGACACCTGGCTCTGTCCAACCCCATCCTCCTGTGAGCATCGCCGCGACCACAAGTTACATCTCCTCCTCACCCCTCTCAGTCCTCATGTGCTGTCTGTTCCTGGTCTTTCTAAGGTTCTCCCCTTCCAAGACCTACCCCACTTTTTGCCTGTGAAAGAAGAGGCATGCAGATTTCAGTGCCCTTTGAGTCCACTTCCCTGCTGCCTCTGGATGTAGCCACCTGTAGGCTGTACTGTTGTCTTAATTTCCAGCACATTCAGTTAATTCAAGGAGAGGAGGTTGCAGTATAGTTGACTTAGTACCAGAGTTCTCCTGATTTCTGGGAGGGCCTTCCTGCTCCTCAGTTCCAATAACTGCTACTGTATTCTTCCTCTGCAAGCCTTCTGTATAGCATGCTACCGAGCACTCTCTGGTCAGGGAGTCACTGGACTTGGAGTTAGTGAGTCTCTCCTTTTGTCTGTCTGTCTGTTAGCCTGTCTGCCTGCCTGTCTGTCTGTCTGACTCTCTCTCTGTCTCTGTCTGTCTGTGTCTCTATCTCTCTGTCTCTCTGTCTCTGTCTCCCTCTGTCTCTGTCTTTCTCTCTCCGTCTCTGTCTCTCTCTGTCTCTCTCTCTCTCTCTCTGTCTTTCTCTCTCTGCTGCCATTTATTTAGCTATGATGAGCAGCATTTATTGATTCATCTGCTGATAGGTGTATAGTCACTTCCATGATTTAGCTATTGTGATTTTGCTACTTTAAACATGGCAATGTATCATCCTAATATAACTTCAAATCTTCTGGGAAGATATTAAGGAAAGGTAGATCTGGGTCAATGGAATTTCTATGTTTATTGTTTTGAAAATCACTGTACAGATTTATAGAATAGTTTTATTAGTTTATACTCCCAGCAACAGTGTAGATGTGTTCTTTTTTCCTAGATCCTGGCCAGCATTTGTTGTCTTTGAATCCCTGATGGTGACCATTCTTGTTAGAGTAAGGTGGATCTCAGTGATTTTTTTTTAATTTATTCGTTGGCCATTTTCATTTCTTTTGCAAGAAGAGAAGTGTCCATTCAATTGCCCATTTTTATTGAGTCTTTCATTTTGGGATGTCTATTTTTAAAGTTCTTTATATACCCTAGATATTAGTTTTTTTTTCTTTAAAGAGTAGATAGCAAAATATTTTTCTCATCCTGTAGGTTGTCTCTTTACCCTCTTGGTTGTTTCCTTTACTGTGAAAAAGCTTTTCAATCTGCTATAATTCCATTTATTGATTCTTGATATTAATTCTTGTGCAAATAGAATTCTGTGCAAGAATATGATATAGGATTCTTTACATAGATGACCCCTAAAAAAACAAATAT
The DNA here is from genome assembly GCF_000260255.1 of Octodon degus. NCBI lineage: Eukaryota > Metazoa > Chordata > Mammalia > Rodentia > Octodontidae > Octodon > Octodon degus. Next base: position 2,636,026 of record NW_004524591.1, read on the forward strand.
AAAAGCCCAAAAGACTCTCAAAACGAGTCTACTGCTCATGGCTGTGACTCTGTTTTCAAGAATTTCATCTAAATTTCCTTCTAGCAGATTCAGAGTTTTTGTTTATATATTGGTCTTTGTTTCATTTTGATTCAATTTGATTGCAAGGAGAAAGATAGGGCTTGAGATTCCTTCTTCTGCATATGGGCAACCAGTTTTCCCAGCACCATTTGTTGAAAAGGCTTCTTTTTCTCCAGAATGTTGTTGGCACCTTTGACCAAAACCAGAGGGCTAAAGATGACTGGTATTGTTTTTACATGTTCCATTCTTTTCCATTGGCAAATACATCTGTTTTGTGCAGGTAGCAAGCTGCTGTCATTTCTTTAATTTTAAGCATAACTTGAAGTCTGGAATTTTAATGCCTCCTGCCTTGTGCTTGTTGTGCTGGTTGGCTTTAGCTATTCTGCGTCTCTTCTCTTTCCACACGAAGTTTAGAATTACTATTTTCGAGTTCATTGAAGAACGCTGTTAGTATTTTTTTAATCAAGACTTCACTAAATCTATATTTCATTTTGGTAATATGGTCACTTTGACAGCATAAGTTCTTCTTATCTAGAGACAGGGTACGTCTTCGATTTTCAAATGTAGGCTTTCATCTTTTTTCCCAGGAAGTTTTGCTATAGAGATCTTTCACTTAGTGAGAAAAATTGCACAATACTTTTTTCTGGTACTGTGGATGCAATTGTCTGTATGTATTTCTCAGTGGGTTCATTTTTGGTGTATAGGAATACTATTCCTCTTTTGTATGTTTATTGTATATCCTGCTATTGATGATTTTGTTTCTTAGTTGTAGGAGTTTTGTGGGTTTTTTTTTTTTTGAGTCTTCTATGTAAGCAATAATGTCACTGCAAAAGAAAAAAGAAAAGAAAACCCATATAGAAATAGTTTGCATTGTCTTCGTTGTTACATTTACCTGGGGGCAAGTGAATTTATTTTGATATTGCAAAGATAATTGTTGGAGAAATAAATATCGTTATATTTAAGTGCTTCTAAGTAAATTTATTAAGAGGGATATATTTAGATTTGATTTAGACAGTTATTTGTTGCATTTCAAAATCTTGTAAGACTTACATTATAAAAATAATGTGATTTTACTGCTGGTCTTAGGGAAGTATTAGTTATATTTAGAAGTATGTGGGAAGTAAGATCCAGACCTCCTGTTCTACACGTAGTTGCAGTAAAAAAAGTTTTGGATTATTTTACACTGACTAGGTGGTAGAAAAAAACTATTAAGTATTTTGTACAAATAGAAAGTGTTACTTAAAATATAAATAAATTTTAAGGCAGCAATTGGGTTTAAAAAAAACTTACTAGTTCTGAACGTTTCAAAATTCACCATATCTTTGCCTTATAAATCACATCCCTGCAGCTTAAGCTACGTGAATTAGACATCAAGGAAGTAGTTTTATGTGTTAAATTGCAATCCTTCTTTGTCTTGATAGTAATATGTGAGGGCTGGCCAGATAACTCAGTGGACTTAAGTGCCTGCTTAGGCAGGTGCAGGGATGGAGGTTTGATCCCTGGCATGCAGTGCCAGAGCCTGCACCCTTTCTCCCCTTCTCCAGGGCATGCTGAGATGGTGACTGAGACTGGCACATGGTGCCATGCACCTGTAATCACTGTGCTTGGGAGGCTGAAAACAGGAAGATCACTACAAGTCTGATCTGTGTAGTGAGACCCTGTAGACCCTGCACTATATACATTAAAAACATGGTAATACGTGCCTTTACTTTTCCTATTGCACTGAATGATTAAACTATACTCAAAAAGGTAAAATTTTATGCTCCAAACCTGAATACTAGTAAATAAAATACTAGTATTTTAATGAATGTGTTACAAATATTAAAATCTATGATTTATATTACCTTAGAGTTGATTCAATTTTAACCAAGTGACAAATTCGTAATTTAGTGTAATAAACTTTTATTCTATGGATTCAACATCCTGTTGAAAAGGTCTAAAGGTGAATATTTTGGACAATTTATTATTGATGTCTTATTCATGTTACATTTGCTACCAGTTTATTAATTCATTTACTACCAGTTTTTGCAAATGCTAATGAAATTTTTAAAAACTTTCAGATTTTGTAAAAAACTTTGTTATTGCTTTTTTAACCCCGACTCTTGTTTTGCTCTATCATTTTAAATCAAGGACTTCAAATTTTTAATAGGGTGGTTAACTTTTAACAAACATCTCATGCTTTACATTTTATATAGCTATGACTGCCATTGGTCTTGGTTCCGTGTATGATCATTGAAATGTAATATTCCTGCACAAAATCCCCCTGCAGTGGCTTATTAGAGGCTGTAATAGGTAAGGCACAGCAAAATGAATGAAGCCCCAACATACTGACTGAACTAGATGCGAAAGAATATCAAAGTTGTGTGGTAGCGAGGTGTGTGTGCGTCAATTTGATGATACCCATCTAGGCTTGGCAAAGTCTCAGAATGACAAGTTGTAGTTGATTTCTCTCTCCAACCTATGGCAAAGTTCCATCTTTGATTTTCACTTTTCCATTAAGCAATGGCATCCCCACATTACTTTAAAGCATATACATATTTATCTATGCCCCTTCTTTATGTGAACATCCCTTCTCACCTAGGAAATCCAGTGGCGCTGTCAAGCAAAGTGACACCATGCTTCTCTCTCCTGGACACAGGCAGGGCCAAAAAGGTGGCAACGCAAAAAGCACCACTGCTCTGGGGTGTCTCTTCCTGCTTGATAGGAGCTCGAAATTCCTGGAGAAACTGTATAGGAAGCCTGTTAAGAACATAAAGGGAGGGCTGGCGAGATAGCTCAGCAGACTAAAACACCTGCTTTGGCAAGCCCAGGGACCAGGGTTTGATCCCAGGTCTGCATGCCTTGCTGGCTCTGCCCCAGGGAGAACTAAGCCAGCAACCAAGTCCAGGCATGGTGTCGCATGCCTGTAATCCCAGCCCTGGGGAGGCTGAAAACAGGAGGATCGCTATGAGTAATGAGACCTTGTACCAAATACATAAAATGAAAAAAAAAAAAACATAAAGGGAAAAGATTTAAAACAAAGTCAAAAGGATGAAGAAGTTGAAAGCTGAGATAGGAGGAGCTGAGTAATAAATTTGTTTAGTTTTTTTATTCTTGTCATATTTTAACTCAACACCTGATTGAATCCTCTTAGCTACTTAGTCTAGACATTTGACATTTGTAGGTACAGTTTTAAGTTAATATTTTCTTTTGTCAAATTTTTGTATATTGGATTTATCTTTAACTGTAGCATACAAAATTGCTGCTAATTTGGATGACAATCAGTAGAATGTTGCCTTAGATTAAAAATAATTATAATAAGACTTGGAATTGTCCTTGCTATAGCTAATATTTTAGATAACATATTTCAACTTTACATATGTGATCTCACTCAGTCTCTATAACAATCTCATTTTGGAGCAATTATTATTTCAGTTTTTCAAGTTGAGGCAGATGAGGCACAAGGGGCATAAGAAGATTTCCCAGGATCATTCATTTGGTTAGAATAAAAAAATAGAATGAAATACAGTTTGGTTTTAAGATCTGTTTTCTTAAGCCATTAAGAAATTTTAATGTTGTTCTTGAAATGTTAGGGGTATTTTCACATATGTTTAACTCCTATATGTAATTATAAATTTTCTTTAAAATACTGGTTATGCAATACACTTTATTGCTTCCTAAATTATAGATTTGTACCTGGGCAAAAAATAAAGCATAAAATGATGGAGATTCTACTTTCCACTTATAAATATAAGCTTTTTTGGCAGACTTCATATGAGAGTCAAGTTTTTAAAAAGAGTATTTAGCAGGAAATGAGACCTTTTAAGAGCTTATGATAAGTACTAGGTAGTGATACTTCTCAAAAAGGAATTTAGCAGATTTTAAAATTTAATCTGGTAATATTTTTTACATGATGAGCCATATAAACATCTGTGTGTGGGCCTAGATATTTAACAAAAGCAAATTTATGCCTGCACCTGAAGAGGAGGTTGAAAAGGAGAATTTCTATTTGTAATCAGCATGATATAGGATGTTTCTCTGTGCTTACCAGCCTCCTATGACATTCTGCTGGCTGAAATTCTTCATCAAAATTTAATTTTACTCTGAGCTAATCAAATCCAGAGTGGGAATCCTTGGCAGAAATCAAGGTTTGAAATATGCCCTGGAAATTTTTTATCCAACATAAAAAGCCTTGAGAAGAGAATCTCTACTTTCACATCCTAGTCCCCTTCCCTTGTGCTAGCTAGAAGTGTCAATCATAGGGCACAGCGTCAAAGAATAGAGAATATGGTCTCACCCACAGTTTATGTTTATGTATGTTTACAAAGCCCTGCAGAGTCGCTCTAAGAAGTGAGATGCCAGGCTGGGAGATTTAGCCCTCATTCGGCAGAGCCAGAAGGAAGCATACCCCATTTCTCCCTCAACTGGGCCTCTTTAAAGAACACGGAGAGATTGTGCAGAATGAAAGTACAGTGTAGCAGTTAGGAGTGATGAATTTGTCGTGAAATTCATGGGGGTAAATATTCTCCCAGTCCGATCTTGAATATCTTAACCATATTTTTAGAGACTGTATTTAATTTTCTTCCTTTCTAGTGTGTTACTGAACAGTTAAGTAAGATAGCCCATGAAAAAGGTTAACCTAGCATCTAAAACATTGTGTTAAATACATTTATGTATGTATTAATTACATGTCATGCATATACTCATAATTTAATCTTAAATTTCAAAGCGTGTTGTAAAATATCCAAACTTTCCTTATTCTATACTGAGATTCCAATTTTGAGTGCTTAATGGACTGCTTAAGAGTATTTTTTCATTAAAAATGTGTGGTTTATCATTTGCCTCTTGAAATGTTCTGTGTGCAGATCTCTCTCTCTCTCTCTCTCTCTCTCTCTCTCTCTCTCTCTCTCTCTCTTCAGAATACTCATCAGTCATAATTTAGTAATATATGAGTCAATTTTTAATCATAATTTTAAATTTTCAAATCATCCATACTTACACCAATTTTTTAAAAACGGAAAAAGGTATAAAATGGCTCAGATTCTTAGAATACTTTAAAATATTTACTAAGGGCCGACCAAACAGCTCAGCATCATATTAAAGCGCCTGCTTAGGCAAACGCATGGGCTGGGGATTTGATCCCCAGCCTGCCTTGCCTGCCCCACCCTCGGGGCGCGCTGAGACAGTGACTGAGGCTGCATGTCGTGCCCCGGCCCCGTAATCCCAGCTCGTGGGAGGCCAAATACAGGAGGATTGCTATGAGTCTGATCTACGTAGAGAGACCCTGCAGATCCTGTAACCCTGTACTAAAATACAAAAATAATAAATAAGTAAAAATAAAATATTTACTACAAATAATAATAAAATTATTAGAACCTATAAGGCTCCAACAATTCTCCCTGGATTGATAATGAATTTACTCCAGAGGTTTTAGAATTTTGAAAGTTGACTTATGTGATATCACAGATAAAACTTTTAGCTAAATACAGATTACTTTATTGAGACTTTGTATTAGACATAATAACAGCTATGCTATTCTACTGAAATTATGTGACAAAATTTTAGCATAAGAGAGCTGAGAATTCATTTGTACCCAATCAAAACTATAATCAGACCCCCAGCTCTATTTTATGAGAATTCAAATGTAGGAATTCAGTATCTATTTCTGTGAATATATTTTTCTGGTGAATGCCTGTGGATCTCTCCACTTTCCTCTTGGAAATTCAACTTTAAATATTACTTGTCAAAGACTCTTCTGAGAAGATCAAATCTGATATTTGCTATGCTGATTCAGTGCCATATTTTTTCTCTAAAATAAATTTTACAATTACCTAATAGGTATATTTTTATAGACACTAGCCACTGTTTTTCCATAAAAGAAGATTGCTTATTTTCTTATGAAAGCTTAGCTCCTGGTCTAAAACAGTAAATGTTGTATATGCTTCATGAGGTGTTTCCTGTTACTGAAGTGACCTCAGGTTCCTTATGAAAACTGAGACCCGGAAAGCAGCAGTAAATGGCAGTGTGCTTTGGTACTGGAAGTGCGAGTGGTGGTTAAGAGCAGTTTGCAGAGGTATAAAATTTTCACCAGATTTCAAAAGCAATTGGAAAACCTTCAGCCAACTAAAACTTTGTTTTCTGTCATCAACATGTGCTAGAAATTCTAAAATAAGTGCCTGTTATATAATATTCCTTCCGTTTGGGACACAGTGGTCTCTGTGTCCCAAACTCTCTCCCTGACTCGTGTATCATTACTAGTTTGGAGGTATTTGGAGGTATTTTATTACTGAAGTATTTATGGTAAGTTCAGCCACTAGTAGAGGCCGTCTCACTCATCTTTTCTTCTATATTCTTCTGGTACTGTGCTAACATTTAATCAATTCTAGAGATTATCCTGTCTTGTTAAACATTTATATATTGTCCATTTTTCACAAAATTAAATAGGTGCACATTATGTCAGACTAATTTTTATGTCTTTGAATAGCAATGAAGTTTCAACATTTAATGTTATTATTGAAAGATACTAATAATCTGTAAAATAAGAATAAGTTACTGACTCCAAGTTATGAACAGATGTCAGGGTGGTCATGCATAAAATACTCTTCTCCTTAATTTCTGATTTTCCTCGTTATGTTCGTAGTATTAGTAGTTGCTCCTCCTCTTATTCAGGTACAATCTGTTCAGTGAATTGGGCTAACCATAAGGAATACACTTGGAGTTGAGCAAAATCCTCCTCATAACATGTCTAATTTTCTTTCTTTCTTTCTTTCTTTCTTTCTTTCTTTCTTTCTTTCTTTCTTTCTTTCTTTCTTTCTTTCTTTCTTTCTTTCTT
>NW_004524591.1:2643166-2645194 GCF_000260255.1 Octodon degus
TTTTTTTTTTTTTTTAGAACTGGGAATTGAACTCAGGCCCTTGTGCTTACCAGGCATGCACTTATTCTACTGAGCCATCTCCCTGGCCCCCAACATGTCTAATTTTCCCCCCATCTTAATAATTACTTTCCATCATTTTGAACTATCACAAACACCGTTGCATGATCAGTCTGTTAGCCATGTGGGTTCAAACTCAATGCACACAGCAAAAATACCATCGTAACAGAATCTTAGCTGTATTGTGTGACAAGGGAGTTAGACAACAATGCTTCCGTGCCTGGGCACAGGGTGTTTAAATTCTATTTTTCAATGTGGGGAACTACCTGGGATTTGACAAAGATTTTGACATTATAGCTTAAGTTTGGTAAATCTAATTACCTTAGAAGGGCTGGTGACATAGCTCCGCAGACTGAAACACCTGCTTAGGCAAGCTTAGGCAAGCTAAGGTTCAATCAATTCGATCCCCTGCACTACATGCCATGTCAGCCGTGCCTACAGGGTAGCCTGAGCTGGCCAGAGTCTGGTGTTGTGGTCCACACATGTCATCCCAGCTCTGGGGAGACTGAAAGCGGGAGGATCACCACGAGTCTCAGCTACATAGTGAGATCCTGCAACAAACAAATACATTTTAAAAAATGAGCTTCAGGGCCCAGCGAGATAGCTCAGTAAAATAAATGTTTGCCTGGCAAGCACAGGGCCCTGAGGTCAATCCCCAGTACCACAAAAAAAAAAAAAAAAGAAAAAAAAGTATATTGCTGGGGAGATGGCTCAGTAGAGTAAGCGCTTCCGCGGCAAGCACAAGGACCTGAGTTCAATCTCTGGTTCCAATAAATAAATAAATAAATAAATAAATAAATGCCATTGCAAAAAAAATGATCTTAGAGTCCAGTGACAGCCTGAGAGTTCAGTCCTACAGACTTTCACAGGATGACAAGCAAGTGCTTTGGAGCAATGACATTCAACACTGCTGGACAAAAATAGACCTCTATATTCGACTATAATTCTAGCTACTGTATGACCCTGCGTTTCTTATGCAACATTCTCTAAGTGATCTGGAAAGCTTGTAGCTCCTTCCTAATGGGTTCTAGAGCAGCCTATTTGGCAAATATATAGGCTGTTATTGCAAAACGGTAAGTAGACTTTAGAGACTACAAGGCCCTTCAGATGTTCATATAGAAAGTAAGCAAAAAAAAAATATATATATATATATACTGGTGATTTGGCAATAAACTTTCCATCACCATAGGAAGTGTTGTAGCATAGGTGAGTTAGGTGATAATATCCTAACTACACTATTCAATAGTTGTGTAATCCTGGCTAAGTCAGGTAAACTTTCTGGCAAATCATTGTCTTCATGTATTAAGTAGAGATGATAAAATGTCTCATTATTTATAACATGAATTAAATAAATCTTAAGTTAACGACATAAGAGATGAAAAATCAATGTTCAATAGAAATGAAGAAAATATGGCTAGATGTTAGTTTTTATTTTTTAAATGAATTATTTACAAACATAACTGAATATAACAATAAAAACTGTCCAAAATAAAAATGAAGAAAGAATTTACAGATCAGTCATAATAGTTCATTGTGTCAAAACCAAGAAACTTATATTCATATAATTAGAATTCTCAAAGTAGAAAGGAGTAGGCAATAACTATTTAAAAATTTAAAACTTCTGAATTTAGTTCAACTTATACTAACACATTTCCAAGAAAAATGAACCTTTTGCAAAGACATTTAAAGTGTATAAAAAACTAGATTAATTAAAGGACTGAAAGAAAAGATCTGTCCTCTTTGAATTTTATACTTAGCAAATGTACCTTTGAAAAGTAAAAGTAAGATTTTTCTAGTTATACAAACTTGAAATATTTTAATATTTCCAGAAGTAGCATATAGGAAATAACAAAGAGAATAATTCAAAAGGCAAGAGAAGTTGCAGTATGCTCCTGGATGAACAATAAAGAGCTCTCAATATGATAGTTATGCAGGACTATATAAAAATATATTAGATGAACCCTATTTAAA
>NW_004524591.1:2646514-2648136 GCF_000260255.1 Octodon degus
AAAAACAATTTAAAAAGTTACTATAAACATAGTTGAAATTCTGATGTCAACATATATTCATCAAGCTTTTTAAAAAGATCTCAGACTTTTGTCAAATATTAATTATTGGTATATTTTATATAACTTCTTAAAATGCTAACACATATTACTGACAATAATACTGAACTAAGCTAATAATGCTCCTTAAAACAGTAGCAAGCTTTAAGAAACATCAACTCTATCATTCAGCTTTCCTTTTCCTGGGGCATGATTCCTAACAACCACCATTTAAAGAAGGAGAGATGTATTGAGGCTTACAGTTGCAGGGTTTAGTCCATGGCTGGTTGGCACCAGGCTGAAGCATCATGGCAGATGTGCATAGGGAAGCAGTGGTTTATAGCTTAGTTTATAGCGGCTGGAAAGCAGAGGAAGGGAAAGGGCACTAGAGACGAAACCAGTGGGAATTAGGGACAGTTCCCAAGGTCGCATCTCCATGACTCACTCAGACTTTCCCAAAAGAATGCTTTACAAATGCCCCATGCAGGTCCCAAACTAATGAAGCTGACAAGCTTAGACCATCACATGGACTGAGACACTGAACCTGAGCTATGGCAGAAAAGATACCATTACAGTGGCTTAGTTTACAAAGAATAGCCAGACAATCCAAGATAGTGTTCAGATTAAAATTCAATATTCAGACAGAAAATTCAGATTAACCTAAAGCAAATGCCTTGAACAGATACAGGTAAAAATAGGAACATTAGCTAGTAATAATTCTCAATTTGAGATTCACTTACAATTGCCTGAAGAATTTTACAAACATATGGATTAGTTAGGCTCCACCAAACAAGATAAATGAGCATATTTGCTATGGAGTCTTGGCTGTTTCGTTTCTTTGTTTTAACTTTTTATTTTGAGATAGTTGTAGGTTAATATACATATCTTAGATATAATGCCGAAAAGATCTCATATGCTCCTCACCCAAATTCTACTAGTTGTAACATCTTGTACAACTGTAGTTGATAGGTGAATACCTTCAACAGGAAATTGACATTGACATAATTCATGTGTCTGTATTTTTCCTATAGTTTAGGGAAGGGTCTACAGGGTGTTCAGGGTCTCACTACTAGATCGGACTTGTAGTGATTGTCCTGTTTACAGCCTCCCAAGAGCTGAGATTAGAGGTGTGCACCACCATGCCCAGTGTCAATTGATGTCTCAGCACTCCCCACGGGTGGGGCCAGCACAGCAGGCCCAGGGATTGAACTCCTGCCCCCTGAGCCTGCTTGCAGGTGCTTTAATCCACTGAGCTATTTGGCCAGCCATTAGTTTATGTGTCTTAACATTCACATTACCATTTTTTCCATAATTTTATTGATAAACAAATAGCGATGAGACAGTTTCAAATCAAATTGGTAGAACAGTTTCAACAATCAACACACTGCATACATTCTTCCTAGTGGTTAATTGCTGTACAAGGTGCGGACATGATATCCTATCTACAAACACCATCAGAACAAATCATTCTATTCATTAAGAGAATGTAACTATATATCTAACCTAACCACTTTGAATACACAGATACAAAATGGACATTCATCTGTATGCCCTTTTTTTGTTAAGTTCTGTTATTTGAATATTAT
>NW_004524591.1:2648236-2649733 GCF_000260255.1 Octodon degus
GCCTCTTTGCAGGGAGGTCTGCTGAAGGGTTCCGTGCTGGGCCTGCACTCTGGGTGGAATGAGGTTCTGTGGGCCCTGGGTCGTCTCACTCACTCTCTGGGCCTGTGTTCCGGGTCTATTCAGGATTCTGCCGGCCTGGTCGTCTCACTCACTCGCCGGGCCTGGGCTCTGGGTCTATTCAGCATCCAGAGGGCCCTGGTCATCTGACTCACTTGCCAGGCTTGCGCTCTGGGTCTGTCTAGATGTTAGTTTTTAAAAAGGAATTTTCAAAACAAAATTTAAAAATAACACCAAATACCTAAAATGGTTTGATACATCTGAGAGGGATAGCCATTTAGTGTGTTAACAAAACAAAAATAAATAAATTATGAACTAAAATTTATGTGAACTCCAACTGTGAAACAGTCACATAACAGTAAAATAATAATCATATGCACAAAATTCATAAATAAATATCAGAATGAATGAATTATTTATTTATTTATTGCAATGCTGGGGATTGAACTGAGGATCTTGCACTTGCCAGGCAAATGCTTATTCTACTGAGCTATCTCCCCTGCCCTTGTAATAAATAATTTAAATCAGGAAATAATTTATAAATAATAAAGATAATTGATCAGTATCACTTTTAAAAATTTAAACATTAAAGTAAATAATATTCTAGTTTACCAATGAAATGTACAACCATTAAAATTACTGTAAAGTAGTATCCAGGCTTGCAATGAGTGTACTTTAAAAATATTTGGTGAACAGGGTGATCTTTTAGGAAGAAATCTGATTATTTGTAGAGTGTAAACATATTCAAAGACTAAAATCCAAGAAGTTCATGCCAATAATTTGTATAAAAAAAAGTATTAGATATGACATTGTGTTCCACCCACTAGAGATTTTATAATGGAGTTATCTTTTTCTTAAACTACACATGTAATACAATTATAAAGGCCTAATTAGAGGAAAAATTACATTATCTTAAAAAGTACATGTATCTATATTACCTTAATTTTCTTTTTTTATGTATTTAGTATAGGGTCTACAGGGTTTCACTACACAGATCAGACTTGCAATGATACTCCTGTTTTCAGCCTCCCAAGTGCTGGGATTAGAGATGCTCACAAGCCTTCTCAGTCTTATATTATCTTAATTTTTTAAAAAATATTACTTACATGAACAAAGCATGAAATGGAAAACATCAATATGTTAATAGAAACTGTCAGATATATATCTTGGCTCATTTTCTTTATCCAGATACTACTTAAAGGACCTTAAAAATATTAAGGAAATTAATTTTTATTAAAACTTCACAATAGAGGTGTCATTAAGTATTCTTACTTTACACATGAGGAAAGTATATATTAAAGAGAAAAAGAAGGGCTACAAGGACAGCCAACATTTTGGCCCTAGCCTTTCAAGGTCAGTGACGACTCAGGCCATAGGAGAACCTGTACTGTAACAGCCTGTAACTCAGTGATGTCCCAAATTTTCTTTTTTTTTTTTTTT
>NW_004524591.1:2649833-2651707 GCF_000260255.1 Octodon degus
GCAGGGTAGCAGGAAACTCTCCGCACACTCACCGGACTTGGGCTAGGACTGGGTCTGGGGGCTCCCGGAACACGGCAGAACATCCTACTCGGCGGGCGGGGTGGGGGAGGCACTGCGGAGTGGTGGGGGGCAGCCCGAGGGGCTGGGAGAGGGTCGGCCCACGCTGCGCCTGGGCTGGGACTGGTCCCGCCGACGCAGGGTAGCAGGAAACTCTCCGCACACTCACCGGACCTGGGCTAGGACTGGGCCTGGGGGCTCCCGGAACTGGGCAGAAAATCCTACTCGGCGGGTGGGGTGGGGGAGGCACTGCGGAGTCCCAAATTTTCTGATCAAGGAGTTTATGGTGCCACAGAGTAAAGTGATCGATGATATAAAATGTGCCTAAGGAGAATCACATGGAGAGAAAACATTCTCTTACTCTTTCATGGAGAGCAAATTGGTCAAGCAATGGCCATGACTCAACCACATGGTTGACACTGACAAAGGATCTACAAACTGTGGTACAGGGTTTCAGGCTAAATCCTGAGGGGATTTATTTGACTGACCTCATCAAATATAAAAGTTATGTTTCTTTTTCTATAGGTCTTGCTTTATCTTGGTCTTAACCATCCAGCAGAAAAGTATAAAAACGAGGTATAAAATGTAAAGCCATATTAATATACTGAGCTGTAAAAGGCTCAAGTCAACAACTTCTGACATTGCCAGTCTTACTGAAAACCAACTACTATTATGGACTACTGGACTATATTGGATTATTTTACTGAATTCATGCACCTACAATATTTAAATGGAAATGGAATATCCATCTCTGAAAAAACTAAACAAAAAAAGGGGATATAAATGAAGGACCATTTTGTATCTGTATATACAAAATAGTTAGGATAGATATACAGCTACTTTCTCTTAATTCAATGAGAATAAAGATTCATACTAATAATGTTTGGACAGGATATCATGTCTGAATCTTGTGTTATGAATAACCATAACAATATGCAATGCATTAATTATTGAAACCATCCTATTAGTTGATTTTGAAACTGTGTCATTGCTTTTTTTCTCAATAAAATTAATAAAACATAAAAAATATGGGACTCACAGCTACTGTAGTTCACACAGATGATTTAATGCATCTGTATCCATGCACACAGTTTTAGTTACTCACGTACCTTTGAACTTTGGGTATTACTAAAATTTCAATCTATAAAAATATAAAGATTTGGACATATTATCAAAAACCTTTCCAAAAAAATCTAAATCCGGAAGACTTACTACAAATTTCTATCAAATATTTAAGGAAGTAAGGATTTCCAACACCCTATCAGAAAATTATGGGACTGATGAATACTGTTTAACTCATTCTATGAAGCTGACATAATCCTGATAATATATCTTAATCAATACCTGGGAGAACATAATGATAGTAGGAACATTTCAAATTATATTTTTAAAAACTATAAGTGTAAGCATTCTTAAGATATATTTACATGCTTTGTCCCAGGAAGGCATATTAGTATAATTAAAAAAATTAATCAATGAAATTCACTATTTTAAAATAATCAGTGATAAGTAATTAATGGTCATTTCACTAGGTATCATAAAACATTTGATAAATCTATTCATTACAAAAGTTTTGCAAGTGTAACTAAAGAAAAGTCTTTAAATGTGCTTTAAATTCATTTCATCTATGAATAGCCTAAAGATAACATAATATGAAACATTAATTGTATGGAATACTGTTTTCTTCCAAGAAATGAAAATAAGGCATGAATATCTATTTTACATCCTTTATTATGTGTTGCACTGGTGAGCCTAGTCATAGAAATAAATACTGAAAAAGAAAATAAAGAAGCTAAAAGGAAAGCAATACATTTCTG
>NW_004524591.1:2660876-2664490 GCF_000260255.1 Octodon degus
TAGGTTGTTAACCATCCAGAAGACAAGCTTATTTTTATTACCATACATCTTAGGCTGTTAAGCTTAACCTCATTATCTGTCTGCTTATCAAACATCTTAGGCATAATATGGAACAGGTATTTTTCATCAAGTATTGATATGTTGAACTTTAAGTCCCTACAGAATATGATAAAATACATTTAACACATTACTAATTTTTATTTGTTGATTTGTGTGAATTTGTTTATATTTACATCTATGCAAATTATCTCATATGTAGATTTGTGAGGCAGCCACGAGAGTCCCTACTTCACTGGTCCATCACAAGGATCCTCTAGGCAACAATTTTGTGAGCCTATTCACCTTGTTCCTTTCCCAGAAAGATCTGTCAGCTATTCCTAAGCTCTATAATTATGTCATTCAGAATGTTATATAACTAGAATTAAAGAGTATGTAATTAAGGTTCCCTAGAGGAACAGAATAAATATAAAATATATGTAGAATTTCACATAGGGATTTATTAGATAGGCTTACAGGATCTGATGCAGAGTCATGATGGCCCTCTGCAGGATTAGAAGCAGAAGAATTAAAAATAGCCATCTGTGCAGTGGGGAGTTGGAGGGTCCACTTGCCATTAAGAGACTAAAGACCTGAAAACTCAGTGTAGAGTCACTGAAACAAGTGTGGTGGAAGGCTGAAGCAACTGGAGAACAGTGTCCAAATGCAGTGGCAAAGACTGTAGCTCTTTCCCTTTCATTTCATCTGGGCTACAAGCTTACTTGGAGGTACCCATCCCCATTTGGGGTGAGTTTCCATACTTAATTTTCTGGGCCACAGGTCAGTCATCCAGGGACATGCCCAGAATTTTGCCAGTCTGCTTGACAGCTCTGACTGCAGTCAACTTGGCATAATATGAGTAATCACAGTAATCTCTTGGGATTTATGCAAGTTGCAGTGTTAATTGATAATTTATTCATAGTACATCATGTTTAATAGTATGTTCAGTCATTCACCCATTGAAAAACATCTGGATTGTTTTCAGTGTTTTAATCCCAGAAGTAAAACTGCTATAATCATTTATACCCAGCTTTTTGTGTGCTTAGATTTCATTTTAAGGGATAAATTCCCAATTGTATAATTGCTGGATTACATGGTTTTTACATTCTTAGGTTTACAAGAAACTTCAGTTGTTTTTCAGAGCACCATACTGTATTACATCACTATCAACAATGTAGGAAAGATCAAGTATTTTCATGTGTTTATTCACATCTCTTCATGGAACTATGTGCTCAAATATCTTATACTTTGTCATTCTGCTAATAAGCGCATATTTTTTCTAGAATAATTTCTTTTTCATGTGTAGTTTACAATTGTTTTCTGCAAGTCAATATATTCTCTTTCTAACTCTTTACAGAATATCATGCACAGTGAAAGCCTTTCTCCGATGAACTTTGGCTTGTCATCTTTTCTTCTTAAGGTTCATGCTTTCGGTATCAAGTCCATGTATTATTTTCTTATTCTGAAGCTCTAGAGTGTCTCCTACTTCCTCCAAACAATTTTATTTTGTCATGATTCATTTTATGAGAAGGTTAGTTATAAAATGTGGACTTTAGGTCGTTTCATGTTTTTGCCTCTGTATATCTGGTTATTCCCATGAATTGCTGAAATGTTGTCAATCATTTATTTATTTATTTATTTATTTGCTTATTTTTTATATTTTTGGAGGAACTTGGGATTGAACTCAGGCCCATGCGCTTTCCAGGTAAGCATCTGGTCTAATGAGCCATCTCCCAGCCCCTAGCCTTCATTTATTTCAGTACCTTCCTCAACAGTGTCATGGAAATTGTTGGGCTATTTGTGAGGCTCACTTCTGGACTATATCATCTGGAGAAAATGAGTTAGGAAGTGTTCCTTCTTCTACTTTGTGAAAGAGTTTAAGGAAGATTGAACTTCTTTGAGTGTTTGGTAAAATTTGTAGGTACACCCATCTGGTCTTGGGTTTTGTTGAAAACATTTTGATTACTAATTCAACCTCATTTGTTATTAGTCTTAGATATTTTCTATTTCTTCATGAGTCAGTTTTAGTAGGTTGTGTACTTCTACAATTTTATCCATTTTTTATGTTTTCCAAATTGTTAGTGTGTTATGCATCATAAAAATCTCTTCTCAGACACCTATTTTAATGTCTTCTCTTTCATCTCTGGTTTTGTCTTCTTTGCTTAGTCTGTATGTGCAGGGTTTTTCCTTCTTTCATCTAAAAAAATAACTCTAACCAATAAGGTGGTACATCTATCATCCCATTTACTTGGGGGGCTGAGGCAGAAGAAGCCTAAGTTTGAGGCCAGCATGGGTAACTTAGCAAAAACCTGTCTCAAAGTTTTAAAAAAAAATGAGAAAGGCTGGAGGTGTGTCTCAGGGATAGAGTGTCTTGAGTTCTGGCCCCAGGACAGCAAAAATGAAAATAAAGAGATCTCCCAAAACAGAACAACCAAACAAAAAGAAAAACGAAAGGCCTAGCTCTAAGGTTGGTTGAGTTTTCGTTGGTTGATTTAGGTTGAACGATTTATTCCTACTCAAACCTTTAGTAAGTTCTTATTCTTTTGTGCTTCCTCCAAGTTCCCTGAAGTACAAAGGTAGTTTATTCATTCAAGTTATTTCTTCTTTTTAAACTGTAGACGCTTATTGCTATAGGCTTCCCACCTACCATTCTTGCCTTGCTTTATCCATATACGGTGTTCTCATTTTTGTCTCCACACTTTAAAAAATTCCATTTTGATATCTGTTCATTCCAATCATTTCTCAGTAGTGTTTTTAATGTGAATATATTTGTAAATTTTCCCATTTTCTCTGATTTTGGACTTCTTATGATTGTGTTTAAAAAGTTACTTGAAATGATTTCAATTTTATTAAATATAGTAAACATTTGTTTTGTTACCTAAAATGTTATGTTTTCAGAGAATGCTCTGTGTTTACTTGAGAATGAGGTGTATTTTGCTCCTGTAGAAGTTCTGGACATTATGTTCGGTGAATTGTATCTGTAATATTATTCAGTTCTGTCATTTACTGACTGTAGTGTTAAACAATCTACATTTCTGCTATCATGATACTGCTGCATACTTCCACTTTTAGATCTGTCTATATTTGATTTATTCTTGCATGTCTTAACGTTTGATGCATGTATAATTGTTGCATCTTTCTTGAGTCGCACCAAGTATCATTTTGCCATAGAAAAAGGCATATAGAATACAGAGAAGGAAGCCCAGTTTCTAGGAGGAAATTCAGATAGCTTCATTCGCTGAGCATTACAACATACAAGGATATTCAAATGATGGATTCTCAATATCTATATTCTACCAGTCTAGAGGGGTATAGTCACCATTTGGCCTTGTAGCCTTGCTGACATTTTACCTTTGTTACACTGCATGTGAAAAACAATTATTTTGCTATTCAGTGTTTACTCTAATATAGAAGGAAAAGGTTTTGTAAACTTTATAGTTAAAATGTTATATTTTTATAAATTTTACTACCAAAAACTTTGCACCAATGTACTTTCATTAAAATATTAATAGTGTTAATTTCCTAATGTTAATAAAATGTGTATTATAAATGTATATTATAAATATACATGATGCAGG
>NW_004524591.1:2664590-2668373 GCF_000260255.1 Octodon degus
TTATTTTATTACTGTTATTTGTATGTAGTGCAAGGTCTACAGTGTCTACAGGGTCTCCCTACACGGATCAGATGTGTAGTGATCCTCCTGTTTTCAGTTTCCCAAGCCCTGGGATTACAGGCATGTGCCACCATGCCCTGTCTCAATCACGGGCCCTGGGGGAGAGGCCGGCATGGTGCTTTAATCTGCTGAGCTATCTGGTAGGCCCTTCAAGCAATTATTTGAGCTGAATGAATTTTAAAAGTTTGAGGGTATAAGCTAACATAAAAAATTATATGCATTTTAATGCCACATAATTATAATTGCAAGTACCTAGAAATTAAATATTTAAAAATTCTAGTTATTGAAGTGGCAAAAACTGTAAAAATATGCAGAGATAGATTTAACAATTATGAGCTCTGTTGAAAACACTGCTTAGTGAAATTATATAATACTTAAGCTAATGGAAATTTTAAAACATAAAAGAAGTTTGCGGATCATAAAATTCCAATGTTGTAAAGATGTTAGTTTCCCCCAAAGTGTTCTGTAAATTCAATAGATTTCCATTTGTGATTGTAACAAGTTTTTGTTTTCTTTTGTTATATAGCTTGAAAGACCAGTTCTGAAACACACAGAACAACAAAAGGACCTAGAATTCTAAGGAAATAAAGAAAACCTTAGAAATTTTATACAACTGGACTTCAGACATTGGTACTACTAGCTACTATTAGCTAGAGATCATTACAGCAAACCATATGATTGGAAAGGAGAGATAGATAACGGAGAAAGTACAAAAAGCTGATAGAGTGGAAGTGCTCAAAAACAGCTCCATTTGCAGAATCTCTTAATTTTCACCAAAAGAGCTGAATCAGTCCAATGGGATTTTTTTTCCAATTAATTGTTATGGAATATTCCTAAGACATAAATGAATCTCAGCTCTTCATAACGTTCAGTCCTAGTGCAGGAAAATACTTCCTAGTGGAAATGCCCTTACGAGTAAGATAAGGCAGTTGATTGAGAAAGAATAAATTTTCTTCTTTTACCTAAATGTCTGTAAAAAATAGATGAGAAATAAACCTGGATTTCTGATGCTGTGTCTTTGGCACAGACAGGCAGAAAGAGGAAGAATCCACACTGTTTATCAAAAGAAGAAGCTCTTCTATAAGAGATGAGTTACACTCAGGAATACCTACCAAATTATCATTTATAGTCTTTAACCATTCCTTTCATTTTTACTAGGCCACTTGAGACATAGGCCTTGTTTATTGCATTCAGTGCTTTTATTGACCACATTTGTATCAATCCAAAACTTGTTTTCTCATTCCTAGGTTCCAAGGCCTGCAGACTATCCATGCTGAATGGGAATCTCTGTAGAAAAGGCCCAGGAATTGACAAAGTAAGTAAATGTCTGAGGTGTTTTTCAGTCACTGATGTTTGAGGATGTAGCCATGTGAAATCAGAGAAAACAGGGAGATATTGAAAAAAAGAACAAGGCAAGTCCAGTATCAAAACAGTCTAGAAAAATGGCCTAGCTTCAGGTTAGCATTATCAGTCCTCTAACTTCTAGCTTGTTTTCTCTTGGCTGTGTGCCTAGTTTCTTTTATCATATGAGACAAAATTCCTCTCAAACTCAAAGATCTCAAACACCGATTGCTCCTCCAATGATCTGCCACTTGAAATGCAATCTTATAAGAAGAAAAATGATCAAAGGAGAATCTCAGAAAACATTAAACATTCTCATACATTCAAAAAGGGCTCTTCATAAGGGTGCCGATCTCAAGCAAGACAGAGAGAGAGAGAGAAAGAGAGAGAGAGAGAGAGAGAGAGAGAGAGAGAGAGAGAGAGAGAGGCTGTTCCCACCTCTCCCCATGGAGCACTAGATACATGTTTCTCTCTGAAAAGCTACAAAGGAAAGAATGGGGATTTTGCAGGAATTATTGATGAGAAAAACCAGATTCCTGATTTCCAGGCGAGACAGGTACAGAAAGAAAGAATTAGGTTCGGTTTGAGTGACTGGGCACCAAAGGTCAGAATGCTGGGTGAACATTTAAGCTCCTTTGAAAATGGGATTAGCTCATTGGCTAGGGCCATGCTAGCTGGCAAGAGACAATCCAGTATTTTGCAAACTAAGCTGTAACCAGAACCTTCTAATAAAAGTTTGTAAACCAGAACAAGAAAGGAGCTTGATGCATTAGAAAATTCCCTCACACTATCATGAGAAAATGTTTCTTTTTCAGAAGGAATGGTTATATCCTTAGAAAAGTCTGTTATTGGCACCATGTATTTTAGCTAACATTCAGGGCTTAAATACTTCTGTCTTTAAATAAATGCAATGATTCATTTACCAATGCTATTAAATGACAAAGGCCCAAGACTAAGCTTTAAATACAGCACAATACATCACATGACTGTGCACAAAGAACACTTGGTACATGGTGGGCACAGCTGGCTTTCAGTTCAGAGCTTGGATTCCAGCTTTGAGGTGCAGTTTTGACTATTATGGTGGTGCAATTAAGCCTACCTAGCCATTTGGCCTCCCTAGTATTCAGGCAAAAGGGTAATCACAAGGTTTTAAGAAAGTGACCCAGGATATCAATTACTACTAACGACATTAGCTGAGTGAGTCTTCAGTGGACTGTATCACAAACAAGGTGGGAAGACAGTGCTTTAAGAAAAACAGATAGCTCAGTAGAATAAGTGCTTCCCTGGCAAACACAAGGGTCTGAGTTCAATCCCTGGTTCCGAAAAGGAAACAAAAACAAAAACAAGAAAAACAATGGCTGTCATGCATAGTACTATCACAATTTCACAAAGCAATTTTAATTCCATGACACCAGAACAAATGATCTTAGGAATGATGACTACCTCCTATGTTAGATAGGTCTCAGCTAAGGGAACATTACAGTTTAAAGTAACTGTGACAAAGGAGCTGTGGCTTTTGGAATTATTCTCCATGATTGTCTGCCAGTTCTCCTGACAGGCCCTGTACTTCATAATGTCTGTTGCCTCGAACAACAGCAGGAGAAAGTTAAATGCTGATTGATTTTCACTCACAGCTCAAGTCTGATTTGATTACAATGGGCTCTCTCTGTTGTGGAATTTTATTTAATCTGGAATTGTTTGAAATGAGTGGGCTAAACAGCATGAACTTTTTGTATATATGAGCTTTCATTCCAGTAATCCTACTACAAATGAGACCTGTCTTTTATCATTTTCATTTGCTTTTGTATTTGCTCAAAATATTTGTCTGTGTCTATAGTAACAAGCTAACTTGTGTTAGGAAAAATAGTTGAAAATGTTAAAAACTATATCCACATTTCAAATTAAAGTGTTTTGCAGGCGCGGCCGCGGGCGGCCCCGGCTAGCGGCCCCGAGCCACTTCTGCGGCTGCCGGAGGAGCGAAGGTCGCCGGCCCCGCGTCGCCCCCCGCTCCGCCCCCCAGGAGGGGCGAGAGGGCGCCGCGGCTGATGTCAGAAATACACTTTCGGGAAATGGCCTCTAAATCTTGGCTGAATCTTTTAACCTTCCTTTGTGGATCAGCAATAGGATTTTTTTTATGTTCTCAGCTGTTTAGTATTTTGCTGGGAGAACAAGGTGATACCCAGCCTAAGATTCTTCATAACGATCCCCACGCAAGACATTCAGATGATAGTGGGCAGAATCATCTAGCAGGACAAATGAACTTCAATGCAGATGCTAGCCAACATAAAGATGAGAACACAGACATCGCTGAAAACCTGTACCAGAAAGTTAGAATTCTTTGTTGGGTTATGACAGGCCCTCAAAATCTAGAGAAAAAGGCCA
>NW_004524591.1:2668473-2669422 GCF_000260255.1 Octodon degus
ACAATCATTTTTCATTTTTTATATATTTTTATTTTTTTCCATTACCATTTCATTGCTTTCATTTGTCCATGAAAAATGCTTAAAATATCTGTTAGTTAGCTGAAACAAATTTAGGAAGTTACTTGCTTACTTGACACTTTTTAAAAATTGATTTAGAGCAGTTTTTTGTAGTAGGAAGGACATATATTTTATTACAAAAGTGTATGTATGCTTGCCATACATTTTACCTTTAAATGCTATATTTGGCCAAAAAGTAGGTAAAGCTAAATATGCAATGTGGTCACATATGCCAACAATTTCCTTATGACTTTGGGAATTTGAGCATGAGGGTTTTTCTCAGCCAAGTTTCTAAATATATTTAAATAGCTCCTATTGGAATTTTTATCTTTTATTTGGAGACTATTTATTGTTTCAGCGATCGCTCTGAGGGAACTTTGCGTCTGCTTTGTATCTGGAAGCTGACTAGGGCACTGCCCTACTTCTCTTCTGGCACCAAACTCACCCGGGGAGTTCCCCAAGGCAGGCTCCCCATTTAATTTAGAGCTCCTCCCCTGCTCCTGAGAATTGCATCCTTGCACAGCAGGTTTAGAGCACTTTAATTAATTATCTTGCCAATTGCCCCAGAGGCTGCCCTGGCTCCCAAGATAGGCTCTCTGATCCTGGGAGGTTTTGGGTGTACTGTTTAGAAAACTTTCTTTTTTCAGAAGTTCCTATTGAATTGTCAGTTGCTTACCTCTGTGGGGTTTCCTTTCCAATTAAATCCCATCTGTTTTATGCATTTAAGAAATTTTCCTTGTCTTCGAAGTGAATCCCTTTAGTTTCTCTAGGATTGTTTCTTCTGTCCTATTAAAGACTTTTTGGCAAGAAAACAAATTAAAAGTTATGTAAGTTAGCTTAAGATGTTTCTAGGGTAGATAGATGTTCAAGAAGAAGGCGGTGGTGAAGGACA
>NW_004524591.1:2670608-2712450 GCF_000260255.1 Octodon degus
AAAAAAAAGTTAGCTTGATCTAGAATTAAATGATAGATGTGTTTTTAAATATTGGATTTTAAAGCTTGGTATAAGTGGTTAATTTCTAATGGAATTAGCATTAAAAAGATATATTTAATACATGCAATTTAGATTAGATATGCAAGAACAATTCTTGTCACACATTTGAAATAACCTTTTACATTCTCAAACATGCAGTTAATTAACATAATTAATTTGTTTAGTACTTGATTTGAAGAAGTCCAGTCCTTAATATGATTACTTAATAAAGGTAAGGGAGCTTAAATTATGAATAGTAATATTTTAATAGAGTGTCAGAGGCATGATTAGATAAAATTATTCTTTAAAACTACAGATTTTGAATGAAAGCATAATTTAATGTCTTGGAAAAACAACTTAAACCCTATCTGGAGGAAAAAACTGAATTGTGAACTATTATTAATCTGTGTCTCATGATTGCAGTGAAGGCGCTGGTGCTGTGGTGGCACGGAAAACTGGCAGAAAGCAAGCAATGGAAGCTCACACAGGAGGTCTACGGGGACTGGAGTCTTGGAGTAACTGCCAGGCACTGTGATGGTTCAGATCTGGTACACTCCCAGTCATGGTTCAGGGGTGGGGCTGTGTCCCGAAGGTTGATTCAGAGAAGTGAATACTCTATCCCTGCCCCTCATTTCTCTTGCTGAAGGTAGCTTTCCTCCACCTTCTCGTTCTGCCACTCCTCGTGGGTCCCAGAACCAGCCAAGCATAGACAAGACCCACTGAGACTGTGAACCTGTATAAACTCTTCTCCTTTAAGTGGTGAGTGTTGGGTATGCTATCAAACATCAGGAAAATGACTAGTACGTAAACCAATGTCACAGTGGCAGGGAGAGTCTCATGAGGAGTTGGGAAGTACTGAAAGTTATGGCCCTCTGCACAACAACAGTACCTGCGTCATATGAAATTTAATTGCATCAGAGCTAGAAAAGAAATATTCACTGATATACAGATAATTACAGCATGAGACTGAAGACCTACAAGAAAAGCCAGAGGCCAGGGACATCACGCTTACAGCAATGCCCATTATGTTAGAAGTTACAAATTTATATTAAATATCTATACAAATGTTAACTCTTATGCCAGAAAATGTAACAATTCTTTAACAGTTTTATGCTGGTTTTTAGTCTATAAGGTTTTGGATGTACTATTTTGGCACATAGCTCAAATTACATGGGCTCAGTTACAGCTGCAGCAAATTGTGCTTTCTGTCACTGTCTTGGGACATATGCTCACAGAGCCACGTGCAGATACTGAATTGAGCTAATGTAAGCTAATAAATACGTAGCATGTTCCCAGGAGGCATAAAGGGTGTGCTTGATTTCAGTTTTGGGGAATACAACTTCAAATCACAAAATCTCCATTGAACAGTCTAAGTGGAGAGAAAAAAAAATATGTAGGATAAACCACTAACACAAAAGAAATGTGCTGACTGCAGGTAAAAAGTAAAGAGAAACTGGAGGTTACTTTCAGAATTTATACCAAAGAGCTGGCATTTTAGCTAGTTCCTCAGAGAGGAAAATGAGTTCAACAGGTCAGTGTACTGAGATAAGAGAGAGGAGAAAAGAAAGGAGACCTTGACTGGGTGAGATGTTCCAGAGCCACAGGACTCCAGGCAGTGTGGGGGAGCAAGCAGGCGCTAAGTGTGCCTGGGCGTGGCCGGGGGGAGGAGCTACTTTATGGAAACGGTTTCTTTTTTTTAATTTTAAGGTTTTTTTTTTTTTTTTTTTTTTTTTGTGTGTGTGTGTAGGATCTCACTATGCAGCTCAGACTCGTAGTGATCCTCCTGATTTCTGCATCCCTAGTGCTGGCCTTACCTGCGTGAGCCACTGCACCAGGACTCCATCGCTGGCTCAGCGCTCCCTGTGGTGGGGCCGGCATAGAATGTGGTGCCAGGGATGGTCCCCGGCCCCTGCGCTTACCTGAGCAAGCGCTTAGTCCACTGAGCTATACCGCCAGCCCTATGGTAATGGTTTCTAATAGTGTGTGGGCCACAGTTCCACTGTGAATGCCCTCGAAGGAATTAAGATGAAACATTTCAAAAGTAAAACCCGACACGTTGTTGTGTAAATATCAAACATTTTCTTGCAAATGAGGCTAAACTGGAATATTTACATCTTCAAATTATAAGCAATTCTGCACTCGGTAATTTTCTTCACATCTAACTTGCATTAATAATTCAAAGGTGCTTGTGGGGAGGTTTTACTGCAGATAGCACTATTCCTCTTTCTCTATCTTACATATTTACATTTAAATTGCTACTTATAATACAATATTTTCCTACCATGAAACACGTACATATTTTCTTTCACATAAACACCTTTGACTTAAATTATTTATTACATATTCTTGTGAAGTTAAACAAATAAGTTTAAGTGTATAAATATTTTGTTACTTGCCAAATATATGCTTTAAGTTTTTCTAAAGAAACGTCATCAATTTTTATTTAAGCAGCAACTTTTTAAAATCATTTTACTACCAACATTTTCAGGGTTGGTATTTCAAGTGTGTGTGTGCGTATGTGCATGTGCATGTGCGTGTGTGTGTGTGTGTGTGTGTGTGTGCTGTATGCTTTTGTGTGAAAGGTATTTGTAAATATCCCAGATATAAAATGATATCAGGACTATAACTTATCGGGCTCACTGGGGAGTCTGCTCAGTTACCAATACTCCTGTGGTTACTCAACAAATGTGTGTTGAACAAATACAGTAAGAATGTTCATTTTTTTGGTGGAACATTAAGTTAATATAACCAGGGATGTAGCTAGCATAAGTGTCTGCTTGCAAAGTCCTGAGTTTGATCTTCTGTGCCCCCCCCACACAAAGAAACCAAAAAAGAAAAAGGAAAGTGAGATCACAATTCTGTTCTGTGGAGGCTGTTAGGGTTGGTGTCTAGCTGTCCCCCCAAAGCATCATGCAGTCATGAGGTAGCTTCTGGAGTTTGTGATTGATTCCCTTTTTTAAAATTTTGTTGAGAAAGAAATAGCAGTGAGACAGTTTCAAAACAGGTCGGTAGGACAGTTACAATAATTAATACATTGCATATTGTCTTCATAGTAGTTATTCGTAGTACAAGAGGCAGACATGACATCTTGTTTAAACATTATTAGTACAAATCTTTCTTCTCATTGGACTAAGAGAAAGTAGCTGTATATCTTTCCTAACTATTTTGTATATGCAGATACAAAATAGTCCTTCATTTATTTCCCCCTTTTTCATTTAGTTTTGTCAGAGATGGGTATTCCATCGCCATTCAAATATTGTAGGTGTGTGATAGATTCTTGATCCAGGGCTGGGATTATGGATGAGCGTGCCCTGGGCAGGTAATTTGCATTACAATGTAAGGAGGGAAGAGAGGCTAGCTAGCTGCCTGAGCTGTGCCATTCTTTTTCTCTCTTGCCTTTTGCCACCTCCATGAAAGGTTGCCCTCTGCACGTGCCACCCTGTCTTGGAGCCAGCTGAGTATGGACTGAAACCTCCACTGACTGTGAGCTAAATAAACCTTTCCTTCCTTCATTTTGGGTGTCAGGTATTTGTCCCAGGAATAAGAAAAGTAACTAAGACAGAGGGGGAAAAAATAACACTTAGTGTTGAATATCCTTCGTGTTATATTTCCAGTTATATTTATAACATGTTATTGACAACCTGATTTAATCCTAGGAATCTAATATATTAAATGCTGTTCTATGACATTTTGTGGCTTAAAAAGCACAATGTAAGAAAACTTTGTGCTGATTTTATTATGCTAAATGTTATTGTGATTTTAAAAACTGTTTTGTGTAATGAAAATTTGACTTCAGAAGTTTACATCACAATCGTTTATTTTCTGATGAAGAATTTCACCTAAGACTATAAATGTGTACATTTTTATTAATGTTTTTGGTCTTTGATGTATTTATTTATAAATATTATTGAAACACTATTGTAGGTACCGAACATTCCAGATGAATACTTAATAAGCAAGAAGTAGATTACACTGCCATATTTGAAGAGTTTTACTTTTCCATTTCTTCCTGTCAGGGACAATCTATAACCAAAATATGAAGGGCATATAAAGTTCAAATATTTTCCTTAAGTTTTATTATTTGTGAAGGAAACTACTAGTACTCACTGAGGGATTTGCTGTAGAATATTTTTCTTTCCTTTCCTATGCCCTAGTGTAACAGTAAAAGTAGAATAACAAAACCCATAAAATACTTTTAAAAGACAAGTGTGTTAGTTCCATCTGAAACTTTTTTACTTCTCTTCTCATTGAGACGCAATACTCATGGCTCAGTGGAATAAGCGCTTCCCTGTCAAGCATAAGGGTCTGAGTTCAATCCCTGATTCTGGAAAAGAAAATCCGTGTAGGGTGGCATGGCAGAGAGGCCTGGCAGAGGAGGAATGCTCATAGCTTATGAGACAGGATGCACAGAGGCTGATGAAAGGAGCTGGGAAGGGAGAGAAACCCTTCTGCCCAGGCTTCACTTCCCAATATCACATTTAACACTAAATTAATCAGTAGACTAATCCATAATGATCTATGATCTGTCCCAAATGATCTAATCACCTCGCAAAAACCCCACCTATGGTGCATGATGAGATACCTAGATGTAAACTGTAACATTGAATTGTAGTCTGATTGATTTTGAATTATTAACAGAAAACTTTTAAAAAAGTTTATTAGACCCTACTTCATCCTGTGTAGCTCTCAACAATGATGGGGGTGAAAAAAGAAAGGATTAAGAAATAAGGGTAAGAGAGGAAAGTTGAGGTCAGGAGGAGCCCTCTCTTCAGATGAGAGGGAAGGAACTGCTCAACTACAGTAGGGGTGCATCCCTCTATACTGTAGTGTTGCCTAGTGACTAATGACTGGAGTTGGCTCCACAAGATGTTTCAGGACTGAAGTAGCTTGATTGCTTCTTCATTCTCCACCAGCCTTGCCTTTCCCCCACACATATGACCAATTTCCAGCTTCAGCCTCTCCCTACAGATGCTCATCAAATTACTTAGCTAAAAAGAAAAAAAAAGCACCGAAGGTATATCTTCCAAAAGTGTTTTTTCCAAGGCTGGATTTCTTAAATTAAGAAAAAAAAACCGGTTTAAAACAGACTATTCTGTGTTCTCAATAATTTGAGTAGTTAGAAATTATAATTTAAAATGTTTTAAAAGGGTACACAATTTCCAAGAAAGCAATGATTCATTCATGTCTTTTCTCCTTGAAGTAAAAGTAGAGACTAAAAGTACTATTTTTAAAAAGCTGAGACCTTCCCTGGCAAGCGCAAGGCCCTGAGTTCAATCCCCGGTTGCCCCCCCAAAAAATAAAAATAAAAATAAAAAGCTAAGACCAACTTCCATACATGTGTCCTGCCTCACAGAAGGTCCTGTGAACCGATAACCCTAAAGGCTTGGGTCCTCAGAAGTCTTTCCGTCTGAGTCATCACTGGGTCGAGAGCCTACCGTACTCCTCCCACGTTTCCTGGAAGGTGAGTGTGGAAGGAGAATGCCAAGCATAGGTGCATTATCGAATGTCACACGGCTAGCAAGTAGCAGGAGCTGAGATAGGACCCCACCCTTACTGGATTTTAAAGCCTGGAATTATTCTTCCATTCAAGGCAGTGGTATCTTAGTGAACCATGACTTTCATCATAAATCATAACATTGATTTTGACTGCCAGATAATTTCAGCTCTGCAGTGGAATGGCACACTAGGAAATGCAGTAGAGAGCCACAGCTAAGATTTCAGAATGTTTTTGCACCTCTTATCTTTGTCTTGTCTCTCTTTTATGTATTTGATAAAGGGTCTCACTATGTGGCTTGGATCACTTGTAGTGATCCTCCTGTTTCAGCTTCCCCAGCCCTGGGATTACAGGCATGCTTCACCACGCCCAGACTCTGTGGCTGGCTCTGCACACACAGGGAGGAGTCAGCACAGCATGTGGTGCCAGGGATGACCCAGGTCCTTGTGTTCGCCTAAGCAAGTGCTTAGTCCATTGAGCTATTCCAGCAGCCTCTGTATCATGTCTTTATCAAGCAGCTAAGTGATAACAAATAACTTGGACATTTTGAATTTTCCTGGCAGGGCTAGTACCACTAATTCTCTCACTTTCTGACTTTGCTGTCCTCTAGTAGAAATTGTCAAATTATCCTTGCTTTGCCCCCTCTACTCCCTTTCTCCTTACTGAACTTTATTTTTAAAAGTATTTCTATGTTCTGTCCATTTTTCATCATTACTGCTGTCACTTAGAGCTTAAACCATTTTATATTTTAGACTCATTCTCTTGTCTTCTCCTAACTTTGCTAAGTTTATTTTCCCATTTTGGATAATGACTTCGCTAAATCGCAGTTCTGATTCTATCAGTATCTTTAAAAATCACAAGCTAGAGATGAAATGTAACACTAAAGTAGTAGATAATGCCACTCAGACACAGCTATAATACACAGTTTTTACTTACTATGTGGCAACTGATGCAAATCTCCCCCACTGCTACGTATGCACTTTTTTGCTGTTGTTTCGTTTATCTGCAAAGCCATTTCTTTCATTCATTTTTTGCCTTCCCTTGGAATAGAATGCCCATTCCATTGAAACAGCTTTTGTATCTCACAATTGCAAACCTAAGTATTTTTGTGTTTTTATTGAGCTCTGTCTACTCATTGCAGCCTGTTGAAATAACAGTTTCCTGCTTTGTGTTAATGGGCTATTGAATATTTATCACCCCTAGAGCATCCACTGCCCTTCATCTCATTCTGTCTCATTCCCACTTGCCTGATTCCTTGTGTGCAGTAACTAAATTTAAATAATTAACACTATTACAGAAATTTCAGTTCATGACGTAATACCTTGTTCATCATATATATTCAATAACTTAAGAATATAAAATCTATATTTTTCAATTTTTTTTTTAAAATCACTTATTTATTTATTTATTTATTTATTTACTTGGTACAGGGTCTCGCTGTGTAGCTCAGACTTGTACTGATCCTCCTGACTCAGCTTTCCCAGCGTTGGGATTACAAGCATGAGCCACCATGCATTGTTTCGGTGGCCAGCTTGCAGCGGCGTCAGCACAGCTTGTGGTACTGGGGATTGAACCTGCGTCCTTGCGCTTGCCAGGAAGGTGCTAAGACAGTTAAGCTATTGTCCCAGCCCTACGATCTCTATTTTATGTATAGAAAATAATACAATTTTTTATACAAAATAAAAGAGAATGATTTCAAGTCCTGTCCTCTAGTTTAATGAAATAAATCAAACAAAATTTAATTTTAAGTTCCTTTAAAGTTGGAGTTAACACACTTTCCCAAAATAACTTTCTCTGTAGAAGTTTAAAGGCAAGGTATTTAAGCTCCAAAACCTGATTGTTTTGTCTTTTGACACCCCATTGCTGTATATGAGCCAGTGCTTTGCCCTGAGTGCTTTTTTATTAGTTTTAACGTGTACAGAATATGTTTTTACTTACAGATATAGGATCTCACACCTTCTTGTTTATACTAATTTTCAACTACACCAACTTAAGTAAATACTATTTAAAGTCAATGTGGGTTGCCTGGAATCATGAAACATAAAAACTTACCCCAAGAGCAAAAGCAAATCTTTATTATCCCAACTGTTGTCATAACAGAATACTGCTTTATAAAGAAATGTAATAGCTGAAACTTTACAAGAAGTTAAGGGCTAACCACCACCAAAAATGACAAGAGTACGAATAATAAAATCACTGGATATAGAGAACTGCATATAAATACTTTTAAAAAGTATTTTAATATAAAATTCCAAGGGTCACCTTCAAAATTGTAAATCTAAATTATTATAAAATATTTCTCACCCTTTTCAACCCCTGACATTGCCTTTCTTGAAATCACAGTTATGCTTTATAGTTTGATTAATTTCAGAAGAACAAAGGAAGCAATTATGAAAACTTTTTGTCTTATAGTCAGGTCACATATGTTAATAAATATTAAACATATACTCAGGCACAAGTATATCATAGTACATAGTAGGCCTCATTCACTGGGAAGAAATACATATTAATGACCTCAATGTTATGTAATAAAAGCTCTATAAAGGTAGACACAACTCCACTGAGCAAGTATTGTCCAATTGTACAATTTTGAAGTCAACAAAAGCTACAAAGAATATCATAGGAAGAGCAATGCCATATTGTTTGAGCATATAACATTGACCCAACTTCAGCTTACTTTCTACATTACAATTTAAGATTATTTGAAGACATTGTTTTACTAAATTATGTACTTTACACACACACTTGCACACACACACTCATTTACTCCTCAAAATCTTTAGGGCTGCATAAATGATGAGAATATGTCAATGACATGAACATTAGTCTATTGAACATAACAGGAAGGATATTATTTGTAGCATTAACATTTTGTCCAAGATGTTAATTCCATTCAGATCCAATCCAAGAGGGCCAGGAACTTACCAGAATTTAGGGCAAAGTGGATTCCTATGTCATTCTTGCAAAGGTGTTTTGGAGTCAGCACATACTTGGCCAGAGAGCTCGGTATGCAGCATTTTTCAAGATACATGCTCAGTGACTGGCTACAGTGGCAATTAACAAGTGCTACAAATCTCTCTGTCTCTGTCTCTGTCTTCATTTGTCTGTCTGTCTGTCTGTCTCTTCCCCACCCCGTTCTCATCTTTCTCTTCTTCCCAAGAGTTGGTCTGCTTGCATAAAATTATGATGCCTGGCTCTCAATATGGTAATTGATATCAATAAACTTTTATCTCAGTAAACTTTTTTCCTGCTTTCTGATCAGCAATATCTCATTGTCCATTCCGTTTGGATGTCTTGTTCCTTTTATCAAGACCGTGTTTAATTCCTCCACATAAAGATTGACTTCACTGAATCGAGTTTCATGCCTGCTACACATGTGAGCCAAGCTTTGTCAGCCAGATCCTCTTTGCCACTATGCCGGTAGTGTCCAAAATTGGAATGTAACACTGGTGGACTTAGTATTGACCTTTCCTTCTTGTGAGGCATTGTAAAATTTCACCAACTATCCTGGCAAGGCTTGTCAGTGTGGCTATTCAATCTGTACTTTTATTAGCTTTTTTAAAAAATCACGGATCACATTGTTTTATGAACTTGTGCTAGTTTTAATAGTTATTTTCAGTAACAGTGTATAATTTTGTGGAGTTGATGATTTCTAAGTACATCACTGATAAATTATGTCAAACAAAATAATTTGGTTTTTCTTTTATAAATTCCAAAATCTTAAACAATCTAACCAAACATACACACTAACTGCCTACATTTGACATTTTTGTCTATATCCAGTCACTATATGATGAATACCGAAGTGTCTGTACAATTTCTCCATAATACTGAACACATAACAGGACTCCAGGAAAAATTTAAGTGCACAAAAGATTTAAGTTCTCTTGATGAAGAATTTCTGAACAAGGAAATGATTAGAGGTCTTCTGAGAATTGCATGCTGTTCTACATTTCAGTTTTTATGCAAATTCAAAAACAGATTTATGCAAATGTCTTTTTGAGTAACTACTGTAATGTTGTCTAAGAACCACATTTTTAATTCTGGTTGGTGAAATGATATTTTGTCAAAAGCAAAAGTAATTTGTAAAGTAGAATTCTGTTCCATCCCCTGTGTTTTCCTAAAAATCATCTCCACTAAACTGTGAAGTTTAAATAGTAAATTACTGACATATATATAATATAGTACAGATATGTCATATTTGTACTATTATTACAAAGAAAAAAACTGAAAAATATGCTAGACCCTGGAAATCTCATTTGAATATTCCCAAGTTAATACTTAAGCAATGACATGAGTTCTTTGAGGACAGTTCTCTAGTCTGCTAGAAATCTATAATATAAAACAGCCTTCTCTTAAGTTTAAGAAAGCTGGTGTTATATACAGCCCATATGTTGCAATGTCAAGCATGATTACCAAGCCCTTATCAGGTCTATAATGGAAACTTGTGCAAAGACTTGAAAGGTGGTACTTTTTTAATACTATACTGATTTAATGTTGAATTTCCAAATTATATTTCATTCATAGCTTTTCATTGTAAGAAATCACTAAGCACTATCACTGAACTCTTACACATCCATTTGTCATGTGTGCTATCTAGGTCCATGATGTCTAAGTCACTGCAGAGTATCAGGAGTACATTGGATACTTTGCAAAAAGCACAGGCTGTCCACCCCTCTAGGTATTTCTGCTTCAGCGTTTCTGTAAGTATATTATGAGCCCTGTGGGAAAAGGGAGTAGAGAAGAGGTCAAATGTCAGGGTTGTAATAATGTGTTTGGGCTTGTGTGTGCATCTTTGTGTGTGTGTGTGTGTGTGTGTGTGTGTGTGTATGTATGTATGTTACACAATACTCCTTAGGTGGTTTGGGAAAATAAGAATCTACATTGTTTTTAGCAACCATATATACATAGATAAATTTGAAAAAAAAAGAATTTTTGTGATGTTTTTCTGGCATATAATTAGGAAAAAAAAGCAGCATACAGTTTCTCTTTTCAATTGTGACTGATATAGGCATCTCATAAAATAAGAGGAAAAACAAATACTGAAATAACAAAGACAGCATTACCTGCCTTTCTAAGGGAGTTCTGGGAAGACATAAGAAAAGAAAAAATTAGACATTTCTTGGACTATATTTTGTGCATTACCCTATGATTTATTCTTTGGATAGGTTTATGCTTGAGGGCTGCTTTTCCTGAATTCTTTACTGTATGATCATTAATTGTGGTATTTCAAGTTGACTTGATTAAGAAATACCCAGAAATTTAGTAAAGCTTGAAGTTAAATTTTATTTATTTATTTTAATTTATTTTTTTGTGGAACTGGGAATTTAACTCAGGCCCTTGCGCTATCTCCCCAGCCCTTGAAGTTACATATTAGGAATTCAAAAATTCCAATATTAATCTATAAAAACTTCAAAAGCATCTCATTTAAAACCAGGCTCCACTTTTTATTCAAGCTTGCTAATGAAGGTAGAACCCACCTATCCATGTTTCCAATGTAAAACGTTTTAGCCCTATACGTAAAATATTAAAGCACATCCATAACCTACCAAGCTTTCAGGAAACCCAGGGTTGTTGCATCAGTGTAGTTTTCCTAAGCCTTCTTCTTGCATGCCGACTTCTCTGGGACAGATGAAAAGGGCCAAGAGGTGGACCTCTGCAGTCATCTGCCATGACCTGCATGCCCATCCGTGAGCTGTTTGCAGATCTCAGCTTGACGCAGCCCTCATTCCTTCAAGTCAGTTCACGTTCATCCCATGTCCCTTGTATCTGCTCTGTGCTTGCTGAGCTAGTTTGCTTCCTGAAATTTGTCTCCATATTCTCATATCTTTCTTTGCCACCTCACCCAATCATACCTACTGTTAGCTAAGCTATATGACTTGTGGTTTGAGTAGCATTTTTGAGTGAGGTTTCCTGGTTCTTTACTGCAGTAAAAAGCCTTAAGTTGACTTGCAGCCCTCTGCACTGTCTTGGTCCTAATGTGTGTTTCCTCAGAATGACTGGCACTGGTACACTGGTTGTGATTGTATTGAGTTATTATACAGTTATGGTGCTACCACTACTACACAGCTTTAGGGGCAGCCACTTAAATTCACCATAACTATTTAGGAGAAATTCTGGCCTCAGCTACAACTAACTTGAACTTCTCTTTGAAATGCTGGACCCTAAATCTTGAGACAGTGCTCCACCTGTTCTTCCCTTCCTTATCAGATAAGGGCCCTCCTATCCCCACTGCATTTCATTATAATCTGCTTTGCACTATAGTCACCTACTCATCAGAAGTATCCTCACTACTCATCCCAGGCATGTTCATAGCCTTGAACTTCAAAGGTTAACATCCCAAATTCTTCCACCCTAGTCAGCTACACTTAGCTAAATTTAAAGATTCCAATAGACAGCTCACCTCCCTTCCCAAGAATCTTCCACTTATACCTTGACAAGCCAGATATATTCTTTTACACACTTTCTAAAAATGTAGGTGATTCAGTTGATTAGTTCCACCTAGAACAAAATACAATGTAAATTAAATTCTCTTTTTCATCGTAAAGGAAGGAAAGGGTGCTTATAACTTGTAATACGGGCAATTTTTGAAACTTCAAAATTTTAACATGAAGCTTAGAGACCTACTGTTATACATGAATGAAATGTATTCATGCATAAAAATCAAGTCAGTTACATTGTCACACACATGTAGTCTCAGCACTCTGAGAGGCTGAGGTGAAATTAAGGAGGACCACAAACTTGAGCTCCAATTGGGTTAATTAGTGAAACTGTCTCAGTATGGATATAGCTTAATAAGACGGTCCTGAGTTCAATCCTCAGTATGGAGACAAAAATAATGTGTTCATAATTTGAAGTTCATTTCAAGATTTATATGTGCTGTCAAAGTGTTATATGATCTAAGTCAGATTTGTGATTAACTTCAAGTCTAGATCTTAGAAAGTATTTAGGAATGTATTATATTCCCTCAAGATAATGAACAGAGGTCATCTGGACCACACAAGGGTTATTAGATTGTGTTCTTTTATGGCATCTTTTCATAGACATCCATTGTTTCCTTTCTTCTTTCTGTTGTTTTCTTCTCTCTCTCTTTTCTTCTACAGCTTACCCAAACTTCTTCCTCTCTATGCCTTCTCTTTCTTCCTTCTTCCCTCCTCCCATCCCCCATATTTCCTTTTTCATCTACTTTCTCCTTTCTACTTACATTCTTCCTATGTCTGCCTCCTCCTATTTCACTTTTTTCTTGCTTTGTAACCTCTTCATTTGATTCTCATGTATTCTACACTCCTTACTGTTAAGTCTCTTCTTTGTCATCCTTTCAGTCTTTTAAATACTAGAATTTATCTTTTGTATGCCTATTTTTGAAAGGTAGCAGTAACACAGAACACTTAAGGATAAAACAAATGAATTTGTGTCATACTGGACTATGTAAAAGGAGCCTAAATGTTAATCATGTTTCCACAAAAATATTTCTTAAAAAAGCATTTACATATCTTAAAAATGTGTTGCCCATATTTATTAGTTATATAAATTATTTTCTGCTTGGAGGGAATATTTACTTTTGTTGAAGATGCTGCTTAAAATGCCATGGAAATATAGAGTTTAAAATAAACAAAACAAAATAACTACAGTCCCTTAATGAAGATATTTATCATCTAGTGAAGAAATGCTTGCATAAATATGTGCAGAGGACTATACAAAACATTATGTCCAGATTCTCAATGTACTTTATTTTGTATATACATATTCTATAGTTTATTCCAGGAAATATGGCTTATGTAGATCAGCATCATTATCATTTTCATCCTCACCACTCATTATAATAATTTTATATGCTACAAAAACAATTTCTTGCATATCTGTTCAATTCCTGCAGTCTAAGTGTATTGTGTACACACTGCTAAATGACTTCTTACTAAACAGCATGCGCTACCAAGGGTGTAAAAAGAATTGAAATTGTATAATTGCAGGACAAAATCTATCAAAAAAATGGTTTCACTTTGTATAAAGAATGCATTTAAGGCTTGTGCCTACGGGTTTGAATCATTGTCAGAAGCACCAAAGCAACATACTGTATTCACATGCACACACACGTAGACACAGAGACTCACAAGTGAATACGTATGTGCTCATTACAAGCACTTCCCGTTTTTGTTCACCTTTGAGGCCCAGGATTTGTGTTAAGCCTCTAAACAAAGAAAGAACTCTTTAAATTGGTCTCCCAAGGCCAGGTCGCCAGTCTGCTGGTGAGCAGCTCCATTCTCCCTGCAGAGGGAAGCACTTTCGGTGTCAGTCAGGTCAGTAATTTGGAGACCAGGAGAAGCTGCGGCAGAGTTTGCAGATGGCATTGCATCAAAGAGCTCGGCATTTAATTATGGCGGTCTCCAAAGTACTATCAACCTGATTCTGCATAGTCTAAACTACTCATCAACTTATAATTTAAAATGTTCTCTAACATTTTAGATAAGGTTTGTTTAAACTGTCCGAAAGGTGTATTCCTTTTCTAATTTATTGTTAAAATTAATGAGTTAACCGGATGAATGAAATTAGCAAAAAAGTAATTAGCAGAGGAAAATTTTACCTTGTATTCTCTTTTTATATTATTCTATGACACAATTAAAGGTCATGATTGAACATTTCTACCCAGATGGCTTTTGTCAACTCCTCATTAGTATTTGCAGTCACTGTTGAGCTGAATGGGAGACAAAAAAGCCCACTCATAATGCGCTAATCCGTTTATTTGTATTTAAAAGGATATCTGTTGATTAAGCAAGAGGTCTGAGGGTATCATCTGTGAAGAATGATCAAATTTATTTTTTTCAACCAGTACAATTGAAATGTATGAATACAGACTGCTTCCATTCTGTTTATGAAAGACTAACAAGTCTATGGTTAGGGTAATTATTCTTAGTTGACCTAAGGAAGAAGCAGTGATTAAAATATTTTTCTTCTGTGTACATTCATTCTTAATTTGTATTATTGCATTTTTGCATCCATGTGCCTACTTTCCCTTATCATACCTGTTTGGACATTTTATTTCATGATGCTTGTTACCTCTTTCTTCTCTTTTCATATTTTACAGTTCTTGTGCTCATCATTCTTACTTTTCCTTAGATTAGCATTTTTATTTCATCACATACAAAAGCCAACTGTCATTGTTCCCCTCTGTGAAGGGTGTCATTTGATTTCAAAGAACAATTTAAATGATGACAGAGTAGAATATGGTGAAAGAAAGGCCATTAGGCTTATCTAAATGACCTCACTTTCCTTTGGAAACTAGAAGACTGAGGGCCTGCCTGATAGCTTAGCAGACTAAAGCACCTGCTTAGGCAAAGTGTAGCAGCCAGGGTTCAATCGCCAGCCTGCTATGCCAGCCCCGCCCAGGGGGCGCCCTGAGCTGGTGATTGAGACTGGGTATGGTGGTGCGTGCCTACAATCCCAGCGCTTGGCAGGCTGAAAACAGGAGAATCACTATGAATCTGATCTATGTAGTGAGACCCTATAGACCCTATAGACCACGTCCTAAATACAGAAAAAAAAGAAAAAATAAAGTGGAAGACTGAGTACAATGATCCCATGAAAAAATAGATTATTAAATCTTAAGGAAATGATTGGAGAAAATATTTAATGCATTTGAGTAATTTCCTTGCCATGGCAAATGACTAAGTTGATGCTTTCTATGAGTTGAGATTGACTGATATGTCACACATAAAGTACATATCATTAAATTATAGTGTTTCCTGGTTATCTGCATTGTATTTATCCCCTTGCTTCCAGTAGCCTTTGTGGATTTCTGCTAGCTCAAGTTATATTTTCCCCAAAACTATATCTTGTCATGCGTTTTAAAAATGTCACAATTAATATGGGGGTCATCTATAGAGTAGAAACCATGTAGCATTCTATAAAATGTCATGAGCATGGCTGGCCATAAATAAATGTTTCTCAAGCTGAATTGTATTGCTTAACAATTAAAGAAAATGAAAAGCATATCTGGTATGTATTTATCAATACTTTTACTTTAAAAAGTGCTCTTTCACTTAATGTATAGTAAATAATTATCCAGCCAGTAGAGGTATTTTGTTTTAACTATGTCATCTAATTACCAGGTAAAAGGAACTGAGCCACTCAAGTGTATGTTACATACTTGTGTATTCAATGAATGTCTATCTATAAAGCTACTTACTAAACTGTCTCTTTGTTTTGTTACCAGTCCTTTGTATTGCTGCACTTGCTTTGATGTGCCATTGGTTACATATCCCACATTCTGCATTATCAGCTCCGTGAGCTGTATTTATGTTTTACTGTACGGTCACTGTCTCTGCAACTCTGATTAATATACTAATTACAGAATTCTACAAAAGCTTGAGTTGTCTTTTCATAACCTTGATTGTAATATTGTCATATATACAACATTTTAGTACTTTTAAATTAGTCATATAATTTTATTTAAAAATAAAGATACAGATTTTCTCTTATATTGGATAATTCTTAAATTAGCAATTTTCAATTTAGACTGATTAACATATTTTATAAAAATAATAGGTTATTTATGAAAATGTAAGAATGAAAATAAGCTCTTATTTAATATTCAGGAAGATATTTTATTTGTTAGTCAATAAAATTACTAATGTTAAGATGTGCATGGTAGCACTTGCCTATAATCCCAGCTACAGCTACCTGAGAAATTGAGGCAGGAAGTTCCCAGATTCAGAGTTGGTTTGGACAGCTTAAGAAGAACTTGTCTCAAAATTAAATAAATTAATTAAAATAGCAAGAGCTATGGCTCAGTGTGAGCCCCTAGTTTCGATCACAATATCAGAAGCAGGTGGACACCAGGCAACTGAGGAGTCAAGGTGAGTTCTTCCCTGTGGGCTATAAGTGCACAGGTATGGTGGTTGTGCTGGGGCCTGGTCCCACTGTCTGAGAACTTAGGTTGATGGAAGGAAGCTATGGGGTCCTGGTGAAGCCAGTCCATGCCTACCACCTGTGCAGAAACCTTGCTGAGTGTCAGCCAGGCTCCCTGACTAGTAGTAAGAACTTTGATGAGTCTTACCCTGGGTCCTACTGTAGCAGGAACCTTACTGACCCATGCCTCACCACTCTCCAACAATTGCTGAATCCAGAGGATCAATGGGAGCTTCAAATATACCAAAATGAAGAAACAAAGGCAATCTCAATCTTTAAGCCCACCCCGAACACGTCAAAGAGACAAGGACATAGAAGAATGTTGAAGTCATACAACTGCAATTTCTGAAATGATAGCAACAAGTCTATCAGGCTATAGAAGAAATAAGATCAGAAATAATCTCTCAGGTCAAAAAAGAAATGAAGATAGTAATGAAAGAATTGTTCTGTAAACCTAAGGAAAACACAGATAAAAAAAATACAAGAGAATAGAAAAATGATGTAAACATTGAACAAACAATGCAGAAAAAATTAGAATGTATGCAACAAATTCAAAAGCCAGGAAATTAAGAATTCCATTGAATACTGGCAAGCTGCTTGAACAAAACTAAAGAATTTCAGCCCTTGAAGACAGCAGTGCAGCTAATGAGCTTGAAAGATCTCTTAAAACTAACAAGGAACCAGGAAATAACAATTAAGCAGCTACAAGACAATGCAAAGAAAAACAATTTAAGATTAATAGTCATCAACAAAACACCACAAGTCAGCACAAATGATATAAAAAAGAACTTGCAAAAGTAGTAGCAGAAAATTTTCCAAGCATGTGAAAAGAATTTGACATACAAATAAGTGAGGCATATAGAACTCCAAATAGCCATAATCAAAATAAATCTACACCTAGACACATAATAATCAAGATCCCAGAAATTCAGTGAAAGTACAGAGTATTAAATGCTGTTAGAAGAAACAAATCTCCTACAATGGAAGCTCATTGAAATCACAGCAGATTTCTCAACACAAACCATCAAATCAAGAGGAGTTTGGAATGAAGTATTTTAGGTCCTAAATGAAAACAACTTCCAATCTATATTGATGTACTCTACAAAACTGTCAAATTCAATGGCAAGATAAGCTTCTTCAATGACAAAGAGCTGAAAAAATTGATAACCACCAAACCAACCCTACAAAGAGTACTGACAGATATTTTAGAAAGAGACAGAAACAACCACAGCTTTAAGAACAACAACAGAAAACAACCAGAAAAGAGAGAAAGTTTGGGACCTATAGCAGGACAATAACATGACAATGATAAGCCAGTATAAATAAGTTATAACCAACAGTATAAATGGTGCTAATTCCCCAATCAAAAGACTGGTAGAATAGATTAACAAACAAAATCCAAAAATGTGCTGTATACAAGAAACATATTTAACTTAAAAGGAAATTCACAGGCTAAAAGTCAAAGGATGGGGAATAATGTTCCATGTGACAGGAAGCCAGAAAAAAATCTAGGATAGATATTTTGGCTATTGACAATGTCAATTTCAAAGCAAGAGTGACTAAAAGAGATAAAAAGGTCACTACATACTTGTTAGGGGAACACTGCAAAAGAATCTGATAATAATAATAAATATATATGTACCCAATGTAGGAACACTCAATAACATAAGACAAATTTTAATAGATATGAAAAGTGAAATGACCAGAACTTGAGGGATAACAGGATCTGAATTTGAGCTGGAAAGCATCCCAGGGCAGCAGCTGGACCTTTCTCTCAGGCTATTATATTTAGGAAAAGTCTAAGCAAGTTATAACATTGCTGATGGATGAATAATTGCTGTGTAAAGAGAGGGAACTGGCATTTCAGACTAGACAGAATACCTCCTACTCCATGACATTTTCCAAAAGAATATCTGGTACAGGTAACTCACTGACAGCATGTGCTTCCACCCCCACACCAGAAATTTCTGCTTCAGAAAAGAGCCAAAATCTTCATAAGGTTGTTGGGCTACATAGTAAAGAAAATGCTTCCAAAGCAAGACTGAAACAAGACCAAGACATTCAATTGCCTGTGGAAACCATGTTGTTCCAGGAAACTCTGAAACCTCTGAAGAAGAATCCTTGGGAATCAACAAATGTCATGACTCTATTTTATGATGAAGATCCAAAATCACCTTTGCCAATAATATCTCCTTGTATTATCTCTTCAACTACATGGTTGTCAGATGGGGAAGTGGAAGTCTCCAACCTCTTTCATGTAATTAAACCAATAACGGAGATTTTAATTGATAAGGACCTTCAGAAGCCAACACAGGCCAGCACTGTTCAGGTGGAAAGCGAAGACCTTAAGACCTTAAACTCATGGGCTTCAAGTACCTCTGAGAGAACAACTTCTTTTTCTGCTTCTTCCATATCACCTCCTGATGCAGCCCCTTCAGAGAAGCCAGTTCTCCACTTATCCCTAGACCTGCTCCAACCTTCCTCATGGGCTCTGCTGAATCCACAGTGTTCTAATTTCATTAAACATCAAGATAAGACCACCAGGGCCTGCTACCCCTTCGTGCCTAGGGGCCCGATGTCTTTTGATGAAGAGGAAGATGACAATCTCAACCTGCTGGAAATTCTTCCAGATAGCTCTGATTCTGTTAAAAATCAGAAAAGTCATATTTCCAGTAGTAACTGAGTAGCTTTTCCTGCCCAAAATGTAGACAAAATTCCCTTCTGCTCTAATTTTCAGCCAACCAAAGGAAACCTGCC
This sequence comes from Octodon degus, assembly GCF_000260255.1. Classification (NCBI taxonomy): domain Eukaryota; kingdom Metazoa; phylum Chordata; class Mammalia; order Rodentia; family Octodontidae; genus Octodon; species Octodon degus. The sequence continues at coordinate 2,689,804 of NW_004524591.1, forward strand.
TAGGGAACCTGATGACACAAAATAGCTGCATTAAAGTACTTCTAGGGGAGGTGAAAAGTGAAATCATAAGACTCCGTGAAGATCTGAACACAGTGATACAGGAGCTCTGTGTCATCAACAGCCACCTGGTAAGCATGAACAGGAACAGTCTGCAAGTCAGCAATCCCTTGTAGACTTCTCAGTCTGCTTAAATCTAACAGCCTCAGTAGCTCTTTTGATAGAATTCATGGGCTTCTATTTTGGAAAACACTCAGGAAGTTAACATTTTATAGATTTTCCTTACTATGGGGAAAGGGTGGTGGTATGATTTTCCTTGTCAGGTTTATTAGCGAGTATCTTTCAGCCAGGCATGGTGGGTACCTGTAAACCCAGCACACTGGGAGGCAGAGACAGGAGGATCACAAATTCAAGGCCACCTTGGGTGTCTTAGTGGGACCCTGTTTCAGAATTTAAAGATTAAAAGGGGCTGGAGATAATAATTCAATAGCAAGGCCCTAGGTTCATTCGCCAGCATGAGGAATAACAGACCAGTAGATTCATTTGCATAATTTATTTTCCAAAGAGAAGTCACCTTTGATAATTTCCAATTTGTATGTTAGTTCACTTGAAACTGAAGAGAATTTCATTCTTCCATGCTTTGTATTGTACTTCAAAATGGTGTTAAACATTAGTGAAAGATGAGACAAGTCTTCAAGCTGGAAATAACAGTTTGAGAGCTGTTGAGTAAGTGAACAGTGAGAAGCCTTTTCTTTTTCCACTGTCTGGAGCCTCAGTGCTAACAAGCTTCTGTCTTGACCTAGGTGCTTTGAGTTTGGAGCATTCGTTTCATGTGCTCTCTTGCAAGTTTCAGATTCTTCAAAACTGTACTAGAAATCTCTTCCTTTCAGATGTTATGGTGTTGATCATTAAGTTGAAATAAGTAGAAAATGGGACATATGTTTTTATTATTAATGTACTTTGTAAAGTGAATTCAAATGTATATTTTTCCTTCTATTTTAAAAAGAATTTTTTTCAAAAAAAGGTCAAATGACCAATAATACAAATGTAATGGTCAATTTTATTATGCCATTGTCACAAAGAGAAAGATGAACTAGGCAAAGAAAAGATCAGCACTGAAATAACAATTAAATCAAATTTATAAAGAAATGGACTTAGTAGACTTTTATAGAGTGTTTTGCCCAACATCAGTATACACATTCTTAGCTGCTGCACATGCAACATCCTCCAAAATAGAACATATACTAATACATAAAGCATATGTAAGGAATTGAAACTCAAGGAAATTGAAGTTATCCCATGCATACTATCTGACTGTGATGCAATGAAACTACAAATTATTGACAAAAGAAATAGCAAAAACTAGATAAATACATAGATATTAAATAACAACTTTTTGAACAACCAGTGGGTCACAGATGAAATTAAAAAAGAAATTAAGCAACATTTGCAATTGAATGGAAATGCAGATATAACTTACCAGAACATGTGGGATACAATGGAAGCTGTTTTCAGAGGTAAGTTTATAGTGGTGAATTCACACATTAGGAAAACAGAACGAGCCCAAATGGATGTTCTTATGCTGCACCCCGGGATCCTAGAAAAAGAAGAGAAGAATAAAGTCAAATTCCAAAGAATCCAGGAAATTATAAAGATTAGAGCGGAAGAAAAGTAATACAGATACAGAAAACGATATTAAAAAATTAGGTAATCAGAGTTAGTTCTTTAAAGGAATAAATGCAATTGAAAAAACCCCTAGACAACTTTATCAGAAAGGAAAGAAAAAACTCAAATTCCTGCAATAAGAAAAGAGTGAAATCATTACAGACCCTATAGAAATTCAGATCATCAATACCTACTTCCAAATCTTTACTCTCACAGGATAGAAAAAATAGAGGAAATAGTTTTCTAGATACATGTGAATTTCCAAAGCTGAGTTAAAAAGGTAATCAAACTCTGAATAATCTAATAACAAGAAATGAAATTGAAAATGTAATAAAATTATACAGACAAACAAAAGTCCAAGTTCTAATGGATTCACAGTTGAATTCTGCAAGAAATTTAGAGAAGATTTAATGGCAACTTTTCTCAAACTCTCAATGACACTGAAATGGGAGAAATTCTCCTAAACTCATTCCTAATTGAAGAATCAGGATTGGCATTATTCTGATACCAAAACCAGAGAAAGACCTACAAAAAAAGAAAAAAAAAAAAAGACCACAGGGCAATCTCTCTAATTAAATAGATATAAAACTCCTAAATAAAATAATACCAAATAAAAGGTAAAAAATCATTAAGATTATATGTCATGAGCAGGTGGGATTTATCCCAGGAATGCAGGGATGGTTCAACATATGCAAAACCATATATGCAATGCACCATATCAACAGAGCCAAAGACAAAAATCACATAATTATCTCAATAGATACAGAAAATTTTTTTGACAAAGTCCAACACTCATGCATGATAAAATCCCTGCAGAAAATTGAATTAGATGGTCTATATCTCAACCTGATAAAAACTATTCATGACAAACAAACAGTCAATATCTTAATATATGAACCAAAACTGAAAGTCTTTACTTTAAAATCAAGAACAAGACGAGGATGTCCATAGTCTCCGTTCCTATTCAACATAGTTCTGGAAACACTAGCCAGAACATTTAGACAAGAGAGAGAAATAAAGGGAATAATGTTTGAAAGGAAGAATGAAATTGTCATTATTTGCAGATGATGCTACATTCTACATAGAAGATACCAAAAACTACACCAAGAGACCTGTAGATTTAATAATCAAATTCAGTAGCATAGCAGAACACAAAGTCGATATTAAAAAAGTATTAGCATTTGTGTGCAAAAACAAATGAATGCACCAAGAAAGAAATTAGGGGACCCATTCTTTTCACATCATGCAGAAAAATGAGATACTTATGAATCAATCTCACAAAGGAAGTAAAAATTTTATACAGTGAAAGTTACAGTACTCTGGGCCAGGGACCTAGCTCAGTGGTCTAAGTGCCTGTGTAGCAAGCACAAGGACCTGGGTTCCATCCCTGGTACACCATGCTGTGCTGGCCCCACCCTGGGCCTGCTGAGCCAGCCACTAAAACCAGACGTGGTGGCACATACCTGTAATTTCAGCACTGGGGATGCTGAAACAGGAGAATTGCTGAGTCTGAACTGCATAGCAAGACCCTGTACCAAATACATAAATTTTAAAAAAGAAAAGAGAAAATTCCAAGATTCTGAGAAAGAGATCAAAGAAGATTTCAGAGAATGGAAAATGGAAAAATATTCCTTCCCCGATACTGAAAATATATATATTCCTTGTTCCTGGATAGGAAGAACCAACATTGAAAAATGGCCGTAATAAAAAATTGTTATACAGATTCAATGCAATTTCAATTAAAACATATTAGTATTCTTCTCAGAGCTAAAGAAAATATTCCTTAAACTCATTTGGAACCAAAAGAGAATCAGAATATCATAATCAATTGTGGGAAACAAAGGAAAGGCAGGAGGCATCAAATCCCTGACTTCAAATTATACTATAAAGCTACTGTGATAAAAGCATCCCAAAACTGAGGATCAATGGGTCAGATTAGAAGATGCAGACAAAACTACAAATACACTCAGCCCCTTATCTTTGACAAAGAGGACAAACATGTTCACTGGAAGAAAGAGCTTCTATATTAAATGATGATGGTAAAACTGGCTTTCCATATGCTGGAGCCTAAAGTTAGATCCATGTTTATCATCATGCACAAAAGTACAGTCAAAATGGATCAAAGATTTAAATATTAAAAGTGAAACACTGAAATCTTCTGGAGGGAAAAGTAGGTAGAAATCTTAAGGACCTGGGGTAGGTAGAGAGATTTTGAACAACAACAAAAAACTGCATTGGAAATACTTTAAAGAATCAACAATTGGGATCTCATCTTTTTAAAAAAGTTTCTGCACATCCAAAGAAATCACCAACAGAGTAAAAAGAAAACCCATGAATTGGGAAAAAATTACAGCTAACTATCCCTCAGACAAAAGACTTCCTCCTAGAGTACATAACACAATTTTTAAAATAGGCTTCCAAGTTTCAAAGTCCCTATCCAAAATGGGAATCTGAAATGGGTATGCACTTCACAAATGAAAAAAATATGATTGGCAAATAAACACATAAAAAAGTTCAACATCATTGGTCATTCGAGAAATGCAAATCTAAACAACACCAAGATTGCATCTTACCCAGAAAGAATGGCTATCATCAAGAAGTCAAACAACAAGAAATACTGGAATGGCTTTGGGAAATAGGAACCTTTCTTCACTGTTGGTGGAAGTGCAGACTGATGCAACCACTATGGAAATTAGTGTGGAGATTTCTCTAGAAGCTAGGATTGGAAGAACAATTCCACTTAGCTATTCTCCAGGGTATTTTTCCAGAAGAAGTGATAACATACCACAGTGATTTATGTGCATCCATATTTATAGCAGAAAGTTTGCTATAATTTGGGTCATAGAAATGACCCAAATATCCATGACCTGAGGAACAAAATAAATATGTAGTATTTTTACACAATGGAGTATTATTCAGCTATAAAAAGTATAAAAATGAGGCTTTCGTTAAAAAATGGATGGAACTAGAGACCATACTCTGGAGTGAAACAAATCAGGCCTTTCATGTGCAAACACTGTAATGTCTTCTTCGTGTAAAAGTAAATAAAATCTAAACAGTATATTAGATACTGTAAAAAGGGAATGAGCCTATTCAAAAGAAAGGAATTACTAACGTGAAGACAAGGAAAGGAGAGGCAGTGGGTAAATGAGATATATCTATATATGTAAGCAGGATGGTTTGGACAACTGTACTGTGGATTTCTGCTGGTTTATGGAAAGAAGCAGCTAATGCTTAATTGTTTTTGTCTTATTTTTTTCATTTCTTTCCTCTTTTCCTTCTTAATTTTTAAAAAATTTTTCCTTTTTTTCCAGTTTTGCATGCATGTATCTAGTAATATGAACAACTATTGTTTATTCATTTTAATGAGAAAAAATAAAATAGCAATGAAACAGTTCCAAAATAGGTTAGTAGGATAGCTACAATAATTAATATATTGCACATTGTTGTCTTCATAGTAGTTATTCAGAAGACAAAATACAGACATGATATTTTGTCTAAAATACATTAGTACAAACCTTTCTTCTCAATGAACTAAGAGAAAGTAGCAGTATATCTATCCAAACTATGTTGTATATACATATATTTTTCCACAACAAAACAGTCCTTTACTTATATTCCCCCTTTTTTGTTTTGTTTTGTCAGAGATGAGTGTTTCATTGCAGTTAGAGAAGCCATATTTGGAGAAGTCTTTAAAGGACCTTGTCATGCTTGATGCCAGCCCAAAGATTATAGGTACTTGAATTCAGCAAAATAACCCAATATAGTCCAATAGTCCATAAGAGTAAAGTGTTATTAGCACAACTGGCAATTGTCTGAAATTGTTGAATTCAGACTTTTACAGCTCAGCGTATTAATATAGTTTTACTTTTTATACCTTGTGGTTACACTTTTCTGATGAATGGTTAAGATCAAGTTAAAGCATGACATATATAACTAAAAATGTAACTTTTTCTATTGGACAAGGTCATTCAAATCCCCTCAGGACTTACTTGGAACCATGTACAGAACCTTATAGATATTTTGTTAGTGTCAGCCATCTGGATGAGTCACAGCAATTGCTTAACCAGTTTGCTCTCTGTGAAAGCCTGAGAGAATGTTTTCTCTCTAGGTGACTCTCCTTAGGCACACTACACATTGTTGATCACTTTCCTCTGTGGCCCCATAATCTCCTTGATCAGAAAATTTGGAACATTACTTAGTTACAGAATGTCATAGCAGATGTTTTCCTATGTTTTGAGTTCTCACTGACCTTGAAGGGTTAGGGCCAAAATATTGGCTATCTTTTTAGCCCATCTCTCTAGCTAATTTTTGGTCTGCAAACTTTAGTTGTTAAACATCCAGAAGAGAAACTTAAAATTATTGTCCTGTATCAGAGGCAGTTAGCTTAAAATAAATGTTTACAGAAAAAGGCAATGAAAGTAAACAAGAGACAAGAAAAATGAAGTGTCATAGGATTGTCCTGCTACAATGTTGTATATGGCTTGATTTCTAAATTTGTGTGTAAAAAATGTGCTATTGTTTCATAATATTCTATAGGGATTTAAGTTTTAGAATATCCATGGTTGTTGGAAAATAGCAGTTCCATTTTATGTCTAAGGTATGTGATATTCAGACAAATAGTGATGAACACCTAACTTGAAGACAACACTACAAATACTATTGAATTCATATTATTTTGTTTAGTTAATTCTGCATCATTTGTAATCTTTTCTTTTTTAATATTTTGTATTCTCTTAAGAAGTGAAAAAGTACCAGAAGCAAAATAAAGATCCATAACTTTAACTTTTTATATTAACAGTTAATTGGCTTAGTTTTCATATGGAGAGTCCAACCTCTCACAACTGAAATAATTTTAAATGAAAAATGCATAAATTCACATGTACTGCAACGTTGTGTAACTCAGTTGTGTCCCAAATTTTCTGATGAAGGAGATTATGGGGCCACACAAGAAAGTGATCGACGATGTAGAGTGTGCCTAAGGAGAGTCATATGGAGAGAAAACACTCTCTCAGGCTTTCACAGGGAGCAAATTGGTCAAGCAATGGCCATGACTCATCCACATGCCTGACACTAACAAAGAATCTACAATGTGTGGTACAGGGTTTCAGGAGAAATCCCGAGGAGATTTGACTGACCTTATCAGATACAAAAGCTACATTTCTTGTTATATAGGTCCTGTTTTATCTTGGTCTTAACCATCCAGCAGAAAAGTATAAAAATGAAGTATAAAAAGTAAAGCCATATTAATATACTGAGCTGTAAAAAGCTCAAGTCAACAACTTCTGACATTGCCAGTCTTACTGAAAACCAACTACTATTATGTACTACTGGACTATACTGGAATATTTTGCTGAATTCATGTACCTATAATATTTAAATGACAATGGAATACCCTTCCCTGACAAAACTAAACAATAAAAGTGGGATACACATGAATGACCATTTTGTATCTGTATATTCAAAATAGGATAGATATACAGCTACATTCTCTTTACAATAGAAAGATTTGTTCTAATAGTGTTTGTAAGCAGGATATTATGTCTGTGTCTAGTACAATGAATAACCACTAAGACAACAATATGCAATGTATTAATTATTGAAACTATCCTAGTAATTGGACTTGAAACTGTCTCATTGCTATTTGTTTCTCAATAAAACTATTGAAAAAATAAAATAAATAAAAATAAATATATAAATTACTAAAAAAATACATAAATTCTTGGAAATTTTTCAATATCCAACCAGTGGGGACATAGATCCTCTTGACAGTTTGGTAAACTGTTTTTCTGCATTGATTCTAATACCTTTTGTCCATGAGCAAGGAAAGATAATATTTGAAATAAATCTATAGCTTAAGCCACCCATCCTGCTGTCCCTTGTGGATGTGAGCACTTCTGTTTCTTCCATTTGATTATCTTGGAGCTCTAACACATTCTTGTAATATGAGTATCTGTAAAAATAGTTTCTCACATGGAACTTCATTCCTGCTAAGTTGGGTTACTTTGACTTCTACCCTGTTTCTTATATCTTCCTTCTTGACTACCTTTCTTGAAAACACAGAAGATGCCAAGCAGAGTCTCAGTGGTTGAATCATTTTCTAATAATTCACTTCCAATTATCAGATGTTTGAGTGTGTACACTGGATTTCCAGTTGTTTGTTGTAAGTTTTCAGTCAGAGTCAAAATCATAAAGGTCGGGCTGGTGAGATGGCTCAGTGGTCTAAAGCGCCTACTTAGAACAAATTAAGCTAAGCAAAGCACCGGGATCGCAGTTCAATCCCCCAGCACCACATGCCAGCCAGCCCTGCCCCCTGGTGGGCTGTGCTGGCCACACACACACAAAATAAATAAATAAATAAATAAATAAATAAACAAACAAAATCATAAAGTTCCCATGAAAAATCTCAACATCCTAAAACTATTGTTCCTATACTACAAGGTGAAAGAGTGATTTGTTTATTCATTCCCCTATCAAATTTGATTAGTTATGATTTTTCTATATCCTCAATCATTTAACAGGTTCCAATTATTATTACTAAAACATCATGTTCCCATTGAATTCTATTTTTTTGTAATTATAATGAAGGCGAACATTTCATTTATAATTATTATGGTCAGATCAATTTTGGACTTAAATGTTTTTTAAAAAATTTACAATTATAGAGCTCTTTATTCATAGAAGTCTTTCATATCTATTCTCATTCATTCTCTCTCTTTCTTGCTAATAGCTGCAAATTACCTTTTTAAATAAACTATTTATTTACCTTAATTTATCTTAATTTTGATTGTTTTCTCCAAAAAAATGTTAGGAAAGCTGTCACTGTACATTTCTCTCCTATTTCAAGTGATTTATTGAATTACTGTTTCAGTATCTGGTATATGAGAAAACAATGTCCTGGATAATTTTCATGGGTAATATATTGATTAGCTCATTCATTGTTTTAAATAAATTTGTAATATCTTTCCTGAGTATTGATTATTTACCACATAGAGTGTTCTCTTTGCTAACATGGAATATATGATAGCACAGAACAAAAGAAATCAAACCTCAGAATCACTGACATTTATGGTTTCAAACATCACTCTTATTAAATAACATACTAATTATATAATAAATACAGCCAAAAGTGTTTGTAGTGTGGTCCTCTGTCAACAGAGTAATTGAATAACTCATTCTTTATTTCCTTTCTTCTTACAAAAAATATTTGATAGAAAAACCTAATGTGTATTTTATTTCATTGTTTAATTTTAAATTACTTTTATTTCTTTATAAAATGTTACTTCTTTTTAGCAAAAATGTTTTGAAGAAATTGTAAAATGCATTGTAAAGAAAAATACTGCAAAAAAAATCTATGCATGCAGGTGCTAGTCTATGTCAAATTCAGTTTTAATACTATTTGGGAAAATGAGAACTGGAAAAAAAAGGTTTCCCTATTTTCCTTTCTGAACAGCACGTGGGAGGATGTAGGTCAATATGCAAATGCTGCGAACGTGAATGGGAAGCATGAAGAGTTGTTCTGAGCAGCAAGCCACCTGGGAGATAGCAAAGAAGTTATTAGATCGTGTTGACTGCTGAGTAGAGAAGAGGAAAAGTGATGCTATAACATATGACTTCTTCCTTCCACACCATTTGATAACATCCTGCCAGTTATTTTGTCAAGAATGTGGGTCATTTTCCAACTTACAAATTTGTTTCAAGATTTTCCTTTTATTTAGTCGGCAAATACTGAATAGGATCAGAGATTGATTCTGTCTCCAAATTCTCTTTTTAACCTGCTGCAATATTCTATATTTGATTAGAAGGGAGCGATTCTAAGTAGCACATGTTTAAAGTATCAAAAACAGAATCTATGCCTGTGACTCTTCATTTTTCTCCTATTGTACTGAAATATAGCTCATATAAGAAAATATTGCCTGTCCTTTTTGGAACACATTGTTAAAAAATGAGGATTTCCCTGCTTGCATAATCTCTTAATTATCGGGTCAGGTATCATTAACATCATTAGAAACATATAGAATTCTTGCCTATACCTCAGATGGTCTTAAAATTGAGTCAGAAGCCCCTGAAGAACTGAAGTTTGTGCTTAATGAAGGGTACTGGAAGGAGCTGTCAATCTTTATTGGCAGATAAAGTAATTGTCTTGCTGTCCCTGTAGTTTCTAGAAGCTGTTTCTGTGCCTTTGTATCATTTTTTTCAGTACTATATGTGTATTTTTAGTGGCCCTAAAATAACAGCTAAAGTGTCTCCGGGGCTGGTGAGATGGCTCAGTGGTCTAAAGCACCTACTTAGAACAAGCTTAGCAAAGCACAGGGACCGCGGTTCAATCCCCCAGCACCACATGCCAGCTAGCCCCGCCCCCTGGTGGGCTGAGCTGGCGCCACACACACACACACACACACACACAAATAAAATAAAAAAAAATAAAATTATAAAGTGTCTCCATTCTCCAACCTTACTCGATCCTTCCAGTCTTAACTCCTTTTCTGCTCTTTTGCTCATGACATTAAAACTCTGTTCTTACAGTATAGGCATTTCCATATTTCTCTCCTGTCTGAAATAAAATCTACCTGGTGAAAAGAAAGTGCAGTGTGCAGCAGTCATAACTTTAGAGTGTGGAAAACATCCCCAAAAAATCTGATAGATAAAAGAAAGATTACTACTTTCATCCAGTTTCAATAACTCAGTGATCATGATCCCAAAATATGAGATATGATAAAATCTAGAGATGACTAGATGAAAATAGGCTCATCTTTTTAAAATTATTTTCTTTAGTTACTTTAGAATATGTGTACAGAACCTTGCCTACTGAATAATAGCTTGGAGATTTTCATAGCCATCATGGCCAGGAGCTCACAACCATTGCAGTCCCTTTCAGAGCTCCTGGAGTTCTCCCATGACTACAATCTTTCTGAAAAACTGACTTGAAAAAAAGAGTAAGATATCCATGTATGAGCTGTGATGGTCTTAAAACAGAATTTAGTGTGATTTAAGCTAAAAAACGATGCATGTTTAGAAAGACAAACTGCATTTCTAATAAGACAGTCACCAAAATTTTGTTTCTTCTTTCTGAACCTTATACAATTTTTCACCTTCCAATTTGTGAAACTGTGTGAGAAAAGAGCATGTGGTATTCCTATATTAATTCTACTGGGCCAAAGAAATCAGTGATTTATGAGCACCCTTTTTATAGCAGCACAATTTGTCATAGCTAAATCTTGGAAGCAGCCCAAATGCCTATCAGCTGAGGAATGGATAGAGATGGCATGGTATTTTTACACAATGGAGTATTATCCAGCTATAAAAAGGTTAAGCTTGAGGCATTTATCAGCAAATTGATACAACTTTTAAGTGAAATAAATCAGATGGGAATGTGCAAACATCATATTGTTTCCTTAGTGTGAGAACCTGAGAGAGTAAATAAAATCTGAGTGGTACAATAGTTACTGTGAAAAGGGAATGACCCCGTTCAAGAGGAAGGAATTACTGAGATGAGGAGGACAGGAGAAGAAGTGGGGAAAAGACATATGTCTGTGTAAGTAAGCAGGATGGCTTGGATAGTTACAGAAATCTTTGTGTTTAGTGAAATCTATCATTTCTTACTCTTTTTTCCTTTGCATCTCTATTTTAAATTCTTTAAAAATATCTGAACACCTATTTCTAGTTAGATACATCATGACTTTGATAGAACCTTTTATAAATGAGTATTTAGTTCATTGTTTTTGCCTCTAATGTAAGGTTTATGATTTTAAGGGCCGGTAGCATAACTCAGCCAACTAAGAGTCTGCTTAGGCAAGCATAGGGACCGGGGTTCAATCCCTGGCACTATATGTCATGCTAGCCCATGCCTTCAGGCACACTGAGCTGGCCACAGAGACCAGGAGTGGTGGTGCACCCCTGTAATTCCCACACTGGGGAGGCTGAAAAGAGGAGGATCACTACGAGTCCCAACTGCGTAGTAAGACCCTGTACCAAATACATTAAAAATTAAAAAAAATAATTTTAGGGATGGCCAAATATATGAGCTGATTAAAGTGCCTGAAAGCAGACACAAGGGCCAGGGGTTCTATCCCTGAGCCTGCGGTGCCGGCCCTGTCCCCGGGGCATGCTGAGACAACTACTAACACTGGGTGTGGTGGTACATACCTGTAATCCCAGCACTTGGGAGGCTGTAAGCAGAAGAATCACTACAAGTCTGATCTAGTAGTGAGATCCTGAACACCCTGTAGACTCTTCCCTAAAATACAGGAAAAAAAATAATTTTAGGATGTTGAATACAGTTTCAATTATATGGATTTCCTTTTAAAAACTCTGTCAAAGTAGCATTGCTAACTCAAAGTGTATAACAATATTAACATAATTTCGGTTGCATCCAGACATGTGACACCATATTGAATAATCATAGAGACATGCAATTGTCTCATTCTAACACTTAGTATTAAGATTTCAAAGAAATGTTTTATAACTTCACATCTAGAAACACATATCAGTAAATGTACAAGGAAGTACCTCAACTCAGGACATAAGAGTACCTGTACTATGGCATCTTGTAACTCAGTGGTGTCCCAAATTTTCTGATCAAGGAGATTATGGGGCCGCACAAGAAAGTGATCGACAAGGTAGAGTGTGCCTAAGGAGAGTCACACGGAGAGAGAACATTCTCTCAGGCTTTCTCAGAGAGCAAATTGGTCAAGGAATGGCTGTGACTCATCCAGATGGCTGACACTGACAAAACATCTACATATTGCTGTACATGGTTCCAGGGTAAATCCTGAGGGGATTTGACTGACCTTGTCAGATACAAAAGTTACATTTCTTGTTATATAGGTCTTGCTTTATCTTGGTCTTAACCATCCTGCAGAAAAGTATAAAAATGAGGTATAAAATATAAAGCCATATTAATATGCTGAGCTGTAAAAGGCTCAAGTCAACAACTTCTAATATTGCCAGTCCTGCAGGTAAGTCAGTACTATTTTAGACTACCTGACTATATTGGATTCTTTGCTGAATTCATGTACCTACAATACTCGAATGGCAATGGAATACCCGTCTCTGACAAAAGTAAACAAAAAAGCGGATATAAATGAAGGACCATTTTGTAGTGAAAAATATATATGTGTATATATCTGTATATACAAAATAGTTAGCATAAAATTATGGAAAAAAATAAAATAAAGAGCAAAAAACCAAAATAGTTAGCATAGATATACAGCTATTTTCTCTTAGTTCAATGAGAAGAAAGTTTTGACCTAATAGTGTTTAGATACGATATCATGTCTGCATCTTGTAGTATGAATAACTACTATGAGGACAACAATATGCAATGTATTAATAATTATAGCTGTCCTACTAACCTGTTTTGAAACTGGCTCATTGCTACTTCTTTCTGAATAAAATTAATATTAAAAAATGAAAGACTTATGCTAATATCATCTGGACAATATCTCATGCCTATATCTTATACCCTGAGTAACTACTCTGAATGGGAAAACATATGATGTATTTACTATTATTACTTTACTATTATCGTATTTTGAATTTCTGTTGTATCTTTTTAAAATAAAAAACACCAGAAAAACAGATAAACAAACAAACAAAAAAGCAAGTACCTCAACAATGCATTTTTGATAAAAATGTTTTATTTTTCATAAAATAAAAATAGAATTAATACCAGTAGAAATGGCTGAGAAGAGCAAATTAATTCTCTGGTCTCACATTCTTACCTCCACCAAGTATCTCATAACTTTTGTTATTCTGGTATCTTGTTGCTTACAGTCCAGTTTCTCTTACCATAAGGGCTACATTGTACAGAATTGGCTATCAAGGGCCATAGAGATAGCTGAGCCGCGTAAGCCATAAGCTCCTGTCTGGCAAGCACAAGTTCCTGAGTCTGATGCCTGGTACCGGAAAAAAAAATGAATTTGCCATCAGGGGCAGACCAGATAGCTCAGTGGATTAAAGCACCTGATTATGCAGAGCACAGGGGCCAGGTTTTAAGCCCCAGCATGCTGTATCAGCCCTGCCCCTGGGGCGAGCTGAGATGGTGAATGAGACTGAGTGTGGTGGTGCATGCCTATAATCCCAGTGCTTGGGAGGCTGAAAACAGGAGGATCACTATGAGTCCAATCTGTATAGTGAGAACCTGTAGACCCTGTACTAAATACATAAAAAGAAAACAAGAATTGGCCATCAAAATTGGTCATTATATTGGTCACCCTGGTGTGTGTATATATATATATGAATAGTACATATATGAAATATATATATATATATATATATATGTTCACTTGAAAGATCTAGAGTTACAAATAACCATTATCATTTTCCTGATTAAGAATATTTTCTTTATCTAAAAGGAAGACTGTTACATAGTTTAGATAATCATCCCAATACACAAGTACGTCGTGTTACCAAGTTCTCTAAATCAAACATAAAACATTTAAAAGTAAGAACTGAGATGCCAAGATTTTTGGAGGTTGGTGGAGTCTTTATAACAAATATTTTGAAATTTCATATGCCAAGATGCTCATGCCTGAAAATAAGTAAAACATAATATTTTTAAGTAATATCTTAGCAAACAACACACTTACCTTGTATTTTGTTCCCTTTGTTGGCAGCCTTTTCACTATGCTGGAGTAATTTCCTCAGTATCGGGGGGAGCTATTGGGTTTCCCTTACAGAAACATGAGCGCATGAGCTTCATTTTGTCACCAACATGGATGATCTCAGGGATCGGCCTGAAGCCTGCTCCTCACGCCCTGACACTCAGGTGGGCAGCCTGAGTCCAGCGAGGGTTCAGCAGGGAGCTCTCTCACTCCATTGGTGGCAGTGCTGTTGACCTCCCCATGCTGACTGTGACATAATCATGGTTTGGTTCTGACCGCCTCTTTCTGGAGGCCACAGACCTACAAAACCAATCTTGTTTTCCCTGGAAACCTCCAGGTTGCTCTGTGAGCTACCTCAGCAACTTCCAGTAATACTTTTCCCAACTTTAAATAGCCTGACTCAGTTTCTGTTGTGGCTGCTAGTACTCTGACGGAAGCAGAAATTCTAACTTAAGATAGAACAGCAAAGCACTGGATGAGGGAAGGTGTGTGTCTCTGGGGTGGGGGTACCTTAACTTACTGCAAACTTAAATACCCAGAGAGAACTCTGGAAGAGGGGTGGTGGCAATGGTTTATCATGCTATAAAGATTATTTACAACAATAGTTAGAAATCATAATTAAAGCCACTAGGGAGTGGTAGTATGAATCACTGAAGTCACTTGGAAGGTGTGACAGGTAGTTCATTCACACTGATGTGCTTACAAATGGCACACTGAAGATGAGGATCATCCCAGTCCTACAAGCACTTTTAACATTTCTGCAGGTCATCAAGAATTTACCACTCAGGGGCGGAGTCACCATGTTGTATACAATATTTGTACTGTCATCATATTCCTGGTCGTATTCGGAGATCTTTGCCTTTGTGCTTAATATTTTTCTTTAATCAACAAATGTGGAACTTTTGCTTCCATTTCACATAGGAACATTTCATTGCAGTCTTGAAATTCTTGCCACCACCCCTAGAAGAGATGTTACTATTCTTAATATCTATCATCTGATGAAATGGCATTGATCTCTAAATATTTATCCTCATTAGAAGATAAATTAGCATGAAATCATTTTTGAAAATCCCTGTATGAGGGCTTTGGAAACAAGACTGGACAAGGCAAAGATTTTCAAGACATTTGTTCACATACTGTGAGAAAACTTACATTGCAGTAAAATGCTATTTATAGCAGCTCTTTAAAAGATAAAGGAAGTTTCTCCCATTTTTTCACTAACAAAGTCCTCAGTTTGTCATGGCATTTGTCACCAGAGGAAAGAAATTTTTAGTTGTAGGAAATAAACTCTAATTAGCTTAAACCTTAAAAATTTGTTATAAACCACCTATTATTTTCCATTTTTATTTACTACTTTTTAAATAGAAAATTTCAAACAGTTTATTTTCTTTTAAATCTATTTTGTTTTGGTTCTCTATCTCTAGCATATAGATAAATGTTATATTTCTACTTGTTTGATCATTACGAACCATCACCAACTGTGTTATTTAAATAAACTTACTGAATTCTTTAAAAAAATGTGATAATGTTATGACCAGTGAGCAAGAACAAAGAAAGTTGAAATTAGGAAAAGTGTCCATTGCATGTAATCTATGGTTAGGCAATGTATTGTGCAGCTTTCAGGCCCTAAGTGGGCCTTAACCTGAGGCCTTCTCTCCTCTGCAAGGCACCAAGACAGGTCCTTTTGTGCATGAACCTAACAACCTGACCCATACACCTTGACTCCATCCATACTCCCTACCTTGGCCACAAAGGCCTTGGTTGCTGTGTGGAGTGCTGGGTAATATATTAGCAGAAAAGTCTATTTTCAAGTGTAGATTAAAAAAAGATTTTATGAAAGCAGAAATGAAGTTAAATACATTTGCAAAGAAAATTGGAAACTCCTAGGCACTTGGAGCATGACTTAGAAGGGAAGGGACCCCTGGCCGATGAGTACTATCGGGCTTGCAGGCTTCCCCCCCCCGCCCTGTGAAAAGGATATGGCTGGTTGGTCAGGGTAATGCAGTGTTCAACCAGTGAGTAAATTAAGAAGGAGTGGAAAAATAACTTTTATGCTTTATTTTGCCAGTGAAATTTGAATTTAAATTAGATTTTTCACTCTAGTCCTTTCCATTGCATGTCTACATGAATAAATGTTATAAATTATTTTATGTAAATTATTTCACAATTTCTAGGTACCTCCTCCTCTACAATTTTATAGTAAAAAAAAATGAAACTTTATATTGCTGACTAGGTCTTTCAAGTTGAAAAGCAACTAGCGATGAGCCTTTGTAACCTTTGACAATTTGCATAACAGAGCTGTAGTACAAGGTAGCGAGGTAGCACATGATCCACATAATACATATTTAACACCAAGCAGAAGCGTTCATCAAGGATCAAGTTAGAGAAAGAAATGTAGGAATGGAGAATTAATTTAGCCATGAAATCCTTCTCACTGATGTTGACAAAATTGTTCATATTTGCAAAGGGCACATATTTATTTTATGGAAAGAAATTTCTCTGAATGAAATCCTAGTAGTTGCAAATGAATAATCAGAAATTCCCATCTGACTGGAACCCCCAGAGTTAGAATCACTGTTTTCAGTACAGATGTTTCATGCATTCTTCCATATAATTACTGTTTCATAATTCTCTTCTGTGCTTAACACATTAACAAAAGTAACAGATATTTATCTAACATTCTCTATGCTTGACTGAGAAGTCATTTATCTTTCTGCCTTAACTATTTATTTGTATGACAAGAAAAGTGACCGTCATTCTGCACCCACAGTAAGTTCATGATGAATGAGACAATTTTTGAGGAAAAGATTGGATTTACCAATTTATTTATTATTTAGCTTTCATAGGTTCCCAGTGACTTGAAACATTTCTTGTATCTCAAAATAGATGATTTATAATATCCCTTTAGTGGCTTATCCAGTAACATCTTCTGGTATTGATGATATTTTCATTGCATTTTCATGTATTTTATAATTTTTTTTCTTTTGCTCAGAAGAAATATGTTGCGTAATATTCAAATTTTTTACTCTTTATTTTTTCTTTCTTTTTTATGAGTACTTTTTAAATGTATTTAGTACAGGGCCTGCAGAGTCTCACTACACAGGTTGGACGTGTAGTGCTCCTCCTGCTTTCAGCCTCCCAAGCACTGGGGTTACAGGCACGTGCCACCACACCCAGCATGCCCCGGGAGTGGGGCCAACATATTTGTATATGTCTGCAATAATTAATAAATGATTTCATCATGGAGAACTGGTACACACATATTACAACATGTTCTTTTTACCTTCTCTTCATCAAGTTTTAATAACTAATTGGAAGAAGTAATATCTTTAGACAGATGCAGAATAATTTTTATGTTTTTGAATCTTTTGTCATTGTATTATTTGTATGTAATCAGGACTCATATATTTAAAGTTCTTCCTTCCCTCCATTGTATCTCCTTTCTTCTCTCCTTTCCTTCCTTTACTTTTTTCTTATATACTATTTGTAGTATTTTATTTCAGTCTCCAACATAGAACGTTTGGCACTACTTCAAATGGACAAGCAAATAATTATCATTTCTTAAAATAAAAATTATCAGACTTATTGCACATAGTTAAAGAAGTGTTAAAAATCCTTATTCTTGTCATTAGTTTTTGTTTTGTGATCAATAATACAAACACTCCTTAGGATTTTATGCAGTCTAGATAATTATTCATCTGGAGTCATAAGAAATAATGTCTAAGAAATAATGACTCTGCATTTTATTTTTTTATTTTTATTTTTTTGCAGAGTCAGGGATTGAACTCAGGCCCTTGTGCTTGCCAGGGAAGCACTTACTCTACTGAGCCATCTCCCTGGCCTGACTCTGCATTTTATATGTATCACTCTACTCATCTTGCTTTTTCCACTTCCTTTACTTTGGCAGTAATTTCCTATCCTTTATGCACCATCTATATTTTTAAAACCATCATTTTGTAGCTATTAATTAAAACCTATGACTTTTGGGTGCACAAGTATTAAAAGAATTAAATGTTACTTATTTAGTCATTCACAATAAGACTGCTTACAGCAAGAACACCACGGAAACTTAGGTGGTAATCTCAATTAAGTTAAAAACTCTAGTTCTTTCATAAGAGTCATGCTGGAATATGTACACACCTACAAACAACCCCAATGTCTAGAGGGCAATTCATGAAATATTAAAAGTGACTTGTTGCTGTACCAATGTAGGTCCTTCTTTCTAATCCCAACAAAATTATATTTTGCAGTATGCTTTTGTTCAGATATCACAAACACCTAATGTAAAAGTAGTCTTAGACCTTAAAGCTCAGTATGGTAAGCCCTAGAGAGGCATTTTTTTTCCTGACCCAGACAGAGCCCCTCTGTTTTCTTCAGAGAATTTAGTCACTTGTTCCATTATGAAAACTATTTGTAAGCTACTTCTATTTTTTTTTTTTTTACAACTTAACCCTTTCAAAAAATGCCCTCTGTTCTGTCCAGATGATAGCTCATTATTTAGCTAAAATGGCACACACTGCCATAGGTCTACACTGCTTAGCTGTGCTGTGCTTTGCATCAAGTTCCAAATTCTAATTCTAAGCAATCCTATGCAAGCTTTCTACCCTGCCTTTGATGCCATCTTGAAGGAGTCCCAGCTTTCTATGTCAGCACAGGCAAGTAATTTACATGAAAGGAAAAAAATCTATTCCTCAAACAATACTTTTCAAAATTCTATTGTTTTCATTTTAAGCATCCAGTGTTCTTTTATTTCAAGTTTTTAAAAAAGACTTTATTATTTCACCACATAAAACACACAGAGACATAAATCATAAAGCAATAGAAAACCTGAGCAGACCAATAAAGAATAATGAGATCAAATCAGCAATAAAGAGCCTTTCATCAAAGAAAAGCCAGGACCAGATGGCTTTGCTGCTGATTTATGCCATACAAATAAAAGAGATTTATTTTAAATTACCCCAAAAAGTTGGAGAGAAGGGAATAAGGTTTTTTTCCTCAAACTTATTGTTATGATGTCAGCATTATATGAACACCAAAATCAGATAAGAACACCACAAAAAAGCACAGTATAGGCCGAAATACCTGATTCATATATGCAGATAGCCTCAGAAACTACCAGCAAACCAAAGCCAATGACACATTTAAAAGATTACTACCAAGTAGAAGATTCCCACGGAACAGAGGATAATGAAACATGCGTAAATCAGTAAACATGCTGCACCAGGAGAGGATAAAAGTTACAAACCATATGCTTATCTCAATAAATGAAAAAAATTGTATCCTTGAGTGCAGTTTCTCCTTGTGAGGAGACCTCTGAACAACTTACATAAAGAAAGAATGTATCTCAGTAAAATTATATATAACAAGTGTCTCACTTACTCTTCTCTCAATGTTGGGATGAAATAACCAATGCCCCAAATTAAGGAAGGAAAGGTTTATTTAGCTCATAGTTTGTGGATGTTTCAGTCCACACTCAGCTGCCTCCAAGGCACGGGTACATGGCAGACAGGTGCAGTTCCTGGTGGCAGAAAAACAGCAAAGAGCAAAGTGAGAAGCGGGGGCTGTGGCAGCCAGCAAGCCCCTCTCCTCCCTTATATTGTATTCAGGCTGTCAGCCTCAGGGAGGGTGTAGCACCCACACCCATAATCCCAGCATTGGATCATCAATTGATTACAAACTCTAGAAGTCACCCAATGACTGCATGATGCTTTGTGGGGGTAACTAGGCACAACTTATTACATGGCATCAAGTGAAAAAACATTTCTTTAACAAAAACTCATTTTTCTCCAAAATATCTGAAAAGGTATGTAGTTTTAAAAATTGGAAATATTTATTATGTGTTTTAGTGATTTAAATGTTTCATAAACCAATTTAGACTGCTCCAAAGAGACTTATATTATGCAAAATTAAGGTACATCTTCCTACTGTAAAATAACGAAGTAAACTTTAATCAAAATGGCAGCTGACACAAATTCTAAAGAGTTTTATCACTCTGACCAGGTTTGATTTCATATGGCCTTTATTAGCATATGACAATTGTTCAGGTTCTCAAAACAGTAAAACTGAAAATCTTCAGGTACCAAAGAAGAAGGCAGAACCCAAAGTCATAGTGCTGCCAGAATTCTCAGTAGTGTCCAGGTGTTAAGACAGGTGTGAGCAGGACACAGGTCTCTGGCCTGGCTGGGGTTCAAGCTATTTTCATTCTCCAAATCTGGAGTCATGAAATTTTCTTGCCTGCCTGTTTTTGGAAAATTGCCCCCAGGTGCCCGACAATGCAGCATAAAAATACTGCTGTTTACCTAGGCAATGGGCAGAAAGGAACACCCATAAAAATTTATAGTATTAACCCCAGGAAGAAAAATTTAAAACAAAGTATATTTTTAATTGAGGAATTACAGAAAACTGAAAAGACCTAAGGGGCTTGTACCTCATATTAGTAGGTCAGAGGAAAATTTATACGTGGGCTTATTTCCTTGCCTTTAGATCAGGTAAAGAAAACATTAAAAATTACTTAAAGTTTTTGTAAGATATACGTTATTTGTCTGTGCCATTTTCTCTGGTGAAGTAACACACTGATGGGATTTACACACCTTCCCCCACACATGTGCACATGTACACTCCCACACATAGTGTACTATATATTTACGTATATGTTAAACTACTATAAATTTTTTAAAATAATATCTAGGTAAAAAAGAATTATATTGTAGACAATATTTTCAGTATATTTATTTTCATCTTTTTTCTGTTTGTTATATATTTTACATCATATTTACTAGTAATGTGGAAAAATCTATGTAGCTTGTGCCTGTATTTTTACTAGGACTCTAAAGTTATATACCTTTAACAATAACACACATATTTGTTAACACAAAAAGCTCAGTCCAAATTAAGGTAATTATCATATGTGAATAAAGTTCATGCTCTGTGTCTCAATTCAAATATCAATACATTATCCACTGTTCATTTATCCTTTGGAATATTAACTTCTTTTATGAGTGTTCTTTCATGAATACAGACACAAGACTTATTGTTTTGTATGTAAGGACATGAACATATGCTTAAAATATTCATTTATCCTGCATGCTAACCTGCTTTATTGCAACACTCCTAGAAATATTCATACAGCTATCCTCCTCCTCCTCAGAGATTTTTCAGAACTAATCAAAACAGGATTAACAATTTTTATTATAGTTTTATGTTAGAGGCACCTAATTGTGTTCTTCTCATTAATTTCATTCATTATCTAAAATTTTTCCTAAGAAGCTTCTCTATACTTAACAGCCATCTCACATCTTAGAAAAATTAATATTAATTTTGCTTCTCACGTCAACGAAGACACTAGAAGGAAACAATCCTCAGCCTTTCTTTGGAGGGTTAGAAAGTGATGCTGAATACAAACCACATCTGTATCCCCACATGTAGGTCCCATTACCTTTTGTCCAGTTGGGTTCTCTTAAGTCAAGCCATATGGCTTTAACAAATGATATGAAGTACTTCTATGGGAAGAGGTGCGACACAGCTTACCTACAGCCTAAAGTTGTGAATGGAGCCTTACGAGAAACACGTGGGTTCATCTGCTGCTGTCTTCAGCTGAACCACTTGCATCTCCTTGTCTCTGTGGCCAAACGTTACATTCATGTAGTACTTGTACCTTATCAAGCATTATACTATGCATGAGTCAAGGCTAAAATCAATCTGAAGAAAAATTATAACTCTCATTCTTTTTAATGATTACATTGGAGTGTGGGGACAGTGTTTGACTTGCTTGAGATAAAGAGGACAGATTATGACTTAGGCAAGCAGGTGCTGGAGGCTGTGCCCTTATTTAACTCACTATAGGACAGGCTATCTTTGCCGTGCATGTAGGGAGATGCGTGTGAGGGACTGTGTTTTATATCCTGTATCTAAATTTATTTGACATTTTCCTTTTTGCGCGTGTAATTGCATGAATGCATGAGAATTCAGTCATTGCTACGTTCAAATTATACCTGAGTAGATGTAGATTAATGCAGCAAAACATGCAGTCAATAAATAAAGAATATGAGTCATATTTCCAGAAACACATGATAATAGAAAACAAAATTCATAGAAAGTATTTAAGACCCCAAAAGCATCTCATCATAAACTCACAACAGATATCATGTCATTTAACTTATTTTTTTCCATGTTAACCTGTCAAACTATCAGAATTACATTAGTATCTTTAGATTTAAGAGGTATAGAAATTGAATAATAATTAATCAGAAAGGGACAAAAGAAAATAAGTAGGAAAATGTGAGTAGAAGCTACCAGTCTAATCTGTCTCTCCAATATACAGGGGGCCTGGCCCTAGCTCAGTCCTTTAAGTGGCTGCTTCCACAAAGCTGTCAGCCTCAGG
>NW_004524591.1:2712550-2724803 GCF_000260255.1 Octodon degus
AAGTGGCTGCTTCCACAAAGCTGTCAGCCTCAGGTTCCTGGAGTTCGAACCTCACAACTCTCCCGCTGGCCAAAAGTGCCCTGAAGGCATTCAAGGAAGAAAAAAAAATAAAAACCCTTATTCCAATATACATTAAATTTCAATCATATATTAGGCCAAACATTTGCTTGCCACTGAAGTGATTGTGTTAGAAATTCAATATAGTGGGACAATATAATATTACTCCATATTAATTAATATAAAAATATTAAGAATTAAGGCTCTTCAAATGGATTCTGAAATTTCTCAGAGGGAACTTTTGCCTTTTTCTCTATTATGGTATTAAGATTGCCTGAACCATTTGTATTTCTTGCTCCCTTAAGTGTCTAGTCCATGCTTTTTGGAATAGTCCCTGATACACTCTGAAATATGTTCTTGAAGAAGCAGAACCTCTAGGGCCAGCCAGTAGCTCAGCGGATTAAAGCACCTGCTCAGGCAGACTCAGGGACTGGAGTTCGATCCTGGGAGCACCAGGCTGGCCCTGCCCCTAGGGCATGCTAAGACAGTAACTGAGCCTGGGCATGGTGGCGCACACCTGTAATCCCAGCGCTGGGGAGGCTGAAAGCAGGAGGATCACTACGAGTCAGATCTGTGTAGGGACACCCTGTAGACCCTGTACTAAACACAATAATAATAATAATAATAATAATAATAATAATAATAATAGAAGCAGAACCTCTAAAATCATGTGGTTATGTTTTCAGCTGAACACATTGTGAAGGCAATCTCCACACAGAAACACAAAATTAATCATTGTGTCTTGTATTATATGCATATAATACTATGTCATTTTATTTGGAAATGTAGTGGAGAAAATTGAAAGGGAAGGAGAACAGAGAACATACAGAAGAGATACAAAACATCTGTGTAGGAGGTGACAGCTATAGTGAATGTCTCTGAATCAGTGTTGAAGAAAAGCAAGGGCCAAGACGAGGTGTGATAAAGGAATATAAATGAAAAAATAATCCACTGGACAAAATGCAATGCTTTGGGGAAGCAGGAGCTGGCCTTCTCCTGGATCACAGTACTCACTCACCCTAGACCCAGCATGTACCATCTTGAGAAAGGACTGGGCTGAGAGAGGGAGCAATCCAGCCCTTCAGTGACAGCCTGGTGGTTTGAAAAGACACTTGATGTGGCAGCATGAGACATTCCAACCTAGGGATTTGAAAAAGCTGAAAACAAAGTACAGTAGAACTTAATTGTCACGCACCCACTCAGTCACCTGCATGGACAACGGGAAACCAGGAGAGAAGAGGTTTTTCCAATGCAGATAATGGTAATAGCAATAGTAATAATAAGAATCTTATTCCTTCCACACACAACAGGAGTGCTTTGCATGAAGCACACAGTACCCTCTCCACCACTGTTGCTCGGGTCCCACTGGGAGGCTCCCAGTAACTTTTAGCTTAGAAAGCAGAGGAAAGGGTAAACCAGGCCTGCAATTACACAGACCAGAGCCAGAGAGCAACTTGGTGGAGCCAGCAGTGAGAGCATCATTTTTGTTACTAAGCCAGAGCTGAAAGAGACAGATACCTGCAGACAGAGAGGAGGAGAACAGCTTCCGGGCCAGTGGCTTTTGGTCCACTTATTGGTCAAGAAAAACCTGTGAAGACAGGACATGGAGATATCAGCAATATTTTTTTCCCTCCAAATTGACTAAGGTAATTCAATCCACAAAGGTCTGCAGAGGAGCATTGTGAAGCTCAAAACCAGGACTTGGCATGTGTTAGTAGGGAACTACAGTTCTCCAGGCTTCAGACAAGCAATTGTCAGACCATGGTGGAAACCACATGACTACTTGAAAGCAGACAATAATAGCAATCTATATTATTGATTGGGCTGAATGGAAGCTCTAGGTTCATGTTATAATAAATGTGTGGAGAGTTTTATATTTATTTCTATTGTTAGTATAGTCGTTATAACATGACTTTGTTGAAGTTGGGCCATCCTATTTGGTGTATTTTTTGTTTTTATTTTGTTTCCTTTTTTGTCTCCTTTCTTTGATTCTTCTGTATTTGTAGTCAGTAATTTTTATACTCTAAGTTTCAAAAGGTTGACCTGCTCTCTCTTTCAGTGTTGCTTCCATCCTTGTTTTCACTCTCATTCCTCCTTCTTTGTGCTTCTCTATTCCTTAGCGTTTCATCTCCTTGCTTTACACTTCCTCCTCTCAGTCTATTTAACAGCATAACATGGGGCCATATAAGCGCATCATAGAAGAAAAACTATCCATCGTTGTGATTTCATTTGTAACATTTAATAGCATGTCAGGGTAATCCTCAGCCTAAATGAGATTAGAGGATCCAAACAAAACTACCTACAAACTTATAAACAGTCATAACAATCTCACAGCATCCTTCAATCTTTAAATACATTTCTGCATATATTATCCTACCTACAAAACTGCTCTCTCAAACCCCCTCAATATCATCAGCCCTTAGCCCCAGCTATGACATAACTTCCATAGAGTCTGATTTCTCTATTTTTTATCTTGTTGATATTTTTGTTAACTTGCTTTCTTCTCATTAATATATCCCTGCCTTTTACCCTTCTTCTCTACTTCCTCAAAGTCCTATATCCCAGATGAATCACAGATAGTAGTATAGCATCATTTTTATACATACTTGTAAAATGGCACAGTTATTAAAGGAAGATTTAATGTTTATGATTAACATGTGCTTGGCTCTGGGTACCCTTATGACTGGTAAGAGTTAAAAACAGATTCACAGTGCCCAATCTAACTAATTGAATAAGCTCAAAAGGTAGACAATATTTCTGAACAAATAAAGCCAAGAAAACATCACCTGAAAACAGAACCTAACTAAAGAGATCCTTGTATCAAAATTCCTTCACTCTGTTTGAGCTCAAGTCTCAGGAACACACACACACACACACACACACACACACACACACAAAAATGAAAAAACAAAGCAACAGAATATTCACAGAGACTCCGAATTCTACCATGGCAGACCCATGAAGCACCAAGGGGCAGTAAAAGAAACACCAGATGGCTTCAATGTATGAAATGATTCAAGAAGAAGTAAGGACAATCAGCAAGTCTGAAGCGGACATAACTACAGAAATAAAGGAACTAACTTAAAGGTGAAACAATGTAGACATGGGAGAAACAAATAAAAAAATTAAAGAGCCAACTAAGATGGATTAAAATGAGTGACAAAGTTACCAAAGATTTATATTTGATGAAAAGGTACCACATGGAAGTACCAAAGATAAAGAACTCTATAGAATTCATACACAAAAAGAAATGAACAATGTGAAGATGGTGCTTCATAAATTGAAGGCAAAATGGAAATCCATGGGAATTTACTCAGAGAAGCCTTAAAAATAATAAAAGTAAATTTAACCCTGCAGATACTAGGTGATGCTAAGAAGAGTAACCTAATACTAATTAGTCTTAGAGAGAAACTAGAAAATAGCACATATGGAATTAAATATGTTTCCAGAAATCATAGTGGAAAACTTTCCATGTATGAGCAAATAACTTACAAATAGGTAAGTAAAGATTAATGAACATCATATAACACAATGAGAAAAGAAGCTCCCCACAACACATCAAGGTTAAAATCCCAGATGTCCAAGTAATGGCTGAATCTTAAAATTTGTCAGAGAGAAGAAAAACATCGCACATAAAGGTAAACCCATGAGGATCACTGCATATTTCTCAACACAATTTTGAATGGAAGGGATAGTTTGGAATGAAGTGTATCAAATCTTGAAAGCAATGTCCAGTCCAGGCTAATATATCTGTGAAAGTTGGTGGAGAAACAAGGCTGTTCCATAAAAAAGAACACCTTAATAGCTGCACAAACAAGAAATAAGCAATCCAAAAGATACTCAAGAAAATTCTGGACAGAGAACATAAAGCCAACAAAGCCAACACTTCAGACAGAACACTTACATCAAGTAAGGCAAGCAGTTAAGAAAAAAAGGAAAGGTAAGGAGAGAAGAGCAGAAAAGGAATAGAATGACACAAATTAGTGACTTACCTTTCAGTGATAACTCTCAGTGTAAATTGCCTCAACTTCCCAATTAAAAGACATAGATTGTGCTTCAATAGGCAATTAAAAAACAAAGAATAGAATCTAACAGAATTTTGCATTCAAGAGACTCATCTAATCCACAAAAATTCATAGAGCTCAAAATCAAAGGATGGGAAATAATATTCCATGCACCAGAAATTGAAACCAAGTGGTGTAACATTTTTATTTTCAAAGTAAATTTCAAGCTAAAGCTGATCAGAATAGACAAAGAATAGGCAAAGGTCATTACTATTATTCAAGGAAATACTTTAATAGAAAGAGGTAACAAACTGATAGTGAATTCTTTCAAAACAAAATAAACAAACTAAACACACCCCTAGCCAAACTTACAAAAATAAGAAAAGAAAGACCCCATCAACACAATTAGAAATGAAAAAGGGAAAATCACCTTGGATACTACCAGAATCCATAAAATCGTCAGAAACTATTCGGAAAATTGGACTCAAATTGGAGAATTTTAAAGAAATGAACAACATTTAGATGGGTATATGTTACCAAAACTAAACCAAAAAGATGTAAAATGTTGAACAATCCAGTTGCAGGCAATGATATCAAGGTAGTAATTAGAAAAAAAAAATCCTACCAACTAAGAAATTGCCCATGTCCCATGCATTCCCTGTTGAATTCCACAAGACCTTCAGGATAGTAAAATGCCAATATTTCTCAAATTCTTTCATGAAATTGAAAGAGAAGGAGTACTTTCAAACTCATTCCTAGAAGCTAGTGCTACCTTAATTTCAAACCCAGACAAGGACCCAATAAAAAAGAAAATGACAGGCCAATCTCTATAATGAACATAAAAAATCTTCAAGAAGATACTAGCAAAGAAAATGCAACAATTCATCAAAAGGTCACATATCATGACAAACTAGGTTTCATCCCTAGATCCAAGAATGGTTTAAAGTACACAATAAATAAGTATAGTATGTTATATAAACAGAACTCAGGGCAAACGTCACAACTCACCTGAAGAGATACAGGAAAACCTTGCATAAGTATGATATCACTTCACAGTGAAAACCTTGAAGAGAATAGATGTAAAAGGACCCGAACTCATCTGATGAAATCTACTGATGAAAAACCTACTGGCAACATAACATGGAATGGGGAAAAGCTGAAACTTTGTCCTCTAAAATAAGGAACAGGATAAGAATTTCTACTATTACCACTCTTGTTCAATACAGTACTCAAAACATGAGGCAGAGCAATCAATCAAGAGAAAGAAATTAAAGAGATACATATAGAAAAGGAAGGAGTTAAACTACAACTATTTCCACATGACAGGATCCTTCACATGACTGATCCCAAAATTCCACCAAAAATTAATAGAATTAATAGCCAAATTCAGCAATATAGCAGGATGCAATATCAACCAAAAAATCAATATCAAAAGTAAAGCCACATTAATATTCTGAGCTGTAAAAGGCTCAAGTCAACAACTTCTCACATTGCCAGTCTTACTGAAAACTCACTACAATTATGGACTACTGGACTGTATTGGGATATATTGCTGAATTCATGCACCTCAATATTTAAATTACAATAGAATACCCTTCTCTGACAAAACTAAACAAAAAAGAGGATATAAATGAACAACCATTTTGTATCTGTATATTCAAAATAGTTAAGCTAGATATATAGCAACTTTCTCTTAATCCAATGAATAGAGAGATTTGTTCTAATAGTGTTTGTGGACAGGATATCATGTATGCATCTTGTACAATGAATAACCAGTAAGACAAAAATATACAATGTATTAATTATTGAAACTGTCCTACTAATCGGTTTTGAAACTGTCTCATTGCTATTTATTTCTCAATAAAATTATTTTAAAATTCAGTATCATTACTGTACTGTAATTGTTATTATTGACTCACTGAGAAAGAAATTAGGAAAACAAAACTATTCACAAAAACAGGAAGGAAAACATTTAGGCATTAAGACAATTAAGGAAGTGAAAAATCTCCACAACAACAACTAAAGTTTTCTGAAGCAGGAGATCAAAGAAGACATCAGAAAATGGAAAATACATCTCATTTTCCTGGAGAAGCAGAACAAATGTCTAAACAGCCACACTTTCAATACAGATATATAGATTTAATGCAATTGAAATAAAAACACCAACTTTCTCACAGAGCTAGGGAAAACATTTCAAAAATTTACACAGAACCAGAAGAGACCCAGAATAGCAAAAGCAATCCTGGGTAACAAAAGCAAAGTAGGAGGCAACACAAACCTGGATTTCAAATTATATTACCAAGTGGCAGTGATAAACACAGCATGATATGGGCAGATGTGGATCAATGGAATAGAACAGAAGATGTAAAAAGAACTCTAAGACACATCCTGTCACCTGATCATTGGCAAATGGGTCAAAAACATGTTCTGGGGCAAGCAGGTGCTATAGCAAATGTTTCAGGGAAATTGGCTATTAATGTATAGAAGATTCAAGGTAGATTAGTATCATTCAACATAAAACAAAATGGATCAAAGATTTAAGTATTAAAACAGAAAAAATAAGGGCCAGCCAAATAGCTCAGCAAATTAAAGAGCCTGCTAACAGGTGCAGGGGGTGGGGGTTTCATCCCTGGGCCTGCCAAGCTGGCCTTGTCCCCAGGGCATGCTGAGATGGCGATTGAGACTGGGAGTGGTGGCACAGGCCTGTGATCCCAGCTCTTGGGAGTCTGTAAACAGGCGGATCACTACAAGTTCAGTCTAGTAGTGAGACCCTGAACACCCTGTAGACCCTTCTCTAAAATACAAAAAATAAAATAAAATAAAATAAAATAGAAACAATGAATCTTTTGGAAGATAGCATGAATAAAACTTTTGAAGTTATAGCCATAAACAAGGACTTTTGGAGCAGAAGCCCACTTGCACAATAAAGAACATAAAAAGTCAACAAATGGAATGATAGTTGATAGGTTTTAATGGTGTTACAGCGGAGAAACAGGCAGAAGGAAAAAGAGAAACGGGCTTCATTATCTTGGAGGACATGGAGAGAATTTGGGAAGTAAGGAATTCTGGGGTTTCCCTGAGGTGGCGGGAAAGGTGGAAGGAAATTGCACCCTGGGCTGAGTTGGAGAAGAAGGGGAGAGGTGTGAGCTGTTGTTTTAAGGGCTTCAGCCATATTGGATGACCACCATAATAATTCAGCAATTCATACTAGGGCCATAACCTACCAATAGTGATTTAAGAAAAAGTTTCTCTATAGTAAAAGAAACAAACAACACTATAAAGAGACAACCTAGCAAGTAGGAGAATTTGGGCTAACTGTACCTCAGAGTGTGAAAATCTAGAATATAGGGCCACAAGATAGTTCAGTGGTCTAAAGCACCTGCTTAGACAAGCTCAGGCAGGCACAG
The DNA here is from genome assembly GCF_000260255.1 of Octodon degus. NCBI lineage: Eukaryota > Metazoa > Chordata > Mammalia > Rodentia > Octodontidae > Octodon > Octodon degus. The sequence goes on from NW_004524591.1 coordinate 2,720,019, forward strand.
GGAGTGCGGGTCGATCCCCAGCACCACATGCTGCGCTAGCCTCGCCCCAGGGTAGGCTGAGCTAGCCGCACAAAAAAAAATCTAGAATATAAAAAAAACTGAAAAAATTAGACTAACCAGAATAAAGGATCCAGTCAAAAAAGGGCAAGTAAGGGTCAGGGAGATAGCTCAGTAGAATAAATGCTTGCCTGGCAAGTGTAAGGTCCTGAGTTCAATCCCCGGTACAAAAAAAAAAAAAAAAAAAAAAGGCAACTAAAATAAATACTTCTCCAATCCTCAGTACCACAAAAATAAAATAAAATAAACACTTCTCAGAAGAAGTACAAGTAATTAATAAATACTTGAAACTATTTTCAACATCTAATCAGAAAAGAAATGAAAATTAAAACAACAGTGAAACTCCACTGTATTCCAGAAGAGACAGAATTACCTAGAGAGCAAATAGTAACAAATGCTGGCTAGGCTATGGGGGAAAAGGAACCCTTTTGTATTGGTGAAATGTAAATTAGTACCAGCACTGTGAAAATCAGTATGGTCATTCCTCAAAAATCTTTAAAAAGTTCCATTGTAGCCGTAGCCAGATATTCCTGTTCTAGGTGTCTTCTTGGAGCAGGTAAAGACATCCTATTGCACTGATACATAAGTACTTTTGTGTATAAGAATATAGCTAAACTGTGCAAGTAGCTAGATATTCATTAATAGACAAATGGATAACGAAAATGTAGACACTATGCTACAAAAGGGCACTTTTAGTCATTTATAGGAAAATGAATGCACCTTGAATCCATAATACTAACTGAAAGAAATCAGACACTTAAACTTAAAAAGTGTAAGGGTTGTCTTATGTGAGAAACTCAAAGTGTAAACAAAGAGCAAACTAAAGCACACAGAACAGAAAATAGGGACGAGATCTTTGGCAAGCTGGAAGGGGACTAAGGGATGTTAATGGAGAAAGTCTGAGGGGGCAGAAGGGAATGTGAAAGTAATTAAGACACGTTAGGTACATGTTCCAACTCCCCACAACACGTGTTCACTATGTAATGTGAACATGTTCTAATAAATATATACAATCAAGAGACATGGAATTTCTAGAAAGCGGGCGGTGGCTTCAGCTTTACCAGCTGTGTTAAAAGATGATGTGGCGTCTTCTCAGTAACGCAGGTGGCTCCCTGTCCCCTCTTCGTTTTGAAGGAGCCTAGGGCATTGGTTGGTTAGCATTTGCTGGTGTGCTGGATAGATGAATCAGCAGTAGCTCAGTTATTAGTAGGTAAAGCAAAACTTACTGTTTTAATACAGATTAATGTCTGCCTAGCACAAGAAGAGGCTAGAAAGCAGACAATGCATATTATAATAAAGAGAGATAGACCTGTTAATGAGGCTAATGAGACTTTGTTCCATGTCACCCGGCTACGTCTGCGTGGTGTGATAACCGTGGTGGATGCTGTAGGGGCCCCACTCTGCTCAGCCCTCCCAGGCTTGGGAAGATCGGTGATTTCCGCCCCAGCTGTCAGCCTCATCTGTAAATAGTTCTAGGCTTCACTCTTCTATGTGGATTCTCTCAGCTGATTAGAGCCTTGTGGCTTGGAGTCTTCTGGGGAATCCTGGTGCATTTCCTGCCAACAGCCTCAGCCAGAGGTGGCTGTGAGGAGGAGAAAATCTGTGGTTGCTCTCCCTCTCCAATCCTGTGGGCTCGGGCTGAGCGCACTTGGCTTATTGATTTCCCAGTACCATTGGGCTTCACTTGCTTCCTTACCCAAGAGTCCTGAGTACATCAGACACCCCCGCCCTCAGAATCTCCACCTCAGACTTTGCTTCTACTGAACTTATCCATTTCACAGGTCTCTGGCAGCCTTTGTCACATACTTTACAGTCAGTCTGGCGGAGGTTAACAGAAGTCTAGAATGTACACAAATTCTGACTCTGAAATGTGATCTGGAGATCCGTTGTACAGCACGGTGACTGTGTTGAATAAGTATATAAAATTATTGAAAAATTGCTAAGGGAGAAGGTCATAAATACTCTTGACCCCCAAAGAGTAAGTTAGTGAAGTGATTGCTAAGTTAATTTCCTTTATTTACTTCGCGGTCCATGCGCAGTCGCGGTCCACACAGCAGTGTTTCCACCAATCACAGAGCGCCTATGCTCCTGCGCCTACCGCACAGCCTCTGTTTGCAGGCAGCGCCATCCAAGCTTGCGCATGCTTTGTGACTACACAACTGTGAAATCGCCTAAGGGCATATTTCTCAGCAGGTGTCCTTGTTAAGCTATACTTGACATGATGCATCCGAAAACGTAATGTTATGCACCACAAATATATGCCATTTTGTGTACTGGAAGATAAATGGTAGGAAAAGAATTCTTATAAATTTTAAATGTGCTTCTGCCAAGTCTGTTGAGATCCTCGAAGCGCCCTCTGCTGATCAGTGCTAGAAAGCGCTCGCCTGATACTTGCCTTGCGGATTTCAAATTTAAATCACGTCTCTCGCTTATTTGATGATCTCTATACCAGCGCTGCTGAAATGTGTTTGAGAAGCGTTATTCAAATTAAATTATTGCAGGTAAATTTGTTAAAGCCATTCTTTCCCTTGTCACTTGTGAGCGACTTTTCCCTGTTTCTATGTCTGCAATATATTTTTCAGATTATGAGAATTTTAAAGATCAGATTCTTGTGTCATGTTGAAAGTGCTAGCGTTGAAAATCTAATATTTGATCCCTCTGCCCTGTTGGCTTTGAAAACTCTTATTTTTAGCCAGGAAATCACAATGATTTATTCATGTATTAGGTATTACAAGTGAAGAGGCCTAAACTTAAAGAAATATCCCCAATTTCCTTGACAGGAAAGGGAGATCCTAACGCTGCTAAAGTTGATTTTGTATGAATTTCATTTTTTTTTTTTTTTTTTTTTGGCGGAACTGGGGATTGAACTCAGGCCCTTGTGCTTGCCAGGGAAGCACTTATTCCACTGAGCCATCTCCCAGGCCCCTTGTATGAATTTCAACAGGCAACTGAGGTAGAATATTAGCTGGCTTTGCAGTAATAATTACAAATATTCACTGAGCACTTAGCCAGTACCTGGCACTATTCTGTCCCAGTGAAGTACTAACGTACCAACACCCATAATAACATTTCAGGCTGGTCACTGCGGTTTTCTTATCGCCACAGCTGTATGCATTAGAGTAGTTATTCAAGTGGACCCAAAGTTAAAAGATTAAACAACTCATCCAAAGTCACCTAGATTTTAAAGGATGGAGCCGTACTCCAGTGTTAGACCATCCTCTTGGAGAAGCTGCTTGGAACTGTCCCCTGTTTTTTCACTTGCTAATATGCGATTGGAAGATGATGTTTTGTGTTTACCTTCACTTCCTGGCACTGTAGTTAGTGGCTTATGGCTAACTAGGATCCTATTCATGAAAAGGAGGTTTCTGACTGAAGCCATGCTTGCTGGCTGACTGAGTTGTCTCCTTAGAATGCCTGCTGTAAAACTTCCTTCATGCAAGACTCGTTAATACTCAGATGTTAATGGATGGGAAGACTCTAACAGGGGATCTGGATTTAGATGTAATTAGATCTGGAGGTACATCGGATGCTCTAGACCCTGCAGCATTTGACAGAGCTGAGAAATGACATCCACAGAGTGAACTCTCTTAGTTATGGGGCTGTGTGGAAGCAGCCCTAAGAAAGGGCAGGAAGAACACGTTCTGTCCTGTAGATTAGGTTTCATGACATTAAGCAGACGCTGGAGCTTGGGAGTGACAAAGGAGCCCCTTTCTTCAGAATCACAGCCACGTCTAATTAAACTGAAATAACGTGATAGGCCTCGGTGATTGAATGTTCTGCTTGCCTTCCTTGGGCAAAGATAGCTAGGGGAGAAGGAAAACAGAACCATGGGTTTCTCAATAAGTCAAGCAATTGAGACAATTAATAGGAGACCACACTAAACTAAAATGCCAGTGTTTCATTAGCTTGTTAATCAAGGAATTGCTAGCACAGAACTGGTGTTAGTTTTTTCTCAATAATACTCTCCTATCAGATGATTTCCCATGTGATTTTAGAAGACAAAGATTCCTGTGTGTACGCATGCATTTATTAGTAACATCTGGGAATGCACGGGAGACAGAATAGGTGGAGAAGGAAGCAGAGTTTTGTTTATTTATTGGTTAATTATTTTAAGTTCCTTTTTTCCCCCATAATTTCATTGAGAAGCAAATAGCAATGAGACAGTTTCAAATCAAATTGGTAGGGCAGTTTCAATAATTAACACATTGCATGCATACATTCTTCCTAGTGGTTAATTGCTGTACAAGATGAGGACATGATATCCTATTTATGAACACCATTAGAACAAATCCCTCTCTTCATTAAGAGAATGTAACTATATATCTATCCTAACCACTTTGAATACACAGATACAAAATGGACATTCATCTGTATCCCCCTTTTTTTGTTAAGTTCCGTTATTTGAATATTATACATGTGTAAACTCAGCAAAATATTCTAAAATAGTCCAGTAGCCCATAATAGTATTGGGTCTGCCACTTGACTGGCAATGTCAGAAATTGTTGACCTGAGTTCCCTACAGCTCAACATAACCGCATGGCTTTACTTCTTATATTTTGTTTATATACTTTTCTGCTGGATGGGTAAGACCAAGGTTAAGCAGGACCTATGCAACAAGAGTTGTAACCTTTGGGTGTGATAAGGTCAGTGAAATCCCCTCAGGATTTATCCTGAGATCCTGTACCTCAGATTGTAGAACCTTTGTCAGTGTCAGCCATGTGGATGAGT
>NW_004524591.1:2725779-2728143 GCF_000260255.1 Octodon degus
ATTATTCTTTCCTGCATCCTCATTGTTTTTAAGAGATCCTTTCTTACCTTTTCTTTAGCTACACCAGCATCCTCAAGATTTGAAACTCTGTCTTCACTTTCATTTAAACGGTTTTGCAAGCTTGTGATTGAGATTTTAATTTCCTCTGTATCTCTTTGACTCTGCTTCATGCGATCTATTTCTTTCCTGTATTGTTCTTTCAAGGAATCTCTCATTTTTCTAATCTACTCCATTTTTTTTATTAATGTCTTCTTTAGAAGCAGTTATAAATTCTTTTACTGCAGTGTTTTTTTCAGATTGGGTTTCCTCCCTATGTTTCTGTAGTTGGTTCTTTACTTCAGATGCTATATGTTCTGAGAATTCCTTTTTTTTATTTCAGAAAAGAATTCTGCTCTGAGTTCCTCTATAACTTTCTACTGTTGCTTATTTACTATCGACGCTATTAATTCATACGTTTTAGCTGAGCTAGTGTCCTTTGCACTTGTTCTGGGTGGGCACTGGGTTTCCTCCATGTATTTCTGCATTTGATTCTTTACTGCAGATGTTATTAATTCAGGGATTTCTTTTTTCATTTCCAATCTGAGGTCTTCTACATCTTTCTGCAGCTGTTTCTTTTTTTCAGAAGCCCTTGATTCATTTCTTTTAGCTGTGTGCTTCCCAATTTGTTCTGTGTTAGTGTCCTCTGCACTTGTTATGAGTGGGCTTGGGTTCTGAGATTGCATTTTGCTCCTTCTCATCATTTTGTGTAGCACTGTCTTCTGACCTTTGTTGTAGATCTATTTTGCAGTTATAACCTTAGCACCTATTGAAGTTCAGGTGCAGATCTACAAAGTTTGGATATATACAGCTGTGCCTGTCTTGTATCTGGCTGTGTTGCTCAGCTCCTTCCTGCTGCTGCCTTTGAGACTGAACCTGTTTTGCCTCTCTGGCAAGATGTTCTGCTCCTCGACTAGCTGGGTGGTTCCATCCGCTACACTCTCTGCAGGGATTGCAGCTGACGGTTTTCACCCCAGGCCTGTAGGCCAGGCCGGAACTGAGTCTGGAGGGGACAAGGTGGAGTAGGGGGGAGAGGCAGCTGTCCAACACACTCACTGGACCTGGACTAGGACTGGATCTGGGGGTTCCCGGAAAGGGGAAGATATTCCTACTCTGTGGGTGTGGTGTTTGGAGGGGTACTACGGAGTGATGTGGTGCGTCCCAAGAGGGTGAAACAGGGTGTCACTCACGCTGCACCTGGGCTGGTACCAGTAGGTTTCACCAACACAGGGTAGCAGGAAGCTCTCCCACACACTCACTGGGCCTGGGCTAGGACTAGATCTCGGGGTTTCTAGAAGAAGGCAAAAATTCCTACTGGGCAGGCATGGTAGGGGAAGTGCTGTGCAGTGGTGAGGGGCGTCCCAAGGGGATGGAAGAGGGTCTCACCCACACTGTGCCTGGGCTAGGACCAGTAGGTCCCACCGGCGCCTTTCCCACACACTCACCGGTTCTGGGCTAGGACTGGGTCTGGGGGGTTCCTGTAAGGTGGCAGAAATTCCTACTCAGCAGGCTATTCTTTCTTTCTACTAACAAGTGCTGTATCAGCATTTTGAAACATTAGCTGCAAGAGGCACACATCCTGTAGTGCTGCACTTCCACCTAATGGCTGAATGAAAACATACACCTGAAAGCTAGTAAGGAAACACATCTGCTCTTTAAAATAATTAACAGTATGCTTTGAAAGGAAGCAGTGTTCTGTCTCAAAAACAGACAGACAAACAAGCAATAAAGACCGTAGACTGAAACAGCATAAATCCGCTATCCAGTGCACTCAGTTCCTCTCAGGTAGTGTCTTTTTTTGTGTGCATAAGTTTTTAATTGAAGGCCGACTCTTGTTTTCTGATTTATATAATGTGTACCAACCCAGAAATACTACTGTGAATATTAAAATCAACCTTTGAAAAACACAAGGTTTCAGACAGAACTACATTGTCTTTCTGCCTGCCAGCTTGAGAAGTACTTAGCTCTTTCCTCCTTCATTTTAGTCACCTATTGGAGAACGGATCTCAGGCCGTGCTTCATGATCTGTACATTTTTCTTAATCTTCTCTTTCCTGCATCATCAGTCATTCTAATGTCTGTTATATCTCTATAAGGAGATAAAGGTACCTAACTCTCTTCCATCTTGAAGCAATTGAGAAATAAATATTAGAATAACGCTAATATAAAAATCCCCACAGATCAATCAGCCACAACTTCCAACAGGCCGGCCCAAACTCTTCTCTCTTTCATTATTCACTGAAGAGCACATGAACACCTACTATATCCAAACACACACATACTCTCTGTCTCTGTCTCTGTCTCTCTCTGTCTCTCTCTCTCTCTCTCT
>NW_004524591.1:2728243-2740803 GCF_000260255.1 Octodon degus
TCTCTCTCTCTCTCTCTCTCTCTCTCTCTCTCTCTCTCTCTCTCTCTCTGTCTCATAAAGAGAAAAAACAATGAAAAGAATGGTACAGAATATCAAAACAAGATCATAGAAAATTAATACCGGTTATTATATTTTATATTGTTATCTTCAAAGTAGTTGCTCAGATTAGAAGATATATTAAGTGTGCAAAACTGATCAAACAATATAAACACAAGCTATTCCTTTCAATGAGCTCATAAGAATTAGTAGTATAATTATCTTAACTATTTGTGTATATATATTATATATATATATTTTTTTTCCCTCCTGCCCCCATCCCAGTTGTTCTTTCCTTTTGAGCAGTTTCTTTTCCTTTCACAATATCTATTGTACCTTTGGTTCTTACTTACTTTTTTAGTTTCTTACACTAGAGAGACAATAAAGTGTTTACACATGTGAGTCTGGTTTATTTCACTTATGACTATGATCTCTAGTTGAATCCATTTACTTATAAAAGCCTTAAGTTTACCTTTCTTTATATCTGGGTAATACTTCACTGTACAAAAATAAAGTATCAAAAATTAAAAAAATAAAGTATCTTTTTTTAACCATACCTTTTTCATCCATTCCTCAGTGGATGGGCATTTGGATTGTTTCCATTATTTAGTTATTACAAATTGAGCTTGTACATTGTTGGGGCATAATGTTTTAAATTCTTCTGGGGAAATGCCATTGGGGGATGGCTAGGTACAGTAAATGTACCAGTCTGTACTCCCACTAACAGTGGAAAAGTTCCTTTCCCACCCAACCCTGAAGTTATGGGTTGATTTCTTGATGATAGCCAGTCTAATTGGGGCAAGATGGAATCTCAGTGTTATTTAAATTTACATTTATTGAGTGACCAATGATGTTGAACATTTTAAAAATATATTTATTTGCCATTTGTATTTGTTCATCTGAGAAGTGTGTATTCACCTCAGATGCCCATTTCTAGATTGGGTCTTTAAATGTCGGGGCTTTGAGTTTTTTCAATTCTTTATATGTTCTAAATAGAAGTTGTTTGTCAGAGAGACAGTTGGCTAAACTTTTCTCCCACTCTGGGTTTTCTTTTCAGCCTGTTGGAACCAAACTGCATATGAAATACTTCAAAGACTCAGCAATGAGATCTCATCATTTATTTTATTTTATTTTATTTTTTTTTTGAATCTGGGTATTGAATTCAGGCCCTTGCACTTGCCAGGCAAGTGCTTATTCTACTGAGCCATCTCCCTGGCCCAGGATCTCATCTTATTACAAATTTGTTGCATATCAAAGATACTCTCTTACATAAAAAGAGGGAATAGACGACAGGGAATGACAAGCTAGAGTATACTGGTGCTTCTTCACTCCCACAATTCACATGGATATGGTAACCCACATTAGCATAGATTTTTACTAACCTGTACCGAAACCTCTTATACATGCCTGTCACCACTGGATTTTTTTTCTTAGTCAATGGGTGTATTAGTCAGGGTTTTACTAAAGGGACAGATATAACACAAGGTATAAAAATGTATAAGAAATTACAAGATTGGCTCATGATGGTCAGCCACAGAGCCTGATGAGGAAGCGTGCAGAGGGCAACTGCACACTGGAGACTGAAGGATTCAGTGCAAGGTCGGGAGCTCACTGCAGTGTTCTGTGCAAGTCCCTATCAGGAGGGTGATGGGTCTGCGATGGAAGGCTAATGAATCTACACCAGAAGCCTGAAGGACCCAAGGCAGAGGCCAAAGAATCTGCACTAGAGCCTGGGGATGACATCTGAGCTGGCTGTAAAGACTAGAGTGCCTCTGAGAAAATAAAATGCACCATATTTCCTCAGTTTTCTTTTATATCCTTTAAGTGATGAGTCACTCTAGGGTGGGGCCTCCACCCAGGAGTGTGCGAAATTGCTGAGCTGATTTAGTTTTTAACTTCTCAAGTTGTCACAATGTATTAACCACTACAATGGGTATGTTTCAATACTTACCTTACTTATCATTGAGCAATACTTGAAATTCTTAGCCATTCTCTTAATACATGACTCTCAGCTTGACTGATTAAGAAAAGTCTGGAAAAGTGATGGGTTTTTGAACGCATTGGGTTAACCCTTGGATTAGTTCATAGCTGAACAGACTATCAGCAGGTGGGACCGAATCAGAAAAGTGGGTCCCAGGGGTGTGATACTGACTACGTCTGGCCTCCATCCTTTCTTTTCTAGGTTCTTCCCCTAGCAACTGCTTCCTGGCCACGATTAGCTGGGCAGTTTTGCTCCTCTATGCCCTTTAGCCATGTGGAATGAGAACTGCCACAGACTGAAAGTGCTTCTCTCTTTAAGTTGCGTGTGTCAGTATTTGGTCCCAGCGTGGGGAACATTAACGAGCACCTTCTCATTCAGACATTTTCTTCTTTTTCAAGTCAGTTCTTCCATTTGTAAAGAAAAGTAACTACATAATATGAGAAGTAGACATTCAATTTCTTAGCCATTGAGGACATGTTCAACTATTCATTTGAAGCAATTTAAATGATTGTTGATTGTACATGCAAATAGATTAGACTATTTGAATTGCCCTAGAACAGAACATAGCTCTATGTTCTTTTATTCTTTTAAAATACACACTTGTCCCTACCAACAAAGTGGCAGCTTTCAAAAAATATATACATTTAACTTTGAGAAATTTCAGTTTCTGCTGTGATTGTAAGAAATAACACAGAAAGAACTAGTGCATGGTTTATGCAGTCCTCAGTGTTAACATCTTGCAAAACTAAAGTACAATACCACAATCAGGATGTCTACACCAATGCAATCTACTGTTCTTACTCAGATTTTTCCAACTTCACTCACACTCATTGACTGTGTACAGAACTTTATGAGATTTTATCATACGTATAAATACTTTCATCAGTCACCAGGAGACACAAATAATTTCAGTGTCACGAGACCTCTTGTGTCTCATCACCCAGCCTACCGACCGGCTTCTGAACACCCGACTTATCCTACTTCATTGTCTATTCATTTCAAATTGCTACAGAAGTCAAATCATAGGCTATGCTACCATTACAAACAGCTTTTCACCTGGGACAATTTCCTGGGAATTTAATTTCATTTTGTATAGAAATAATTAGCTCGTGTTTATTTCTAAGTTGTGTTCTGTTGTACAGAACTATCTTATTTTGTGTAACAATCCACATTGAGGTATCCCAGTTCAGGGTTATCACAAGAATGCTGTTCTGCACATTTGCAAAGGACTTTTATATGCACAAATGTTTGCATTATTGTATGATAAACATCCAATGACACAGTTACTGGGGCGTATGTGGTAACTTCATACTTAGTTCATGAGACACTGACCAACATTCCCTCCAGAATGGCTGTTGTATGTTTGCACTGGCAATGTCTGAGTGTGATCTGGTTTCTTCACACCATTGCTAGCCCCTAGCATGACCCCTAGTCATTCTGAGGAACGTGTGACCCTCTCCCCTTTTGTGTCAGTGCTAGAGATTGAACTCAGAGCCTTGGGAGCCTCTCTCCACCACATTTAATTTTTTTTTTTTAATTTTGAGAAAGGGGCTTGTTAAATCACTTAAGTTCCCAGACTAGGCTGAACTTGAGTCTCCTGCCTCAGCTTCCAGAGTACTGGGAGAGTAGACATGACTCCTGTATCAGTTCTTCTTGTGATTTTGACTTGCATTTTCCTGGAGGCTGATATTGACTCCTTCCCATCTGTTATTTGCCATGTCTCTATCCCTACAGGTGAAATGTCTGTTTCTTTTACATTTTTTTAAATGTTTTTAAAAAATTAGATAGTAAAAGAGCAAAAGAAAAAGAAATGATGCAGAATTTCACTAAACAAAATGATAGGAATTCAATAGTGGTTCTTATATTGCATATTGTTGTCTTCAAATTAACTGTTCTTATTACCAGGTAGAAGCATGTAAAATTGGTCAGAAAATTAAAAAGAAAAAGAATCTAAGCATTAACTGTTCCTTTCAATAGACCAGTAGAAATCAGCAGTGTTCCCATCTTTTATTCATATACCATTGAATTGTTTGCTTTTTTTCCTGTTGAGGTTTTAGAGTTCATTATATATTGTGAGTCAGGCTCCTGTCTCAGACATAGTTTGACACCCCCCTTGTATATATCTTTTCATATTATAAAATGAAACAGCCTCTTTCGTACAGCAAAGTTTTAAATTATGATAGGGTTTAGTTTTTCCACTTGTGGATCATGCTTTAATGTCAAGACTAAGGTTCCCCTCAACCCTAAAGATGATCACACATTATAATAAAACACCTTTTATTTTAAGTTTATATTTAAATTTATAAATTGTGAGCTTTAGGCTGGCATTCAAGCTTTTGCCTACAGGTGTTCGATGGCTCCAACAATATTTGTTAGGATTATCTTTCCTCTCATTAATTTTTTTTGCGATTTTTACTAAAATATTCAGAGCTAAATAATTTTAGATTATTTGAATTGTTTTAAAATAGGAATTAGTAGTACTTTTCATCTTTTGTACCAGACTTTGCATAACCAACACTAGGTGGCGAGATTGGTTTTTTGTTTTTTTTAATATATGAATTACCAGCAACAGGTCTCTGAGGTTTTCTTTTTCTGTGAAGTTTATTTTATATCCAGAATCTCTAACTTATTATAGCCTTAAGCTACAAATCTTGTTGCATAGGTCCTGCTTTACCTTGGTCTTAACCATCCAGCAGAAAAGTATAAAAGCGAAATATAAGAAGTAAAGCCATGCTGTTACGTTGAGCTGTAGGGGACTCAGGTCAACAATTTCTGACATTGCCAGGGAAGCAGAAGATCCAATACTATTATGGACTACTGGACTCTTTTAGAATATTTTGCTGAGTTTACACACCTATAATATTCAAATGAAGGAAGTAAACAAAAAAGGGGATACAGATGAAAGTCCATTTTGTATCTGTGTATTCAAAGTGGTTAGGATATATAGTTACATTCTCTTAATGAGTAGAGTGATTTGTTCTAATCGTGTTTGTAAATAGGATATCATGTCTGCATCTTGTACAGCAATTAACCACTAGGAAGAATGTATGCAATATGTTAATTATTGAAACTGTCCTACCAATTTGGTTTGAACCTGTCTCATTGCTATTTGTTTCTCAATAAAATTATGGGAAAAAATAAAAAAAGAAAAGAAAAAAAAAACTTACTACAGTGCCTAACAAGGTATAAGTAACATAGAAGTGTGTTTTGGAATGTCAGAAATTCCATTCATTTATAATAGTGAATTTAAAATATGAGACAAAATTAGACATCACTAAACAGTAAGATAAAGTATGCAAAAGTCCTGATTGTCTTTTTAAAAAACTTGCATATTATTTCATTTATTGAAGAAGTTATAATAACTTTAGAATCTTTTCTCTACAATAAAATGCATAGAATTTATTTGTTTATATATTTAATATTTACATATTAAAGTTTTTAATGTCTTCAACTAGGGAAATGTTTATTGATTTTGAAAATTCAGAAGAAAATGATTTTTCACATAAATAAAGTAGAAATGAAATCTTTTTGGGTAAATTTTTATATTTTGCTACATTTCTATGAAATGCCCAAGTCTTACTAAAATTTTTTTTAGTGTTGAATGTTGTTAGTTGACATTATGTCACTAATATATATATAGGTATATATAATATAGAGTACATATGAGAGTATTTAGAGTTTGTCATTCCTCCAAAAAGAGTGAGATTGCTAACTGCCTAATAATATTAAGTAAAATATAGAGGAAAAACCAGATAGCATAAAGTGAAAGAAATCCACATGTTTTTTAATAGTTCAACAAACTGTCATATATCTGCTATTTTTAAACTACCATTTTAATTTTTTATCCTAAAGAAATTGCTTATTTATCACAGAAACTTATCTACTGTATTAAAAAGAGAGATATATTGTTACGGTTTTCACATATACTAGAGAAATAAAGAGTATAGCATTTACACATCACCATAGTTTTATCATTATATACATAATATTTATGGTTTTTGAAATTGTCAGGCTTTAGTCTCCTGGCAGTTGCCTCAGTTATATATATATTTTCCCTCCCGTTGTCTGACTTGTGAGAAACAAGGTTACTACTTTAGCAATTGTTGTAACATTATTTGCTGAGCTTTATAATTCTACTACGTGATCATTAAGGCTGTAGAAAATCAGCAAGTCACGTGGTGCAATGGGAAACTGTGATTTATGGCTTGGATGAAGACCTAGATATTTTGCCTTATGATACAATGACTTATTTTACATTCTTCCATGACTATTTGCTTTCTATGCGTATCTTGCTTCACTTTAATAGAAGTTCACTTTTCCTGTAATTCTTTCCTTAATTCTTCCCTATAAAACATTAGGACATTTGCAACCTATCATCACTCTAGTTTGGTAGCTCTCTCCTGTTGGGACACGACAAGAGACACCCGAGTCTTGCTGGCGTTCAGTTTTACTGAGGCTTTACAGAGTAATACCAGAGGAACAAGGAATGCCTTTCAGAAATTTGTGCATAAAAGTGATAAGCATGCATATTTTTGAGAAAATAACATAATGCTTATAATTTTTGATAGTGTTTTATTTTCCTATGGATAAAGAGGTAGTATTTTTCTCTGCTATGATAGCTACTCTAAAGAGATGTTAATTAGGAGAAAATAAGGAGAGATACACTAGTAGGGTGAAATTGAAGAGAACATCTGGTATAATCCAGGAAAAAAATTCTTTCCCATGTGAGAGCTCCTTAATAAAGCACAGTTACAATTGCTCATTGCCTTTGCGTACTATGCTCTTTGTACTTGGCAGATCTCTTTATACATAGTGATCTCACTCTTTTTGGTTTCAGCAAGCAAAGAAAACATTGCTCCTCTCAACAAGTGAAGGACCCATGTATGTATGTGACATGTATGTGTGTGATTTTTATTTCTAACTTAAAAGAATTTGTAAAGACACTGAATATAAACATACAGTGAAACCAGTAATGAGAAAACCATGTACTGTATACTATGAACTTTGCAACCACTAGATGGAGAACTTGGTTTATAAAATAGCACTCGAAGATGGGAACTCAAGCCAACTGAAGTTTGCTGTCTGAGCAAAATTTGCTAATTTGGGTCATATATTAGGCTCTTCTGTTTTAGTGGTCAATGTGGTTCGATTTTAAGCGAGGACATAATTTGCACAATAACTAAAGTTGAAATTAATACTCAGAAACAAACCATATTCTATTTAGAACTAAAATCCATTAAGTTGTCTGCATTAGAGTAAGAAGCTGACCAATGGAGATGAAGCCAATTTGTTATACTAGAACAGCTGAACTGGTGAAAAACTTAATGTAGCACCCAGCAATCGAAGGATAGGAGTAAAATCAAGTGAGGTCACTTTGTTTTCATTTTAACTCTTCTGGACAGCATAGTTCAAGCTATTTCAAGTGGCAGCTGGGTTAACACTATATTATTTTTAGTTGACAAACATTAAAAGCTGGTTTTAAATTCTCTAGTTTCCATCTCTTAAACAAATTCATCTGGACTTTAAAACCAACTATCTAGTTGGATTGTAATATTTTACATGAGCTATTTTACATCAGCTTACTCACCTTTCAAGTAGCCAAATTTATGCAAAAAGTGTTGCTATTGCTATGGCATTATAGTAGCGGATGTTTTAGAAGTTCTATGAAATTATGTCAGGCAACAACAATAACTTGGTACATTCAAATAGAGAATATGCTTTCAGGAACTGATTCTGGCCCTCGAAGTTGAGTGTTTATTTTGAGAGTCCATGTTGGCAACTCATTTCTATAGGAAAAAAAGAAAAGTCTCTAAGAATAAATGGGCAGAATGATAGTGTTTTTGATGCCAGAGGAAATGCTGCATGTTTTGGGAAGTTTTTCCAGTGTTATTGCCCAAGAATGGAAAAGAAATTCTTGCCAAGATAATTCAACATTCTATAAGCATAACACCATATGTATATGGCAGAGTCAAAGTAGCTAAGAGTCTCAACTCTACTTCATAGTTTGGTTTTGATTATCATGATTAACTCTTTAGTAAATGCCATTCAGATTATGAAATAATTGGAATGTTCAATAATTCACTTTTACAATGTCTTAAAATTTTAAATAACTTCAAAATATATTTAATTACATTTATTTTTATGCTTCTATAGATGTAATTTCTACCGTAATATACTACATTTGAATTATATTTTGTGTTTTATATTATTAAGAAAATGGTCATTCCACATCTGACAGAAGTGAAAAAATATACAAAGGCCCAAATGCTCCAGGATGCATGTTTTCTAGATGCCCAAGTTTAACAGACATTTACCACTTTAGTGTTTTCTCTTGTTGGTGTAGAGAAAGAGTCCATGTCTAGCACTTAGATGAATCATCTAGAAAAATACTTTTCGTTTTCTTTTTATTTCAAAGAGAACAAAAATTAATTAGAAATGATACAGAATTTCAAAAAACAAGATGATAGCAATTCCACAATGGCTGTCATACTGCACACTGTGCTCTTCAAAATGATTGCTCAGATTACCAGATATAAGCATGTAAAATTTCTCAACATAAAAAATTTTAAGCATTAACTTCTCTGTTCAAAATCCAATAGAAATTAGTAGCACAGTCAACCTAGCTATCCTGTGTATATACATACATGTTTTTTATTCCTTTCCTTCTTTTTTATATGTTCTCCTTTCCCTCATCCCACTATTCAGTCTTAGAAACTCTGTGTCAGACAATGTATTTCAGAGTAGGGACCAGGCCTTCTCTCATAGCCTCTGTGCCTAATGCAGTAGCCAAAAGCAGGAAATGCATGAATAATTTCAATGACTAGATGAATGTAGATACTCCCCATACAATAGCAAGTGACAGTGCATTAATCTGATGAAAAATTACTGTCCTTTACGCATTATTGTGTCTACAATGCCTTACACGTAAACTACAGTAAAGAAGATACTAATGACTACTTGTTGAACGCATAGGTGAACATTCAAAATGCCTTTAAAATGCAAATGTTCCTCCCAAGACACAGACTTTGTGAAATCAGTGATCAAACTCTTCAAACTTTTGTGTTTTCCCCTCATGCAGATGGTTCAGCAACTCAAATCCTCTCCTTAAAATCTCCAAAATATTTAATCTTTGACTACATAGATTAGACAGAAAGGATAAAGTATCTCATGTCAAAAGCATTGTCAATAATTTGAGAAACATAATTGTAAAATTGGAGAGACCTTTCGTTTTTATCGAAAGGCATCTGACTTCATTTTATGATGTGTTAAAATAGAATAATATAATAACATTACATTGTTTTAGAAAAGGATGAGACAGGTGGAGTTTTTTTCTCCTCTACAATCTTTTCTATGATTTGGTAAGATATTTGACAGCTCAAGTATAAGAAACAGAATTCAAATAGAGATCATTTTGTGACTGTCTGAGCCAAACTCTTCATGGCTCCAAGCATCTTTAGTCCACGTATTTCATTATTAAAAATTAAACAGCTGCCAAGAAACCTTCCTTCCCAATGAGGAAAGTAATGATCTTCCCATCCAAAATGGTAACAATTAGCCATATGCATGAGTTTTTGTTTCTTCATATACATATGAAGTGTCCCACCTCACTATTTCTCCTCAGAAAAGTCCCTGTCATTTCCTCCAGCTACATATTTCTCCATGTATCTGACTGATATATTTCTATTTCTCAAAAAGCACACAGCTGTGATATACTAATATATAGTTGCTCAAACTTTTATTCCAAAGGCTCTTTGCTCAAAGCTTTAATTGACCAATTCATTCTCCAAGGTTCGGTGGAGATAATTTTTTCTGGCATTTCTACAACTCACTGTGGTTGAGTTACAATATCTATGTGTTCCTTTAAATGGTTCTCTACAGTGTTTATATGTTGGAAGCAGATAAGGGTCTTTGGTTCCCGTAGTGAAAGCGTCTTTATTATTTGGGCTGGGTTGTAGCCTGTTCATTGCAATTTTTAAAAGCTTAAAGGTGATGTTAACATACAGTCAATGCAGAGAACTATATCTCTATGATTTTATTTTACTGAGCTATTCTGTTTTTATACACATAGTTTCCCCATGGTCAAGAATTCTGCCATGATTATTTTATTTTTCTTAGAGTCCAATAGAGAGTTACTTCCAGATAGCATATGCATGCTCAAATCCAGTTGAGGACATAAACTGAGTTAATGGGAGTGAACCTCAAAAAAAAACCAGTTGTGAGGAAGTCATAAGAATTATTTTAAGTACTTCATTATAATGTAAAAGAGGAAGAGTGGCTATAATACCAGAAAAATGGGAAGCTGAAGCAGGAGGATCACAAATTTGAGTCCATCCCAGGAAACTTAATAAAGTTATCCTGTCTTAAATTATAATTAAAAAAACTGAAAAGGGCTGCTGATGTAGATAAATGTTAAGACCCTTCTATGCCCAGTCCTGAGGAGAAGGTAGGAAGGAAGGGAGAAAGAGAGGGAGAGAGGAAGAGAGAGAGAGATAGAGAGACCTAGGGGAGGGAGGAAGAGAGAGAGAGAGAGAGAGAGAGAGAGAGAGAGAGATACAGACAGAGAGAGACAGACAGAGAGAGAAAGACAGAGAGAGAGATCATTCTTTTAATTATAGCATAAAATTTACACTTATGTAAAGAAGGCAAATGAGGACGAAAGCAAGGACAATTGAAAGCCACCTGCAAGTTATTTTACAGGTAGAAGAAAAATACTAATCTATAAGATTTTGAACTTTTAGAGAAGGCTTAAGTATGGCCCAGGTAAAGATTTCTTTTAAATCGAGAGCCAGAGTGTCACATCACCAACCCAACTCAGAGCAGCACTTCAAAGGGAAGAGCTGTCCTCACCTTTGACTTTCCCCAGCACCAGCAAATCCAACATTGAGAAGGGACAATTTTATCAAGCTGGAACAGAACTGTGAATGGAAAATGTAGGAATAAATTGCCCCCAAAGCAGTATGCACCATGGCTTTATTTGGTAAAGATTTTGTTCTCCATGGTCTCCATTACATTTGCCACTTCCCCTCCCCTTGACTCTGATTTTGTTTTATAGAGAGTCCTCTGAGATATTTGATTTGAAGAGCTCTAGAGGAAAGATTAACTGAGAATTGAAGAAGTAACTGAAACTGAAGCAGTGACCTTCCTTTCCCTCAGACATGAATGCATATAACAGATTTATAGACCTTACTGTAAACATTCTGCTACAGCTCTCCTCCACCTGCTAGAGGGAGTTAGAGAAGCTGCTTTTAACAAGAAAGATAAATGCACCAAATGTCACTGAGCCCCACGGGGCTCTGCGATGGTAAAACAAGGGGTTTAATGTTCTGATTTTCCTTTTCTAATCATGTACTGAGTTATACTTTCAGCCTGTCTCTGAAACCACACGACTGAATCTGGCCTCTGCCTGAGATAGAAACATTTGTACCAAGGAATCAAACTAATAAGTAATCTTTCTCACACTTGTAGGTACGTGAATGATTTAGAAAGAACAGCGTCAGTATACTATTCAGTTGAATTATATTATGTAAGAACTATGTATGCACAACACAGCCATATTTATACAGAGCTTGTGCCATATCTAGACTGCTTTCTGTTAACCCCTAGCTTTCTCTGGTGTTACTATTTTCTGTAGCTGACCTTCAACGTAATAGACCAGAGCATTAGTAAGCACTAATGAGCTTTAGGATGCTGGTTAATGTGCTTTCTGGGCTTTCACAACTTTCTGCCATAGACATGAAATTTACATGAACATGAGGCTGATTGATAATGGTTGGGAAGACTCTGACTTGGAAAAAAGTAAAGAGTGAAAGGCTGAAAATAAGAATTAACTTCAGAAACAAAGCATATGAAAGGAAATAGGAAAGAGAGGAGGAAAAAAGGAAGGAGGGAGTGAAGACAAGCTACAGGAGTGAGAACCTCATTCAGTGGGAGGAAGAGAATTGTGGGTGAAATTTACACTAGGTAGACATTGGTAGAATTTTGACTGGAGAAGAAAGTAGTGCTCAATGGTACAGAGATGATCAAATTTCTGAAGATGACTTTTCAACGTGGGTCATGTGCACCATGACATTATGAGACCTGTATGAGTGAAGTGTAGATCACCTGGCATTAAAGCCTTGAGACTGGCAGAAAGGATGGTCCGTGGGGGCAGCCATGTGCTATAGAGACAGCACAGCAGTCATCTCTTCTTGGTTACTGTGTCTAGAATTCCTAGGCCAGGGTGATCTATGCTACTCAACTTTATTCTCTAGGTAGCAAAAGGTTTACAACTATATTTTAAAATAGCATTTCTAACACCTATCGATTAATGGATTTGAGAAGGAAGATAGTATAATAAGCCATGAAAATGTTAGTAAGGACAGACTACTTTTTGTTTTGTCTACCGTATGGACTTTTTCGAAGAGGAATATTCTAAATGAAATAATTATAGCTAAGATCTCTAATTAGTTCTTTTATATTATAGATCAGTAAATAAGCTCTGAAGTAGATTTAAAGCATTATAGTATGGAAAATTATTCTTGGTTGAAATGCATATACATATATA
>NW_004524591.1:2740903-2747481 GCF_000260255.1 Octodon degus
GAGAGAGAGAGAGAGAGAGAGAGAGAGACATAAACCTATATCTACATATATTCATATATTTACTTACATATTTACGTGTGTTTATAATTTGTTAATACATGAAATATTAGATTGGGTATGGAAAATATTAGGTAGGTATGGTTAAATTAAGATATCTCAACATA
Organism: Octodon degus; assembly: GCF_000260255.1. Taxonomy (NCBI): domain Eukaryota; kingdom Metazoa; phylum Chordata; class Mammalia; order Rodentia; family Octodontidae; genus Octodon; species Octodon degus. Next base: position 2,741,068 of record NW_004524591.1, read on the forward strand.
GCCTGATCACAAATTGTGGAGCTCATTTGCTTGAGAGATTGATCTTGTTAGCACGTTGTTTGGTTACCTTTTAATGACTTTTCACTTATAATCCAATAAATCTATGCTTCGCCACTCAAGATTCTAGGTTCTTTAAAACTTTATATTTACTTACTCCTTCCATTCCCCAAGGAAAACCACTGATGAACTTGTCAGGCAGTATTCACATTTTTAGAGTAAGACTTCCTTTCTCGCCGCTGAGCAGCTTTGTAGTTTGTTCTTCCTGCTGGAGCTACTTAAGCATATTTACAGTATTGCATCTTTAGAGTTTATTCATTTGCCCCCTAAAGAAGAGCATGATTTATTTATTTTAAATATAGTAGTAGTAGCAGAAGTAGTTTTTGTTTTGGGAATTGAACCCAGTGCCTTTGCACTGAACTACATCCCCAGTCCTTTTTAATTTTTTTTTTTTTTTATATGGAGATAGGACCTCTCCAAATTGCTAAATTGTCCAGGCTGGTCTCAAACTTATATAATTCTCCTGTTTTAGACTCTCAAAGATTTTTGGATTAAAAGTATACACTGTTAAACCAGGTTCTTTAAGATATTAACTGCCTAATCATCCTAAAAATTCTTTATAGTTCTATACCCTTTGATCAAAAATCCACAAGTAAACATTTAGCTTCTTAATTTAAGTTAGCGGATTTGTTGGGAACCAAAGTTGCTCTTTATAGGATGGCAACTTAAATGCTTAAAACAGGAAAATTTGAAGTTTAGCTATCCCCCAAACACTATGGTTCCTAAATTTATTTGTGCATGTATTCAGCAGCTTATCTTATGGATATGAATGGTGTGTGTGTGTGTGTGTGTGTGTGTGTGTGTGTGTGCATATACACGCACGTATGCATGCACTTTGCTACATTTTGAAATTGTCTACCCTTAAATTTAAAAATATATTGTCATTGGTACCAATTTTCTTATAATCCACAATCTACATAAAGTGAAGTTGTTCATAGCAGTCATGTCCTTAGCCTTTAGAAGCATTATATTCTGGAAATTGCAAGAATTGGGTGTGTGGCTGTTGGACGTATGTCCTTCTCGTCTAGATTTATTCCTCCATTATAAAAACATTGATTATCTATATTTGAGCTAATATTCATGTGTTAGGCACCAGATATTTGGGGACAGAAATTATCTCAGTTACAATTTTGTCTCCTTACATGTTGAATTGATTCAATATCTGTTTAGAAAGGGAATTGAGACGTTAACAGTGAAGAAATGCACAGGCATCTACTGAACTCTGTTTCTGTTACTATGAATTTGTTTGCCACACCATTATTTATGCATCAGGATGTAGTGTAGATAGCAGAATTTAATTTCAATTTTCATCTACGTATTCAAACTGAGACTTGTTCTGTGTAATTGTTTTCCATTGGTGCTGAAATACGTGTTTATTATTCTTACAGATGTCAGCTTCTAATGTTTGCTCAACCTTTTAATCTGGTTTACTGGAGCTCACTCTATCCTGTGTATGTTTTTTCATAAAGCAATTACCAATATGACACATTTCCTAGTTGAGTACTCAGACATGCTTGGGGCACATGCACATGTAGTTAAAGTGTTTCTCAGAGTACAAAAATTATATTTCAAACCAATTTCTAGTAATTTTATTGTTTTTTCAGTTCATGGTCATATCAGGGAAATTGAGTAATAGTGAACCAATTATAAAATCATATGTCACTCCAGTGGTGAAGAAAAATGGGCTAGACACACAATGTCATCAACTTCACTAAGGACAGACATTCCATCAATTTAGGAATTGAGCAAGTATTTCTAGGCAGCCCGACTTGCTTAATGGCTGTCAGGTGTGCAGTGAAAATTTGGTACTCCCTGAGGGGGTTGACAATAATCCATCAAGATTTACACTGGAGTATCTTTCAACATGTATAGATCATCCCACGAGGTCTTCGACCTGGTACTCTGACAGTTGGATATTCACTGGATTTCCGTGGTTAAGTAAGGCTTCCTTCTGCACAAGAGGCCACAAAGGAACACACACTCATCATACCTTTCCATTCATTTCTTCTAAAAGAATAAGCAAATAGAGTACATCAGGAGTAAAAATGATGTCATAGTCTTATGGAAGAAAGTCTACAGATATTTAAAAGAAATGAAGAAGGAAAATCTTCCCTCCCTCGAGTGTAGAAGCTGTGGATCACTTTGGAAATATCTGTCTATCCTACCTAACCTTTCAGCAATGTTTCAAAGTTGTGTACTTCTCTGGAATAGAGAATGCCTCCATATTTTGCACTTACTATAGTATTGCGGAAAGGAAGAATGGAGGATTTCTGTTATTAACATAAGTGATGATAGAAAGAGGACTTGAGATTTCATAGCAGATATGAATAATTGCCTTTATTTAATAAAGAAAGGAAACAATGTTTTCAAAAATACTTTTCCTGGGCACATGTAAAAAATATTTGCTAGAAGGATTATGACAAAATTACAATTCTATGTTGGCTTTCAAATCATTCTATTCCATAATTTTTGCATAGCTTAGATTTACTCTGAAACTAAATTTAAGTACAAAAGGAATAAAAGATCATGTTGACAATATTTTGTTCTTTTGGCCCTAGAGATTGAACCAAGGCTTTCACACTGGGATTTAGCCCTAGTTATCCTTTTTTTGTTGTTTTTGTTTTAAATTTTGAGGAAGGGTTTTTCTGATTGTCCAGGCTGGCTTAAAACTTGCAATCCTCCTATCTCAGCCTCCTGAGTAGCTGGGATTATAGGTGTAGCAAAATTTATATTCCAAAATGTGCTCCACCATGCTGAGCACAATGATAAATATTTGAAAACAGTTATCAAATCAGCCACGTAGATAACACATATTGCTATTTTGCCACCTCTCTAATCCATGCCCTTAATTATATTTTATATTGTTAAGTTTTCTAATACTTTATGAAATGCATGCTACTTTATCCTCAAATTTTACAGTTAAAGAAACATATTTGGAGACTGCATGTAACTTTGTGAAGCTACGCAGCTACATGAGGAGAGATGAAAGTTGAACTCCAGCCATATAACTCCAGAAGCTGTTCTGCATCCTGAAAATATAGACTCTTTCTTGCATCAATTGCCAAGAAAATTCTACTCTTCTGTTCATGTGGAGACACAGAGTTCAGTCTAAAACCCCTCTAGTGTATATAAATTGCCTGCCTATTTGGTTTTTTTTTTTTTTCATTGAAATTAGTACCTACACTAACATCATGACTGAAATGTCACTATTTTATTTATCTAAAAAGTAGTGAATGGAAAACAAATCTATCAGTGCTGGAGAGACACTGCTAAAACACTGCTAACTTTTTCTGTTTGAATTCTAATTTTTACTCTCTTTAAAATAAAAACAAAATTAAATTACAGAAAAGGAGAAGCTCTTTGAAAAAGCATAGGATTTGGACAAATTTAAATCCAGGCTCTACAGAAAATTCCTCTCTTAAAATTGAGACAATTCTATCAATTCATAGCATAAAGCTGAAATTCATAGTATGAAAGTGTAGTTTGCAAGTGTTGGATCTGTAACAATGGTGGCGAACCTATGGTACATGTGACGCAGCAGGATGTTTGTATCATTGAAAGTTCTAACTAGTCCTCCACCACTACTCTGTAAACTGCAGGCCAAATTAGCCATAGTGTCTATTTTTGTATTACATTTTGAATTATATTTTAAATGGTCGAATTTTAAGTAGTCATATATTTATTTATATAATATCTTAGAGCCTTCTTTTATTCTCAAAGCCTAGAGTGTATTTCTTTTACAACCCCTCAAGTACTTACTAAGTGGTCCTTTATGAGAAAGCATGATAATGCTTAGAGGTTTTCATAATTAGGTGATATGTGATTGTAAATTGCAATTCGACTGTCCTTTAGAAATCCTTTAGAAAGTTGGGCACAATGACTACTGAAGTCTGTATTACCTTTCATTTCATGATTCTTTATTTGACCTTAATTTGTACAGAGAATCTTATAAAGCAAGGATTTATACTCATCTATATTAAAAGCAATTGTGGCCTAAAGCAGTGATTCTTTAAATTTTGTCCATCAACTTTCTGCATTATGGGTCTTGTTTTGAAATGTAGAATTCCTCTGCAGATAAATGCATCAACATGCTGAAATTTTCATGGGTTTTCAGCAGAATCTGACCTCTCTGTTTCCTACAGATACTCCAGGACAGCAACTTCAGAAATTCTACTATGTCTTTTGACAAAAGGTTAGTTGCTTATTTAGATTAACAATAAAGTCAAAATCCATAGAGACAGAATTTTTCTGTTTGCATTATCTGTCTGCTTTCCTCTTAGCTAGAGGAAATGAGCTGGCCTTGAATAAGAAATTGGTTGATGGATATTAGTCTTCCCCCCGCCCAAGTTTGATTCTGAAGTTCTTTAGTAGCTCTTCTGCCTTCAATGGCTAGAAGATCTTTTAAAAAGTAAATTATAAATATGGAGAATATGAGAAGCTGCATTACGATTCCCCAATTGGATTGCCATCCTTCATATTTTGTTTGGATAGTAAAGAAGCAAAATATTTATGTCAAAGTAAAACTCTTGATAGAGCTTTTAGGACTTTACTTAATGCACTCCAACCTCCTAGGTTTGGCTCCATCCTCTGAAGCTGAAAATAGCTAACAAATGGCTTTCTAGTGCCACCTCAATTTTACTGTATTTCTGTTCTGCTTGTTGGCATGCATGATATAGGAAGATGACATCATATCTATTAAATCCTTCTCTCTTAAGAAATGTATTTTAAGGTTCTTTTAGTCTTTTGTTTCATCTTATCTACAAATAGGCTATTCCTGGATAAAATCAAAAATAAAAAATTCTTCAAAATTATAGTAGTCAAAAGACAAAATATCTGGGATAAGTGGTCAAAGTCTAATTCACTTAGACATATTGGAAGCACGGGACTGTACCTTACTGTATTTGCACACAGAACACTCTTCCGAGACAAACTTTACATGAAATCCATTTTGACCTTGGGGGAGAATACAGGAAGACTGATTCTTTTTTGATGAAATAAATTTTCTCAAAATTTGAAGTGATCATCCCTTTGCTCCATGTTAGATGGGGAGATATTTGAAAATAGAATTTTTTTTGAGTCCCAGGAGAACTAATGTCCCTTGCACCTGATTGAAGGACAGAGCAGAAAGCCTTAAGAAGGCATTTAGGAGTGCTCAGTAGGAGTGGTCACTTGCTTTCTATCCTAACACCATCCCGTAACTTGAAGAGTCTGAAGTTTAGCACACATTCGTTTGGTGAATTTTGGGTGAAGTTATTATGGAAGGCCCATGTGAAATATAAAGATGAAATAATAAGCCTTTGTCCTTAAAGAGCGTGCAGTGTAAGGGGTGAAAGAGAGGTTGTACATGAATAATTCTAACAGAATGTGTGATACAATTTCTGAAATTAAAAGCAGAAATTGTACGCAAATTGTAGTAGCAGATGTGTCCCAGAATGAAAGAACTCTTCCAAGAATTTTTATTGCATTCTGATCATTTACTCCTTCAGTGACTTTTTTTAAGGCCCACATGGTTATCCTAACATATTTTAGGTTTGCATTTTTGTTTTTGCCTCAGGAAGTACCCATCTTATATCAAGTCAATGTTTAAAAAATTTAATTCTCTAGTACATTAATGCCAATTCAAAATCCCTGAGGTAAAATTTAGCTCCTTGCTTCTTAGGTTTGCAGTCAGAGCCTCATCAAATGTCAGTGTTCACAGAGTGATGCTAGGTGGAAGGACGCTTGTTGGTAATATTTACCCCACTAACTCCAAGTAGACACTCTTGCACTCCTAACCTAGGTCTCTTTTTATTCTTCTCTCTATGATTGTCTGATTAATACCTAGCTCTTCATGAGCCTGACATCAGAGCTTAATTTTTTACTATTACTTACTTTTGAAAAAGTAGTTATTTTGGTTGCCTAAGCCTAAAATTAACGCTGCAGAAACTTTCAAAGTATAATTCTCTAGCTTAGAGGAACTCATTACTCCAGTGACACACATACCGTAATTTACTGCAAGAGCCACTTGCCAAGAGCGAGTGCATCTCATGATTATCACGTTCAAAATTGAACTCAGGATTTTTTCCATAAAACTTATTTGCACCCAGCCTTCTCCATTTAAAGAATGCCACATCTGTGTATTTGATCTTATATGCCTGAAATGTAAGAACAAATTTCTGCATTTATTAGCTATGCTATCCTAAATACTCTCATCTTACCGATTTTACCTGCTAAACATCAGCTGAATGCAGTTTCTCTTGCTTTTTCTGAAATGTTGTATACTAGCTCACCTCTAGTCTGTCATTATAGTGACAAGTTCCTCTAATTGGTCCTTACAATTTTAACTATTAGTATTTATAAATATATTTAAAATATTAT
>NW_004524591.1:2747592-2751326 GCF_000260255.1 Octodon degus
AATAATATAAAATTACATATGTTCATTATTTGTAACATTTTAATGCATTATTTTATTGATGATATAGCATTTACTATACGAACTAATATACTGATATATAGAGCCACATATTAATATGTATCAAGAGACCAAGTCATACATTTATGCATGTTTCCCAAATTAATGCTACAAGTGACTGATGGATGAATGCTTGCTCTGTAGAAGCCCCTATACTTCTTGAGGTACCTACACTTCCAGATGAGGATACTGTTCTCAAGGCTGTCACTCATAAATTGCTTTAGCTTGCAGGATTGCCTTGTAAAAAAATGTTAACCACTTTCCTTCATTCCTGATCACTCTGACCATCTATGGGCTGAGTGAGTTGTGTCACCTCTCTTAAATTCATATGTCAATGTCCTGACCCCTCTACTCAGAAAGTCACTGTAATTGGTTATAGGGTGTTTCAAAATGTAGTTAAATTGAAAGACAGTTATGTCCATGGATCCTATTCCTGGATGGTTAGTGCCTGAGGAGACTGGGACACAGAGAAGTACGTGTTCAGGAGAAGGCAGCGGTGTACAAGTCAAGTAGAGAGGCTTCTTCAACCCTACTGCATCTTTCTCTTGGATTTCAAAACCTCACATGACAAGGAAAATAATTGCTATTGGTTAAGCTATTGGTATTTTCAGAGCCCTAGCAAATGATATTGGGTCTCTTCTACAGGTACTTGAACTCTACATTCTTGATATTCCAGCATGTTCTATAACAATGCTGAACTTACAATTCTTAATGACAACAGCTGAGGCTCATAAGAGCTTTAAAATAATTGTGTGAATGATATCTTACTCTTCCAGTCATCTGGAAGATGCCAGTGTCATCTGCTTTCCCCAAAGGTTGCTATTCTCTCAGTTCTCCCAGTTCTTAGGTGATAGGACCTAGATTACAACCCAGTATTTTGGTTCTCAAGGTTATGATTGTTTAAACAATTGCTTGAATTTTCCACCAACAGTGAGGATGTAGGATTAACTATAACTGACTTTGTTCCTAAAAAGTGGTTAACACAATAGGCTTCTTTTATTTGTTCTCATCAGTAGTTTAGATGTGCATGTGTGGGGCTGTGTGTGAGTCTGTAGCCTCTGGTGCCTCGCGGAAACACTTACAATCAATTGGAATCAAACACCTTGCAACACTGTTCTCCAAATGATGTTCATTAAATGAAGCTTTCTTCTCTCACAACTTGAAATAATCTTGTTTTGCAGAAATAAACAGGAACAGTGGCCTGGGGATATTCAGAGAAGATTCCACCACAGAAAACAGAATGTGGAGTTGTTAGTCTTTTTGTCTCTATGAGCTGTTATTATACCTTGTGTTTTAAAATCGTAGCATGGAAAACTCAGTTTATCAATTGTCTGTGTACTGAACTCTAGATCTTGACACTCTTCTTACTGACCTCCTGTGAAAAGCCTTCCAGTGATGACTGGAAATCTGCCAACATCCTATTTGTTATGAATGCATCTTTATGTAATCAAAGCAGGACTTCTGCTTGGGATGTCCCAAAATAAAACCACACTTCTGAGATATGTCTATATGAGGCATAGTTTCATGTTCATTAATAGAGACATTCTTTACGAAAGGGTATTTCCTGATAATTTGTTCACGTTAGCCTGTTTAGAAAGAAGCACTGCTTCAAAGCTGTCTCAAAATTCCAGAAATAGAGATCACCATAAAGATTAATGAAGCCATGTTCACACGGTTCAAGTGTCCAGTGCCTCCTTTTTGCCAGTACTTAGGACACTTAGCTTACTAGTCAGTAATTGTAATTGATTACTTGCTGATGCTTGTTCAGCCGGCTTGCTGGTACCTTAACACATGTGTTGAGGTTTGTTGTAAAGTACAGGCCTGAACTACTTGAATCCTTCAAGAAGCTACATTCAATCTGAAAAATATCGCGTACATAAGATAGTTATCAACACTGGATGGTCTATGTCTCATTGAGTTTAGAGAAAATTTCTTAATATATTATTGTGATTTGACCCTTCAAAAAATCATAAATACAGGTTATTTAACTGGTGTTTTATGGATTTTTGTTTCCATGGATACTATGACTGCTAATCAATAACAAAGATCCTTAGTGTACAGCCTTAGCATGTGGACATCTTAAATCATATATATATATATATTCATATATAACAACCTACCAACTCTCACCATGTATTTTCACCCATACTTATGTGGGAAACACTGAGTACTCAAGCTCACAAAAGGTGGAGTAGAGCAGTATTTGTCACAGTAGTAGAGAAAACAATGACTTTTGTTATCTTTCCACATGATGGATTGAAGTATTTTTATAACTCATGTTTATTTTGCTTTCATTAGAGAAAAATATATTTATAGATTAAACAGTACTACTATGGGAATTACTGCTTACAATTAAAAAATAAATTTATTTAAGTATTAAGGGTGATAGGAGAATTTGACGAAACTCATGGGCATAGTTTTACAGTGTCTGAACTCTGGGATCTGGCATGAAACAAATCCCGAAAGCAAGGCATTTGGCTGTAAGATAATGAAGGATAAAGTAAGCTGATCTGAAAGATTTCTTTATTAACTTTACTCAACTTTACTCTCCCTGACACCGACTGAACAGAAACATTCAAATCTCTGGCCAAACAGAATAGTGGGTTAACTTTTTCATTGGAGAATTTTCAGTAGGTGAGCTATAAGGCGGGTACCTGTGAACTGAACTCAGCGACGTTGCACTTGCCAGGCAGGCGCTGTGCCAATGAGCTAAATCCCTGGCACTGATTTTTTTTATTTTCCAGAACCGGGGATTGAACTCAGGCCCTTATGCTTGCCAGGGAAGCGCTTATTCCACTGAGCCATCTCCCCGGCCCCCCGGCACTGATTTTGAATGTGTCATTGTACCAGCTTTTGGGGATCCAAAGTTTCAAGTTTTCCTAAGGAATGATATAATCTTTACTTCGAGCTGATTATAAATGTAGTACCCAGGAAAACACTCTAAGTCTGCTTTGCTTTAGATATGAAGTAAAACACAAAGATACTCTTGTTTAGTCGCTCTTTCTGCCAACATAAAATGCCTGACACTTGCAGCTTAAAGGAAGAGAGATTTATTCGGGTTCACAGTCCCAGAAGTTTCAGTTCATACAGTCAGCAGCGTGCAAGGCAGAAATGGCATTGCGGAAGGATCTGAAACCGGGAAGCTGCTCACCCCTGGGAGCTAGGAGACTGAGGAGGGAGGAGGAGGTGGAAGACGCACAGTTGTAGGGCTCACACTCATGGCCTGCCTCCTCAGAGTGGGCTCCAACCCCTGATCATACATTTAACTATGGATTTATCATTAGATCAATCAAGTTCATCAGCTGATTAATTTAAAACCTCCATCATCTCCCCTTCCTAAAGCCCCACTCTGAACGAGTGAGACTGTAGGAGACATTGTAGGTGTGTACCGTAGAGCTTCTACGAAGCAAGCTTTGCCAGTGAATTCTTAACCCCAGAAGAAGTAATACAGCTTGTGTAGAACAGGTCTTCAAGTTTCTAAATTCAAGGAACAATCAAATGCAAACGTTTACTTGTATTATGACAACTGCAGACCACATATTCTGTAGGGAAAATATTTATGGGGCGATTATAATTTGCACATCATGTTTCCCATCCAAAATGCAAGATCTGTGTCTGACTTTTAGTGGAGTAGTTTTTCATGAATTAGTATTGAAAAAAAAAGAAAGCAGAATAAC
>NW_004524591.1:2751470-2765946 GCF_000260255.1 Octodon degus
CGGAACCGGGGATTGAAGTCAGACCCTTGAGCTTGCCAAGGAAGCACTTATTCCACTGAGCCATCTCCCCAGCCCCTAAAATTTTTTAAAATAATTTTATTGAGAAAGCAGTAGCAAACAGAGTTTCAAAACAGTTTAGTAGGACAGTTACAATAATTAATACATTGTATATTATTGTCTTTGTAGTAGTTATTCATAGTACAAGATGCAGATGTGATATCTTGCCTAAACACTATTAGTTCAAAACTTTCTTCTCATTGAACTAAGAGAAAGTAGCGATATATCTATGCTATTTTGTATATATATACAAATAGACATCAAAACAGAGGAAGTTTTTTTCACTACAAAGTGGTCCTTCATTTAGATCCACCTTTTTTGTTTACTTTTGTCAGAGATGGGTATTCCATTGCCATTCATATATTGTAGGTGCATGAATTCAGCAAAGTAATCCAATATAGTCCAGTAATCTATAATAGTAGTGGGTTATCCGCATGACTGGCAATGTCAGAAGTTGTTAGCTTGAGATTTTTTCAACTCAGCATATTGATATGGCTTTACTTACTATGCTCTTCATTGAAATTTCTCCTTACAAACTCTATTCAGAATAATCCCTTAATCTCTTGTTATTTGTGATTTTTACACTTCCACATTTATAAGACCCTAATCTCCATAATAAAAGTGTAATCTACACTATAGCTTTTCTTCGTTTCCCATCAAAAAATCTAGAGAAGACTATGAGAATAAAGCAGATGTGGTTGAAACAAGTGTGGGTGTAGATGATTTTAAATTATTAAATTTAACACTCGAGGTAAAATAGATATTTTTACCTATTCTTCTTTCATTTTCATTTATTGTTGAATTTTAATGACTAGCACCTGTCAGACAAGATTAATTTATAGTCACAACATTAGCACATAGGTATGTTTATGCTTTGTTATTTTAGTGGAAATATCTTTCCCTTCTGTGCTAAGTTGAATGCTTGCTATGTTGAAGTAGCTTTATGTTATTATGTAAAGACTTAGCAGTCAATCCCTATCTTGTTTAGAGTCTTATGACACAAATGGATGCTGGATACTGTTAAAGAAACTGTCTGCTTTTATTCTTAGCTCTATTAATACAAAAGATCATAGTAAACAATTTCCTAACAAAAGATAAACGTAGTTCGTGTATTCTTGGATTCTATTTTTTAAATATCTGTGTGGATATTCAGAAAGGAGATGGTGTCATGATCTCTGTATTGCATTTTGTATATCAATATTTTTGACAAATGTTTGTGTCATGAAGTGATTTTGAGACATTTCCTTCTATATGTACCTGTGATCCATGAAGTCTAACATCCTGTCTATAATTCCTACGTAATTCTCTATCTTATCTAAAATATTTGAGTAGTGTTACTGTAAAACCTTTGGAGTCTAATGCATTCTTTTTCCAGGAGGCAGTTTTAGCGCTTAGTTTTTCTATGGTAGTACATTTAGACTTTATTTTCCTACAGGGCTCAATTTTGCTAACTGTGCTTTTCTAAAATATTCATTTTCATTTAGAATTTTAATGTATTTTGCAGAGTGATCAAAAATATTTACTTCCTCTGTTTTGATGTCTATTTTCTTCTTCCTTTCTAAATTTTCATATTCATCATTTTCATTTCATTTGCTCCTACTTTATTAAGCATATCTTTTTTATTTGGTAAAATTTGCTAAATTTATCAAAGGTCTGTATATGTGTTTTATTTATTAGTGCCAAGTTTCATTGGCTTATTTTCTGTTTAATAATTTTCTGCTCATTTATTCCCTCTTAATTTGCCTTATTTCACATTTCTAAACTCTTCAGAATTGTTTTATGAGTTAATATTTTTCTATTTTAAAATGTAGTTTTGATACAGTTAAGATCAGAAATTTTATTCTATACTTGTATTCAGAGTAACCCATTAGCATAAAATGTGAAAAAAGTTAAATATAATAAATACCCTCTTTCCTTATTATTCTAGACAATTAATTTTATTGTTTTATTTTGTATTCCCAATTTGTCCTGAGATTTATTTAGGTGATATTTTCTTGCTTAAGGATATCTTTAAAATATGACTATACATTTTGCAAAATTATAATTTTCATTGTAGCTAATTGAACACTAAAATTAATGTTATTTGATTTACTTAAAATTCTTTTGGCTTCAAATATGACTATCTACCTGCTGAATATTCATTGGGGAAGAAAGCCTTGTTTTTATTGCTGTCTGTAGGTGGGTGTGGAGCCAGGACTATCTTTATTTCTCATTTGTTTGAATCTTTCATATCCTTCCAACACGCTGCTCCTCACTCAAAATTGTGTAATGAGATGAATGAGTGTCGGGCTTTGTTAAAAGCCTTTTCTGCATCAATTGAGATGATCATGGTCTTAACCATCCAGCAGAAAAGTACAACAATGAGGTATATAAAGTAAAGCCATATTAATGCTGAGCTGTGAAAGGCTCAAGTCAACAACTTCTGTGGATAACCCACTACTATTGTGAACTGCTGGACTGTTGGATTGTTTTGCTGAATTCATGCACCTATAGTATTTAGATGCCAATAGAATACCCATCTCTGACAGGGCTAAACAAAAAAGGGTATATAAATGAAGGACCATTTTGTATCTGTATATGCAGAATAGTTAGGATAGATATGCAGCTATTTTCACTAAATTCAATGAGAGGAAGGATTTATACTAGTAGTGTTTGGACAGGATATTTTGTCTGCATCTTGTACCATGGATGACCACTAAGAAGATAACAATGTAGAATGTATTAATTATTGAGACTGTCCTATTAATCAGTTTTGAAACTGTCTCATTGATATTTGTTTCTCAATAAAATAAAAAAATTGTGTAATGAGAAGTGAGTTAAAAATCTAGTTTTGGTTGATTTCCGTTTATTTCCCTTTGCAAATATGTTTCTAGTCTAGAAATGTTGTTATGTTATTTTTACATAGACATGAATAGCAGTACATCATCACTGGAATCTGTCACCTTTAGTTGTATAAATCATTATGAACATGTCTTCTTTTGCTTTTATAACTATTTCACCTGTTATGACATCAAAATGAAAATTCTAGGTTTCTTTTTACTTGTATACATGTGTTTGTTTTCTGTCTCCATTTTTAATTTTTAGCCAGGGTGAATTACTTTGTATTATGGTGATTGATATAATGTATAACGCCAACAATTTAATTTTTCGGAACCTAAAAATTTCATTTTAATAGGTTAAACTATGACATTTCTTGATATGAACAATGTAAACTCTAATATTAGTTGTAGTCTCAATTTTTAATATCTTAAATTGTATAAATGCATTTGAAATTTCATAATCTTTTATTCTGAATTCCATCTGTGTAAAAATAATTTTAATTAGACATATACATTCTTTTAAATTTCTATACTTCTTTAACAGAGTATAGTAGGGATAGATAGGTAGATGGATAGATAGATAGATAGATAGATAGATATTGATATATACCAAAAGTATTGACATTGGAGATAAAAAGTAGTGCTTTGACGTGATAATATTATTGACATTCTTATTTGCATCCATCATCCTTATAACTTTAACTTTGTCAATCTTTGCAGATTTTTAAACGCAAAGCACTTGCTGTGCTTGCCTGATTATTTTATAATCTGATTATTCACAGCTTGCTAATTTGTAATTGGACTTTTACAACTAGAAAACCTCCAGATTTGAGAAAAACTAATTTATTTTTTTTTTCCTTTGGTTAATTGTAGTGTTCACACTCAAAACTCTGCGGTGAGATGACTTTTGGTGGGTTTTGTGCAGTGTTCTGGAACCAATAAAACATACTATTGATTGCCTAATGAAAAGCACCATGTTCATAAAAATTCGCTGTGTCTGGGTGGGGATACAGCTGCTACTCTTATTCTGTTTAGTACCAGGTCTATTGCTACATAGCAAATGTGCTTTAAATTAGGCTGGGGTTACCCACAGTGAACTTTGTTAGGTGTCCTTATCCTTTTCCTTTCCTGCAGAGTTACCCATTGCTTCTAATTTAACCAAAGATCATCAAAATTAATTATAATTGAGTGGCTGAAAATGGAAACAAAGTGAAAGCCCTTGTAATTCTCTGAAAGCTATAGAGTAGGATCCTGCATTTGATCAAGTAACCCGTGTAAGGCCTAAGCAAACTGAGCAGACAGGCAAATTGAACTGGCTGATTTAAAAGCAAGAATTTTGGGAAAGTATCCATAAAAGATATTGCAAAGAGAGCTATGCCTACCAAGATCAAATGAAAAGTAAAAGTATTTTCATTTTATTGGAAACTTTGAGCAATATTTTAAAAATATCACAAATGCAGCATTAACACCAGTGGGAGACTGAAAGCATTGTGAGATTTTTGTCATTTAATTTCACGAGTACATAATCTACAATGTTTTTCTATAACCTGAGACGCAGTCAAATCATAAAGGAAAACTGTATCAGTCAGAAAAGTGTAGGTTACATAAGGTACAGATATTACTAAAATCTGTGCTTTTGAAGAATTAAGGTTTGCTCATTTATCCTAAACACTTAATGAAAATCAACAAAGCATATATTCCCCACCCTTAATCCAGACCAATGAGAGAGAAGTCTCAAAACTGCCACTTGAGCAAGTGAATGTTCCAGTCCAGAAATGTCACATATGTACCTCTTATGTTCACAATGGATTTACAAAGCTTTATCCCCACACAAGGGCTCAGTGACTTCAATCTTTACATGTACCACTTATTGGGGGACCAAGTAGTAGCTACTGAAGAATCCTAGTAACTACCACAGCATATAAGGTGAAATTAAGCAAGACTCAGTGTTACTTGAAAAAAAAAAGATTCTATTGAAACTTTAAACTTTCTTGTCATTCTTTAACAAAAAATCTCTGCTCCACATGTCACCTTGAAGTATTTTCAAAGGACAGGAAGATGCACACAATATACAATTGCGAAGGAGTATATAAATTACAGAAACTGAAAAAGTGTAGCGTATTGGAATATGGTATCTAGACCACTTCACAAATAGTACTAAAAGTAAAAGATCTTAAATTACAAAACTGCATAGAGATGTTTCTATGGATCATGGTATCCACTGATTCTGCACGTCGTGCCAGGAACATACCACCCTACATTACAGCTTTAAGAAGAGGTAGGCTGGAACCATAATATGATATAAATAATAAGAGATTTTTTTACAGGTTAAGTATAGGGGGGATAGTCAAGAACAAGGGTTCCAGAGAACAGATATTTCTAATTTTGTTTTCAGCATTATATTTAAAATTAACATCTGTTGTAGAACAGCCAATGAAAACCCAAGTAACAGTTTCAAACATTCTCCTGAGATTATATCATAAACTGTGATTTACAAGTAGAGTTAGGACCTAGTTAGCGGTGAATCACTGGGAATATTACCTGGAGAGGGATGTCTCTCCCACGGGCTTGTCCCTTCTCTCTCTGGTTCCTAGCCACCATGACAGGTGCGTTTTGCTAGCTATGCTGTTCCACCATGAAACTTCTGGGTTGGGGCCAGCTGACTGTGGACTAAATGTAAGCCAAAATAAGCCTTTTCTCCTTAAATTTTTAGTTGTGATACATTATGTTCTAAGAATGAGAAAGTGATTAAGACAGATTTTGGTACTACAGAAGTGGAGTCGTTGCGATGGCTATATGTGATAATGAGATTCAGAAGTCCTTGTAAGTGATTCATATAAAGGGTTTGGAAAGATGTGGAGATGGAGGCTAGAAAAGCTTTAGGCATTTCTGAGCCAGGTTTAATAGGAGATTCTGGAAAAAACTCAGATTAAAATGCAGGCAGAGATGTTCACATGAAACACCAGGTCCAGGAGGTCTCAGCTGGGGACAAAGACTCTATTGGCAGTTGGAATCAAGACCATGCATATTATATTCCAACAGAAAGTTTATCTACATTTAATTCAGATCCTGAGATTATTTCTGAGGTTGAGATTAAAGGTGGGAAATCAATTAATGCAGTGGGAAAAAATTTCAAGTTAACCTAATGTTCAAGCTGTGACATTGGTACTGCTGGCAGATTTAGCTAAGAAAAAAAGGAGCAAAATTTGAAAAATTTTCAGTTTCCCCAAAAAGAAAGTGCCTCGGAAATTGGAACAGAAGAGAGTTTTGTTATTGAAAAG
Organism: Octodon degus; assembly: GCF_000260255.1. Taxonomy (NCBI): domain Eukaryota; kingdom Metazoa; phylum Chordata; class Mammalia; order Rodentia; family Octodontidae; genus Octodon; species Octodon degus. The sequence continues at coordinate 2,757,628 of NW_004524591.1, forward strand.
ATTAACATTAAAAAGATGCTTGTCATTCTGGTCTTCTAAATACATACTGCTTGTCATGTCATACCAATTACTGCCATACTGTCTCTCAAGTAAATGTTCTTTTAGAAAAAAAAGGTAATAAATGAAAACCAAAGACAAGAAAAAATATCATAGGACTGTCCTGCTACAATGCTATATATGGTTAGATTTCTAAATTTCTGTGTAAAAATATGTGCTTATTCCTATTTTTAACTGTTTTTTATTTTTAATTTTTTCTTCACATTCTGTAAGGATTTAAAGTCTAACATATCAATACTTGATGGAAAATACCTGTTCCATATTATGTCTAAGATGTTACATATTTATACAGACAGTGAGGTTAGTTAAGCTCAACTGCCTATGTTATAGGGTAATAATATCATTAAGATTCTCTTGTGGAGGGTTAACAACTTAAGTTTGAAGACCAAAAATTAGAGAAAAAGAAGGGCTGGAAGGACAGCCAACATTTTGGCCCTAGCCTCTCAAGGTCAGTGAGGACTCAGGACACAGGAGAATCTGTACTGTAACAGCCTGTACTTCAGTTGTGTCCCAAATTTTCTGATCAAGTAGATGATGGGGCTACAGAGAAAAGTGATCAGTGATGTAGAGTGTGCCTAAGGAGAGTCATATGGAGAGAAAACATGCTCTCAGGCTTTCACAGAAAGCAACTTGGTCAAGCAATGGCTGTGACTCATCCACATGGCTGAGACTGACAAAGGTTCTACAAACTGTGGTGCAGGGTTTCAGAGTAAATCTTTAGGGGATTTGACTGACCTTGTCAGATACAAAAGTTACATTTCTTGTTTATCTTGGTCTTAACTATCCAGCAGAAAAGTATAAAAACAAGGTATAAAAAGTCAAGCCAAGGGCTGGGGAGATGGCTTAGTAGAATAAATGCTTCCCTGGCAAGCGCAAGGGCCTGAGTTCAATCTCCAGTTCTGAAAAAAAAAAAAAAAGAGCAAAAAAAGTAAAGCCATATTAATATGCTGAGCTATAAAAGGTTCAAGTCAAAAACTTCTGACATTGCCAGTCCTATGGATAATCTACTACTATTATGCACTACTGGACTGTATAAGAATATTTTGCTGAATTCATGAAACTACAATATTTAAATGGCAATGGTATATCCATCTCTGATAAAACTAAACAAAGAAGGGCATACAAATGAAGGACCATTTTATATCTATATATACAAAATAGGATAGATATATAGCTACTTTCTCTTAATTCAATGAGAAGAAAGATTTGTACTAATAATGTTTGGACAGGATATCATGTCTGCATCTTGTACTATGAATAACCACTATGAAGACAACAATATGCAACATAATAATTATTGAAACTGTCCTACTAATTGGTTTTGAAACTGTCTCATTGCTATTTGTTTCTCAAAAAATAATAATAAAAAACAAACAAACAAAAAAAAAGAATTCAAGTATTTTCCATCATCATAATAGTAAAAATGTGTTGAGGGCTTCTCAGTAATTTGAAAGATACAACATTTAGAAATGCAATAATGTAATAGTGGGACTTAGCTTTAAGAAGAGAGCCCCAGACTACCCTGTTACAAAAGAGTCACTTATACTATTTGTTCCATAGGATTCTCTTCATAATGCCAAGCCATCCTGGCAGTTTGAGGCTGCTTCAGCTATGACCAAAGGGGGCCTTGGCTATTGCTCCACTTGAAGGCAGACCTTGGGGTCATACATGATACTGGCTTTATCAGTATGCAAAACGCAAGAGTTACAGTGCCATGAATGTTTACACTCTGATTTAAAAGAAGGCATCTGAGGCAAGAAAAGATGCTTCTGAGTGGGCAGTGTATGAAACCATGAGAGGAAGCAAACAGCATAGTGGAGAACTCAGGAGGCTGGAGACGCCAGGAGCATGCATCTTCCACTGAGAAAAGCAGTGTGCAGAGTTACCTAGACATCTTGAGGGCTGCAACCAACCATGTCCTAGGAGAAGGGCGATCCAATCCCTTTGTAGTTTACATCTTGTGCTTATAACTTGCCCTGAGTAGTGGACAGGTAACTACCAAATTTAATGCTTTGTGCACTATGTTTTTTTATTTCCCTTGTCCCCATTCCTTCTTGTTACTTTATTCCTCCATTTTACAATGTGAAAATTTATAGTGTGTCACTTTTTGTCAGCAGTGTTTATTTAACCTTCATTTTGATTTTTACAAGCGTTTATGGATAAGACATTTTCTTGAGTCTCAGAGGAGACTTTGAATGTGTACTTTTCAGCAATGCTAAAACCATAGATTTTGACAACTTTTAGAAGTGGACTAAATGCATTTTTCAAGTAAAAGACATATGAGATTTTGGAGTTCAGATCTATGGTTTGACTCTGGATGCTCCCCCAGAGCCTCATGCCCTTAGATAGAAGCATGTGGAAATTGATTGGGTACTAGAGCTGACTTGCCTTGTTAGAGCCGAATCACTCATAGTATGCCTTGGAAGACTACAGATTTTTCTCAGAGTGCTCCTTTCTCTCTCTGTTTTCTTGCCACCATAGGATGTGAAACTTCTACCACGACACTTCTACCTTGAAGCCCGCTGACCATTGACTATAAAAATAATCCCAAATAAATCACTAATCCTTTAAGTTATGGATTTTTTGTATCAAGTCCTAGCAGTGAGAAAATAAGCAAGAAAATTTGTCTACATGCTATTTGTTTTTAAGTAAATATTGTTTATATGAAGCTATTTCATTTTTAAACTATTATCTGATTCACTCTCTGACTGTATCTCTCTGTCTCTGTTTCTCTCTATATATACATATATGTATATATCTTCTATCTATCTGTCTATCTATCTATCTATCTATCTATCTATCTATAATATCTTCAACAATGGTTTGGTTTGATCTTACAAAGTACATTGGAGAGCCAGTGAGATAGCTCAGCAGACTAAGCACCTGCTTAGGCAAGCACAGGGGCTGGGGTTTGATCCCTGGCACCACATGTCACGCTGGCCGTATCCCTGGGCACATTGAGCCAGACACTGAGAACAGGGGAGAGCAGTTTTTCAAATTAGCTCATGTTGCAAAATAGAATAAATTTTTAAGAAAGGTTGAGACTTAGAAAAAAGAAATTTTTGGAGAGCAGAGAAGTTAAGATTTAAAATAGGCTTTAATGAGACAAAAGTAAAACAGAACTATTATACACAATGTTACAACTTTTCCTTATTATTCTTCTTTACATATAGTGTGTGAATCTTTATGAAAAACTCTAGACTAAGCAAGATTAATAGAAGTCTTAAATGTACGAAAGTTCCAATAACTTTACATATGAGAACATGAAGGAGAACTCATGATAGTGCACTGTGGATGAAAGGAGAAATTTATAGGTGGCTGCTAAGGATGGTGTATTGGAATGCATCATGGTCCTTAAAATTTTACATTCAGAAGAAACTTTAGAATGTGATATTATTTGGAAATAAATCTTTGGAGTTGAAATTAGTTAAGATGATCTCGCCATGGATAAGGTTGGACTCTACAGACATCATGATTGGACACACGTAAGAAGAGGAGCAGATCGGGGCAGGCATACTCAGGGAGGAAGGCCATGTGACAATGCAGGCCAAGACTGGATTCATGCAACCAAACCTAAGTGACTCAGACTTCTCTTGAGGCTAGGCAGAATTAAACCAGAATTTTACCCTAGAGCCTTCGGGTACCTTGGTGTAAGATTTCTAGCCTCTTACGGATAAATGTTGCTATGACAGCCCTGTCCCCTGGGCACCCTGAGATGGAGATTGAGACTTGGTGTGGTAGTGTGCACCTGTAATCCCAGCACTTGGGAGGCTGAAAACAGGAGAATTGCTATGAGTTCCATCTGTGTAGTGGGACCATGTAGACCTTATTAGACCCTGTACTAAAATAAAAAAGTCTATTGCTTATGATCCTGAGAATCTTCAGAAGATTTTTTAATCTAGCAGTTAATTGGAAAGATTCTCACCCTGACTAACTATGTATACTGATACTGTGAACTAAGCTACTGCACTGCAGATGGTAATTTGTAACAGTAGTTTCATGTTTGGAGCGCCTGTCATTCTGGTAGTCTGAATATGGGCGGCTTGTCATGACATGTGATTTACTGCTATGATGTCTCTCGGGTAGGTGGATGTTCAAGAAGGAGGGGGTGGTGAATGAAAGCAAGAGACAGGAAAAGGAATATTGTGGGACTGTCCTGCTTCAAGGTTGTATATGATGAGATTTTTGGACTTATGTGCAAACATGAGAAGTATATAATTCTTTATCCTATGTTAAAATATAATCTAATTTTTAAATGTTTTTATCATACTATGCAGGGATTTAAAGTTCAACATATCACTACTTGATGAAAAATACCTGCTCCTTATTATGCCTAAGATGTTTGAAATGCAGTGAGATAGTGAGGTTAAGCTTAATAGCCTAAATTGTTTGATAATAAAAATAAGCTTGTCTTCTGGATGGTTAACAACCTAAGTTTGCAGACCAAAATTAGAGAAAAAGGAGGGCTACAAGGAAAGCCAACATTTTGGCCCTAACCTTCTAAGGTCAATTAAGACTCAGGACATATGAGAACTTGTACTGTAATGTCATGTACCTCAGTAGTGTCCCAAATTTTCTGATCAAGAAGATTATGGGGCCAAAGAGGAAAGTGATCGATGATGTAGAGTGTGCCTAAGGAGAGTCACATGGGGAGAAAACACTCTCTCAGGCTTTCACAGAGAGCACATTAGACAAGCAATGGCCGTGACTCATCCACATGGCTGCACTGAAAAAGGTTCTACAATCTGAGGCACAGGATCTCAGGATAAATCCTGAGGGGATTTCACTGACCTTCTCAGACCAAAAAGCTACAACTCTTGTTGCACAGGTCCTGCTTTACCTTGGTCTTAACCATCCAGTAGAAAAGTATGAAGACGAAATATAGGAAGTAAAGCCATGCTGTTATGTTGAGCTGTGGGGGACTCAGGTCAATCATTTCTGACATTGCCAGTTAAACAGAAGACCCAATGCTATTATGGTCTACTGGACTCTTTTTGAATATTTTGCTGAGTTTACACACCTATAATATTCAATAACGGAACTTCGGAAAAATAGGGTATACAGATGAATGTCCATTTTGTATCTGTGTATTCAAAGTGGTTAGGATAGATATATAGTTTCATTCTCTTAATGAATAGAATGATTTGTTCTAATGGTGTTTGTAAATAGGATCTTAAGTCCGCATCTTGTACAGCAATTAACCACTAAGAAGAATATATGCAGTGTGTTATTTGTTGAAACTGTACTTCCGATTTGATTTGAAACTGTCTCATTGCTGTTTATCAATAAAATTTTGAAAAAAAGAGAAATTAAAAAAAAAAGTCTATTGCTTAAGTTACCCAGCTTGTAGTGCTTTATAATGACACTGTAGGAAATAATGTAGGTAGCTCTTTCCACTTCCATTTCATTTGTGAATGAGTAGCTAATTCTATCTTTTACAATTATTTGATTGTCTTTAATTTCTAATTCTAGTTAGATTCATTTGTTGATTTGTTTATACAGTAAGTGTACTACTGCCATCTATGTTAATTGTGTGTGTGAAAGAAAATGCATACATTTGCATACTTCATCTCAATGGTTGATTTTATTTATTTTATTTTATTATTATTTTTTGTATTTTAGGGAAGGGTCTATAGGGTGTTCAGGGTCTCACTACTAGATCAGACTCATAGTGATCCACCTGTTTACAGTTTGACAAGAGCTGGGATTACAGGCGCATGCCATCACACCCAGTCTCAGTTGCCATCCCAGCATGCCCCCGAGGGGGGACCGCATGCCAGGCCTGGGATTGAACCCCTGGCACCTGTGCCTGTTTGTAGGTGCTTTAATCCACTGAGCTATTTGGCTGACCCTATTTTATTTATTTTAGATTATGAATTTATGAGTGGGACAAATAAAGATGATAAATATTTAATTTCTTCACAATAAAAATAAAATGGAAAAACAGATGAGATTGGGTGTATTTGGGTGTTATGGCCACAGATCAGGAACAAACAACAGAAGGAATACCAAATGAGAATAAAAAGATTTGAAGCTGGGGCAATAGATTATCAGCATAAGCACCTGCCTGGCAAGCTCAAGATCTGGAGTTCGATCCCCAGTACTGCATTCTGTGTTGGCCCTGTAACCCCAGGCACACTGTGCTGGTTGCGAAACTGGGAGTGGTAGCACACATGTGTAATCCCAGCTCTGGGGAGGCTGAGACAGGAGGATCATTATGAGTCCAAACTGTGTAGCAAGACCCTGTGCCATAAGAATAAAAAATAAATAAAACAAAAAAGAAATCAAAATATTCAAGTTCCAATGTTTCTACCACTATTTATATGTAACTCTAGGCAAAGTGCATGTTTCCACTTCTCTCAACAGACAATAAAAATGTCAGACTTCCTATCTGATAGAATTATTCAAGAAACAATGTATAAGGTTGATCAACTCTGTTAAAGTGTATAGTAGCAGGAAGCTTATTATATTGGAAAACCTTATAAGAAGGTACTTGAACAAAATAAGTGTAAATTGTATTTGAAAACTGTATGTTCTACTATGATAGAGAATCAGTGTTCATTGTGCCTCTCTTGTTGACAGTGGAAAGGTTTTTAAGAATAGAATTATTTTAAGAATTCAGGGTACCATTTTTACAAGGTCATCCAAAGTCATTTTGCAGACTGAGAATAAGGCAAGCAGTGCATTAGTAGTAATAAGTAACTTCCACTGGACGCAGTATAAAAATATGAAACCATTGAATCACAAAATTTACGAATATTTTTCATACCTCGTGGAAATATCTCTCAAAATTTTATTGTCAATAATAAGAGTACATTTTTCCAATATGTTTTTGAAGCAAAACAAAGACAATGGTGGTGTCACCCAGAAGTTCCCTAGAACCATTGAGATGCCACCCACACGGCAGGGTATGTGTGTGGCTGTTTATATTTTAGATAGCAATTTACACATATGATGTGATAAAGGTGGTAAGCCAATGATATTTTCACCTATGAAACATTAAGAAACTTTACAAACATGGGCACATTTCAAGAAACAACATGTTTTAATTTCCATCATATTTATGTACTGCAGGCATTTTGTTGCCTGCAGGTTTTGGCTTGGCGTATGTTGAACAGGGAGGCAGTTCACTGTACTTGGGTTTGCCATGGTGTTGCAGGTGAGTATGGCGGTTGGCATTGCATTTTCCTTCCCAAGCATTTCCTTTACACCATAATCTCCATAAAAGGGCATTGTCACCTTGTTTCCTGTGTGGTTTTTTCAAACCATGTTCTGTATGTTATTTCTATTCATTTGAATAATAGAAATTCTATTCTCCTTTTATGACTTTGGAAATTCAGGATCCTATCTTGTATTTTTTTCTTTTCCCCTAAGTTACACTTTTTAATTTTCTTTTTCTTTTAAAATTTTTTAAAGAATACAACATGATAATAGAAAAAACAGCATTAGAAACAATGCAAAATTTCACTAAGCAAAGTAATAAGAATTCAACAATGGTTGCTTTATTGCATGATGTCATTTTTAAATTAGTTGTTTAGGTTACTAGATATAAACGTGCAAGACTTGTTTAAAGAAAAAGCAAAACAAAACACTAACACAAAGGTAATAAGAAATTCAAAAGAAAAACCATAATAAGAATGAAAAGAAAAAAAATTAAGCATTAACTGCTCCTTTGAAAAGAATGACAAGTTGTAAAATGTAACTGAATGAGTGAGGAATCAATGAATTCCTCATTATCTAAAATTTTTATTATATACATATATATATATTTGAATGAAGACAATTAAGTGCCAAGCAGCATCAACTGATTTTATTTAAAATGCAATTATTATCATTTTTAATAATTTGGTCTTAATGTTATAGAAATCACTTGTTTCATGTTTTATGAATTTTATCATTCCATGTTTAGTATATGTGCTTCCAAAGAAGATAAGATTTTATGAATTATAAACAAATTATTAAAAGTACAACAAATTATTATTTTTTTCAAAATTTTATTGATAAACATAGCAATGAGACAGTTTCAAATCAAATCGGAAGTAGAGTTTCAACAAATAACACACTGCATATATTCTTCTTAGTAGTTAATTGTTGTACAAGATGAGGACTTGAGATCCTATTTACAAACAACATTAGAACAAATCATTCTATTCATTAAGAGAATGAAACTATATATCTATCCTAACCACTTTGAATACACAGATACAAAATGGACATTCATCTGTATACCCTATTTTTTCTAAGTTCCATTATTGAATATTA
>NW_004524591.1:2766851-2771252 GCF_000260255.1 Octodon degus
ACTACCAGAATGACAGGCACTCCAAACATGAAACTACTGTTACAAATTACCATCTGCAGTGCAGTAGCTTAGTTCACAGGTATCAGTATATGTAGTTAGTCAGGGTGAGAATCTTTCCAATTAACTGCTAGATTCAAAAATCTTCTGAAGATTCTCAGGATCATTGCCTTGCTCATCTTTTACAGCAACAAATTATTAACATATGAAAATACTGATGTCATTAGCTAAACCTTAGAATCCACTAGGAGGAGCTGAGTGCTTTATCAAGAACATGTGAGATTTATATCTTAAAATATTAAAATATAATCAGTAGGTTGGACCTAATGCTAATAACTGTAATATTAAGTTATAATCAATTATATATAATTATTTGTAATAACTTGGGAATAAAAAGTATTTAAAAGCACACACAAAGATTTATTCTTTTCCTTTGGCTCTGAAATTATTTTAAAATCATACTACCTTATTCAGGAAACTACTATGATTAGATGAAATCTGGAGAGTTTCCTGAAAACAATGAAAAGCTAGGCAATCATGAGGACATCTGAAAGACATTTCAGAAAGAAGAGCCAGTGAACATCACAAGGAAGGAGCCCAATAGCTCAGTAGGCCTGGGGAGTTAGCTCAGTAGAATAAGCGCTTGCCTGGCAAGAGTAAGGTCCTGAGTTCAACCCCAAGTACCTATAAAAAAAAAATAGTATAAACATCATATTGTTTCCCTCCTGTAAGAAACTGAAAGAGAAAAATAAAATCTAAAAGATACAATAGATATTGTGAAAGGGAAAGAAACTGCTCAAAATGAGAGAACAACTGTGATAAGGGAAAGGAGAAAAGAGGAAAGAGACAGAAAATTGCACTATCAATTTCTATTGGTTTATTGAAAGGAAAATTTAATGCCTCATAGTTTGATCAATTTTGCATGGCTATATCTGGTAATCTGAGCAACGACTTTGAAGATAACAGTATGCAATTTGATGATCATTGTTAATTTCCTACCATCTTGTTTTGAAGTTCTGTATCATTTTTATTTTTTTCTCTTAAACATAAAACAGTGGAGGATAAGGGCACAGTTGTTGGGTGACATCCCAATAGTAGCCCCTCAGGCTGGGCGAGGACTTTTACTTCTACTGAAATAGTGAGCCCACGAGAGCTTACATGCTGAGATAACATAATGTGACCCACTTAGGCCATGTACGTTTTTACTTTTGCCTTTTTGTTGTTATTTACATGCAAGAATGACAAATATTAAAAATGAACAAGCATGTAACTACTACCGCAATTATTATTCAACACAAAAAATCATTTATATTCCTACTGGTAGTTTGTTACCTTTTAATGTTTAATGATGTATACTATTCTATTTTTGTGTACCAGTTTACCCAATTAATGCAGAATTGGGTTTTCCTCAGCTTTTGCTATTCGGGATAATGTTTATAGAAACATTTGAAGAACAAAACTTTTATTTTGTTCTTCAAATTCTACATATCAAAATTTTATTTATTTTGGGTTATTTAGAAGTGAGGTATGGGATCATATATTAAATTTCTTCTCTTTTCTAGCATATTTTGTACAGGGGCTACAGGGTCTCACTATACAGATTGGGCTTGTAGTGATTCTCCTGTGTTCAGCCTCCCAAGCACTGGAATTACAGACACACACCACCACATTCAGTCTCATTTGTTGGCTCAGCATGCCCCCAGGGATGGGACTGGCATGACATGCCAGGGAACCCTGGTGCCTGTGTCTGCCTAAGCAGGTGCTTTAGTCCACTGAGCTATCTGGCAAGCCCTTATGTGTTAAATTTCTCCTTAACGGTTAGGGGAAATTTTCAAATTGTCTTACCAAAGCATCTGAAAATTTTTTTCTAGTGCCATTATAATATATCATTGCTCCAGATTTTCCACATATTTACTAAAAGCTTAATATCTGTTTTATTAAGCACTAGTCTGCATTAGTTTATCACTAGATAACAAATTACCATGCATTTCATAGCTGCAAACAACACAGTGAGTTGGCTCATGTTTCTGTAGGTGGGAAATACCAGCAGGCTCACGTGATGTCTTTTCTCAGTGTTTATGACAGTGAGCTCTTAGCTTAAGACCTTTGCAAAGAATCCACTTCCAAATATATTAAAGTCACTGGCACAATCCCGTTCTTGGTGGGTGTAGGTCTGAGGTCCTGGTTTCCGGCTGGCTACTAGCCAGGGGTCAGTGCGTGTTCTTCCAGCTCACTTGTATTCCTTTCCATAAGGCCTGATAACACTCATGCTACTCAGCAACACTGAGGGCAGCACTCAGACTTCAAATCTTATTGAATTTCTCTCTCTTTTGACCAGCAGAGGAAAATTCTCTTCTGGGCTCAGAAAAATGGTCACTAGATTCAGTCGTACAGGATAATTCTTTTGTGTCATATAATGTAACACAATCACTGAAGCAATATCTCATTATATACAGAAGTTCTATTTTCACTCAAAATGAAAGGCATTAGATCAGGCATGAGACCAGGGTGAGAGTCACCGGGAGCCATTCCTAAAATCCTGCCTGTCACACGAGCATTTTATTGGCTAAGAAATGGCATTACACTTAGATTTTAGTTTTTCATTTTCTTGATTAATGAAGTTGAGCAACATTATATAAGCTTATTAACTATTTGTGTATTTTCTTTAATAAAATATTTAAATTTTTGCTCATTTAAAAAATTCTGCTGTTTTCTTAACACTGACTTTTAAGTTTTCTTTAAATATATTCTGAATGCAAATTCTTTGTCAGACATATGCTTTGAAAAGACACTTTCTCCATCCTGTGACTTGTTCTATTATTTGTTTAGTGCTGTATTGTGACTCCTGGTAGCTTTGTACTTGACAAGGTCCCTTTTATTTTATTCTTTAAAGAGTTAATACTTATTGTAACTGAGCCCTGTTCCTTGGGCACACTGTCACACAGTTTTTCAGTCATGTTTTTTGTAATAGCTTTGCAGTTTTTCTCTTACTTTATATTGTGGATATATGTTCACTTAATTTGATTTAACTTATACAAAAGTTTGAATTGATTATTTTGCTTTAGCTACTGTATTGAGCTGTCCTGGCATTACTGAGTGAGGGAGAGAAAAAACTCTACCTCTTCATTCTGCAGTAAACTCTCTGGTATTTCGTTTTTAAAAATTAATTATTGAAGTTAGTTTCTAAAAGTTAATTCTGTTCCCTTGCTATATTAACTTGTTTTTATTTTCTGCCACAATTGAAACTGGAAACCTAAATTTAACCCTCCAATTCTGCTTTTCTTTCAGCTCTTTGAGGTTCTTGTATTACTATACAAGTTTTAAAATCTTAATCAATTTTGGCAAACATGGCTATTGGAAATGTGTTGATTTGGGGTAATTGTCATATTAACACATCAAGTCTTCAAGAAAGGAGTATTGAGTTTACCCGCTTTTATTCTTTTATTCTTTATTTTTTCTCAATAAAGTTTTGGATTTTGAAACATTTAATTTTAACTTATTTCTACATGTTGAGTTCTTTGTATTGTTTAAATGGAACTCCTTCCTGAAATTTACTGTTGAACTGTTCATAGTTAATTTGTTGAACTCCAACATATTTTTTTCCAGTTTTTCTTGTGATAAGAAAGTCTGCCATCATAACCATTTTTAAGTATAAATTCAATGACATAAAGTATTTTCATAATGTATGACTATCACAAGAACTCAGTTCATAACTCTTTCATTTTTTACGACTGAAACTCTATACCCATTAGGCAAGAGCTCCCCATTCCTCCATGCCCACCCCCTGGGAACTACCATTCTACTCTCCCTGTTTATGATTGTGCATATTCAAAGTGCTTCCTACATGTGGAATCTCAATTGTTTTTATTGTAACTGGCTTAATTCATATAGCACAGTATCTCCAAAATTCATCTGTATTGTTGAATATGTCAAAATTTCATTTCATTCATTCAATGTGATCTATTTATCCATTTATGTATCATGCTTTCCTTAATACTATTTGTTTTTCTTTTTGGTCTTTTTGATACAGGGTCTTGCTATGCAGTTCAGGCTGGCCTTGAGCTCGCTTTGTAGTCCTGGCTGCTCTCAAACGTGGAACAGTCCTCCTGCCTGAGCCTTCTGAATTCTGGGATGACAGCCTTAATTCTGTTATAAACTTATTGTGTAAATGTCTATGGTAGACTTTTATTTCAATATTTTTTAGTATATACCTAGAAGTACAATTGATAAATCATATGGTTATTCTAATTTTAAATTTTTGGGGGGAGGAAGGATCTATAGAGTGTTCAGGGTCTCACTATTAGATTGGACTTATAGTGATCTACCTCTTTACAGCTTCCCAAGAGTTGAGAATACAGACGTGCACAACCACACCAGTCTCAATCACCATTTCAGGTATATATA
>NW_004524591.1:2771352-2784392 GCF_000260255.1 Octodon degus
TATATATATGAATTGTACCTGTACATGATATATCTTGAATCTTCTTTTTCTCCCATTCCTTCCTTTATCTTTCAGCCTCTCTTCCTCATTTAAAAAAGCTTTGTTTCGATTTTTTCTTCCATTCTCTATTTTTCCTTTCTGCTTCCATCTCCCTCTCAACCTGCACCCCTTGTTTGCCTTCTCATTTGAATATTTTGTTTCCATTTTCCGACATCTACTATACATTCTGGTCCTTATATATACATCCAGGTTCTCACAACAGGGAAACAATGAGGTATTTAAGCACATGTGTCTGATTCATGTCACTTAAAAATATGTTCTCAATGTACATTCATTTAACTAAAAATGCCTCAAGGTGAGAATCCTACCAATAAACTACTTGTTTCAAAAACCTGCTGAAGATTCTCAGAATCATTGCTTTAACCATCTTGTGCATATAAATTTATAGCTTTTTTCCTGTCATGTTTCCTAGCTTTTCTCCTTGCCTGCTCCTCATTGTCTAATCCTTAAGTTCTCACTTTCCTTTTAATTGTGTTATACCTTTCTGTTTTTATTTCTTCTCTTCAGTTCTTACACTAGGAAGATATACAATAAAGCCATATCAATATGCTGAGCTGTAAAAGGTTCAAATAAACAACTTCTAACATTGCCAATCCTATGGATAACCCACTACTATTATGGACTACTGGACTATATGGGAATATTTTGCCGAATTCATGCACCTACAATATTTAAATGACAATGGAATACCCCTCTCTGACAAAACTAAACAAAAAAGGGGATACAAATGAAGGACCATTTGTAACTGTATATTCAAAATAGGATAGATATACAGCTACTGCCTCTTAATTCAATGAATAGAAAGTGTTGTTCTAATAGTGCTTGTTGACAGGATATCATGTTTGCATCTTGTACTATGAATAACCAGTAAGAAAACAATAAGCAATGTATTAATTATTGAAACTGTCCTAGTAATAGGTTTTGAAACTGTCTCATTGCTATTCGTTTCTCAATAAAATTACTAAAAAATAAAAATAAAAAATGCTACAATACAGAGTCACAAAGAACCTGTATTTTCTGGGGGAAAAAAGAAGCATGCATTTTATCCCATGTTTTTCTCTCTCTTTTTTAATAAAATGAAAACTGAGTTTTGTGGACTGGAAGGGGCAGGGATTTGAAAGGAAATAATGTGAATAGGGAAAAAAGAAGAATCAAGATATATCATGTACATACACAAATACTTTACAATGAATGTCGTCATTGCGTGTACCTGAATTATATCAATAAAGTTAAATAAAAAAGCAGTATGACAACTTAAAGAAATAAAAAAATGCCTCAAATTTATCCCTTTCTTTTATTTTCCATAATTTTGTTGACAGACAAATAGCAATGAGACAGTTTCAAACCAAATTGGTAGGACAGTTTTAATAATTAACACATTACATACTCTCTTCCTAGTGCTTATTTGCTTACAAGATGCAGAGATGAAATCCTATTTACAAACACTATTAGAAAAAAGCCCTCTATTCATTAAGAGAATGTAACTATATATCTATCCTAACCACTTTGAATGCGCAGATACAAAATGGACATTCATCTGTATCCCCTTTTTTTTGTTTAGTTCTGTAATTTGAATATTATCAGTGTATTGACTCAGCAAAAATATTCTAAAAGAGTCCAGTAATCCATAATATTATTGGGTCTTCCACCTGACTGTCAGTGTTAGAAATTGTTGACCTAAGTCGCCTACAACTCAACATAACAACATGGCTTTACTTCTTATACTTCGTTTTTATACTTTTCTGCTGGATGGTTAAAAACAAGATAAAGCAAGACCTATGCAACAAGAGTTGTAGCCTTTGGATCTAATAAGTTCAGGCAAATCCCCTCAGTATTTATCCTGAGATCCTGTACCTCAGATGTAGATCCTTTGTCAGTGGGGATGAGTCATGGCCATTGCTTGGCCAATGTGTTCCCCATGAAAGCTTGAGAGAATGTATTCTCTCCATATGACTCTCCTTTGGCACACTCTACATCATCGATCACTTTCTTCTTTGGCCCCATAATCTCCTTGATCAGAAAATTTGGGACACTACTGAGTTACATGACGTTACAGTACAGGATCTCATATGTCCTGAGTCTTAATTGACCTTGGAAGTTTAGGGCCAAAATGTTGGCTTTCCTTGCGTCCCTCCCTTTTCTCTAATTTTGGTCTGAAAACTTAGGCTGTTAACCCTCCAAAAGAGAAGCTTTTTATTATCAACATACAATCTAGGCTGTTAAGCTTAACCTCACTATCTGTCTGAATATCAAATATCTTAGGCATAACATGGAACAGGCATTTTCAAGTATTGATATGTTGATCTCCAAGTCCCTACAGAATATGATGAAAAACATTTAAAAAATTAGAATACATTTTAAAAAATAGGCATAAAGAATTATATAATTCTTATGTTTACACATAAGTCCAGAAATCTAACCATATACAACCTTGAAGCAGGACAGTCCTGCAACATTCCTTTTCCTGTCTTCTGTCTTCATTCACCATCCCCTTCTTTTTAAACACTCATCTACCTGAGAGACAGCACAGCAGCAACTGGCATGTCATGACAAGCTGCCAGTATTCAGAATACCAGAATGACAGGCACTCCAAGCATGAAACTACTATTACAAATTGCCATCTTCAGTGCAGTTGCTTAGTTCACAGGTGTCTGTATATATAGTTAGTCAGGGTGACAATCTTTCCAATTAGCTGCAAGATTCAAAAATCTTCTGAAGATTCTCAGGATCATTACCTTACCCACCTTCTACACATTACAGTATGGCTTTCCCCTGTCATATTTCCTAGCTTTTTCCTTGCTCTCTTTTCACTGTCTTGTCCTCAAGTTGTTGCTTTCTTTTTAGTCTTACTAAACATTTCTGTTTGTTTTTCTTCTTTTGAGTTTTTATACTAGGGAAACTATATGATATTTACAAATGTGTGTCTGGTTTATTTCACTTATGAGTATATGTTCAAGTGGCATCCACTTCAATATAAAGACTTTGAGTTTATCATTCTTTATAGCTAAGAAAAACTCCATTGTATAAAAATACCACATCTTTTTCATCCATTCCTCAGGCGATGGGCATCTTGGTTGTTTCCAAGATTTGGATAGCACAAATTGTGCAGCTATAAACATAGACACACATATATCACTATGATATGATGTTTTCAGATCCTCCGGGAAAATTTCTAGTAGAGGAATACCTGGTTTAAATGGGATTTCCAGTCCTAGTTTTCTAAGGATACTCCACACTGATTTCCATAATGGCTGCACTAGACTACATTCCAACCAGCACTGTAAAAAGGTTTGTTTTTCCCCACATCCTCTCCAACATTTGTTGTTGGTTGATTTCTTTATGATAGCCATCCTCTCTGGGGTGAAATGATATCTCAATGTTGTTTTAATTTGCATTTCGTGGATGGCTAGTGATGTGGAGCATTTTTTCATGTATTTATTTGCTTCTATAATTTCATCATCTGAGAAGTGTGTGTTCATCTTGGATGTCCATTTCTGGACTTGGTCTTTAAATTTTTGGGCCCTAGTGTTTTTTATTTCTTTATAAATTCTAGAGAACAGACCTTTGTCTGAGTACTTATTTGTCATGATTTTTTCCAAATTTGTGGGTTGTCTTTTCAGTTTGTTGGTAACTTCTTTTGACGTGTAAAAACTTCTCAATAAGAGCTGGTCCCAGTTGTTAATTCTTTCAAGTGTTTCCTGTGAGAATTGATTTTTGTTCATAAACTCTTTGCCTGTCCCTATGTCTTCAAGAGTTTCTCTTACCTTCTCTTCCAGGAGATTTAGTGTTTCTGTTTTAATGTTTAGATCTTTAATCCATTTTGACATTAGTTTAATGTATGGTGATAGAACTGGGTCAAGTTTTAGTTTTCAGCATGTACAGAGTCAGTTTTTCTGACACTATTTGTTAAAGAGGCTATCTCTTTCCAGTGATTATTTTTGGCCCCTTTGTCAAAGATAAGGTGGCTGAGTGTCTTCACAGGGGCTTCAGTGTCTTCTAATCTATTCCATTGATCCTCCAGTCTATTTTGTTGCTAGTACCATGCTGATTTTATCACAGTAGCCTTGTAGTATAATTTCAAGTCAGGAATTGTAATGCCTCCTGCCTTGTCTTTATTGCCCAGGCTCACCTTTGCTATTCTACTTCTTTTCTGTTTCCAAATAAATCTTAGGAATGATTTCTCTAGCTCTTTGAGGTATGTTGGTGGTAGTTTCATGGGGATTGCATTAAATCTGTACAGCAATATTGGAAGTATGGCCATCTTCACAATGTTGGTTCTTCCTATCCAGGAGCATGGAATATCTTTCTAATTTCTGAAGTCCTCTACAATCTCTTTTTCAAAAGTGCTGTAATCTTCCTTGAAAAGATCTTTAACTTCTTCAGTTAGGTTAATTCCAAGGTATTTCATTTTCCTTGGTGCTATTGTAAAAGGTATTGTTTCTATAATTTCCCTCTCAGTGTGTTTGTTATCTGTGTAGAGGAATGCTATTGACTTTTGGGTATTGACTTTGTATCCTGCTATCCTACTGAATTTCTGTATTAATTCTTTTTTTTTTTTTTTCTTTTTCCGGAACTGGGGATTGAACTCAGATCCTTGTGTTTGACAGTCAAGCGCTTATCCTACTGAGCCATCTCCCCAGCCCCTCTGTATTAATTCTAATAGCTTCTTGGTGGGGTTTTTTGTGTCTTTGAAGTAAAGTATCATCTCATCTGCAAATAATTATAATTTAACTTCTTTACCTGTTCTTATTCCTTTTATTTCTTTCCTTTGTCTAATGGCTGTAGCTAATGATTCCAGAAATTTATTGAATAGGAGTGGTGATAGAGGACATTCCTGTCTTGTACCTGTTCTAAGAGTAAAATATATCATTTTTCCCCATTTAGAATAATGTTAGCCATTGGGTTTTTGTAAATGGCTTTTACCAAATTGAAGTCTATGCCATCTATTCCAATTTTCTGTAGGATTTTGAGCATGAATGAGTGTTAACCTTTGTCAAAAGCCTTTTCTGCATCAACGGAGATGATCATGTGGTTTTTAGTTTTCTTACTATTGATATAGTGTATTACATTGATAGATTTTCGAATATTGAAACATCCTTGCATCCCTGGGATGAATCTAACCTGGTCATGGTGTATGATCTTCTTGATGATTTGTTGTATTCTATTTGCTAGAATTTTATTGAGGATTTTTGTATCTATGTTCATGAGGGAGATTGGCCTGTAGTTCTCTTTCTTCGTTGCATCTTTCCCTTGTTGTGGTATCAGTATAATACTTGCCACCAGGAATGATTTTGGGAGGATTGCTTCCTTTTCAATTTCACGGAAGAGTTTGAGGAGTATAGGGACTACATCTTCTGCAAATTTCTTAGAGAATTCAGCTGTGAATCCATCCGTGCTTGGACTTTTCTTTGTTGGTAGGTTTTTTTTTTTTTTTTTTTTTTCATCTCGTGTTTCATTGGCTGTTATTGGGCTATTAAGAGTGGTTATATCTTGTTGATTCAGTTTTGTTAATTTTTACCTTTCTAGGAATCTGTCCATTTCTTCAGTGTCTTCTATTCTGTGAGAGTAAAGATTCTCAATGTAGCTATTGATAATCTTCTGTATTTTCACTCGGTCTGTGGTAATTACACCCTTTAAATTCCTTATTGCTTGTATTTGAATTTTTTCATTCCTCTTTTTGATGAGGTTGGCTAAGGCCTTATCAATTTTATTTAATCTTTAAAAGAACCACCTTTTTGCTTTGTTAATTCTTTGAATTATTTTCTTCATCTCAATTGAATTAATTTCTGCTGTAAGCTTTATGATTTCTTCCCATCTATGGGCTCCGGGATTGGTTAGCTTTTCCTTTTCTAATTGTTGAAGGTGCAGCATTTAGGGTGTTTATTTGTTCCCGTTGTTTTCCTAATATGTGAGTTCACAGCTTTGAGATTCCCTGAGAACTGCTTTCATTGTATCCCATAAATTGCGATAAGTTATGCTTGAATTTTCATTGAATTATAGATATTGTTGAATTTCTTGTTTAAATTTATCTGTGACCCATTGCTTGCTGAGTAGTGTTTCATTTAATTTCCACATATTTAGGGTGTTTTTCTGGTTTCTTTTGTCATTTATTTACAGTTTCATTGCACTGTGGTCAGATAATATCCATGAGATAATTTCTGCTTTCTTGCATATGCTTAAGCATGACCTATGGACCAGTATGTGGATGATTTTAGAAAATGACCGATGTGCAGCTGAGAAAAATGTGTATTAAGCTATGTTTGGGTAGAACACTCTGTATATATCCACCAAGTCCATTTGTTTCAAGCTCTGGTTCAGTTCTGTTATTTCTTTGCTAATTTTTTTTTCTGGTTGACCTATCTTTTTGGGGTAAGGGGGTGTTAAGTTCTCCTGTTAAGATTGTAGTATTGGATATTAGATTTTTCATGTCCATTAATATTTGCTTTATATAGTTGGGTGCTCGTGTGCTTTGTGTATACATATTTATGAGTGTTACCTCTTCCTCTTGAATTTTTCCCCTAACCAGAATATATTTTCCTTCTTTATTTCACTTGATCATTCTTGATTTGAAGTCCAGACTGTCTGAGAATAGGATTGCTACCCCTGCTTTTCTCTGAGGTTCTGGGGCATGTTGTATTGTGTTCTATGCTTTGACTTTTAGCTTGTGAATATCTTTATGATTTAAATGTGCTTCCTGTATACAGCATATTTTTGGATTTTGTTTCCTTATCCACTGTGCCAGTCTATTTCTCTTAATTGGTGAATTGAGTCCATTTGCATTAATGATTATAATTGAGATGTATTTACTCACAATTGATATGTTGTTTACCTGTTGTCACTCACTCCTTTTTCTCCTGTGTTTAATTGTTTGCCCTATCTAGTTGATTGCTTCTAATCTCATTCATGAAGTTGTGATCATTTTGTTTCCTCTCTAGAACATCTTTCAGTAGCCTGTGTAAGGTTGGCTTTGTCATCAGGAAATTCTTTAGTTGTTCTTTGTCATGGAAGTATTTCACTTCTTCATCAAACTTGAAAGAGAATTTTGCAGGGTAGTATTCTGGGCGGGAATTTGTTTTCATAGAGGACTTGAAGTACTCTGCTCCATGCTCTTCTTGCCTTCATCGTTTGTGAAGAGAAATTGGCCATAATTCTGATGAGTTTTCCTTTGAATGTGATCTGCTTCTTTTCTCTAGTGCCTTTCATTATATTATTCTTGAGCTGCATTTCTGGGATCTTGACTATTATATATCTCGTGTGTTTCTAATTTGTTGAGGTTACTTGGTGTTCTGTATTCTTCAGTTACCTGAATGTCAGATTGTTTCCTAATATTTGGGACAATTTCTAGAATTACTTCTGCCCATATTTTTTAAATGTCATTTGTATTGACTCCTTCTTTCTCATTGATACCTGTTAGTTTCTCATTGTTCATCTTTGCATCATCTTTCAAGTGATGCATTATTTTTTTCCTGCATCCTAATTGTTTTTAAGAGATCTTTTCTTACCTTTTCACTGCACCAGCATCTTAAAAATCTGAAACTCTGTCTTCACTTTCACATGAATGGTTTTGTAAGCTTATGATTGAGATTTTAAGTTCCTCTATATCATTTGACTCTGCTTCACGTGATTTATTTCTTTCCTGTATTGCTCATGCAAAGAATCCATCATTTTTCCAATTTCTTCTATTTTTTCTAGAGTCAGTTGTTAATTCTTTTACTGCAGCATTTTCTTCAGATTGGGTTTCTTCCGTATGTTTCTGTAGTTGATTCTTTACTTCAGATGCTATGAGTTCTGAGAATTCTTTTTTTATTTCAGAAAAGAATTCTACTCTGAGTTCCTCTATAACTTTCTGCTGTTGCTTATTTACTATCGATGCTATTAATTCATACATTTGAGCTGAGCTAGTAGAAAATAATTCTACTCTGAGTTCCTCTATGACTTTCTGCTGTTGCTTATTTACTATCGATGCTATTAATTCATACATTTGAGCTGAGCTAGTAGAAAATAATTCCTCTCTGAGTTCCTCTATGACTTTCTGCTGTTGCTTATTTAGTATTGATGCTCTTATTTCATACATTCGAGCTGAGCTAGTGCTCTCTGCACTTGTTCTGAGTGGGCATTGGTTTTCTTCCATATGTTTCTGTATTTGATTCTTTAGTGAAGATGCTATTAAATCAGAGATTTCCTTTTTTCATTTCCAATCTGAGTTCCTCTGTACCTTTCTGCAGTTGTTTCTTTATTTCAGGAGCTCTTGATTCATTGAATTCATCTGTGTGGCTCCCAATTTGTCCTGTGTCAGTGTCCTCTGCACTTGTTATGGGTGGGCTTGGGATCTGAGATTACATTTTACTCCTTATCATTGTCATTTTGTGTAGCACTGTCTTCCAACCTTTGTTGTAGAGCTTTGGTGCAGTTATAACCTTAGCATCTACTGAAAGTCAGGTGCAGATCTACAAAGTTTGGATTTATTCTGCTGTGCCTTTCTTGAGTGTGGCTGCTGCGTTAAGCTCCTTCCTGTTGCTGCCTTTGGGAGTGATCCTGTTGTGCCCCTCTGGCAAGATGTTCTTCTCCTGGACTAGCTGGGTGGCTTTGTCCCCTACTCTGTCTGCAGGGATTTCAGCTGCAGGGTTTCACCCCAGGCCTACATGCCAGGTCTGAGCTGAATCTGGAGGGAATAAGGTGGAGTAGGGGGGAGAGGCAGCTCTCCCACACACTCACCAGGCCTGGACTAGGACTGGATCTGGGGGTTCCCAGAATGCAGCAGAAATTCTCACTAGGCTGAAGGGGGGGGTTCTGCAGAGTGGTGAGGGGTCCCAAGGAGATGGACGAGCGTCTCACCCATGCTGCGCGTGGTCTTGGACTGGCAGGTTCTGCTGGCACAGGGTAGCAGGAATCTCTCCTACAAACTCACCAGGGCCTGTGTTAGGACTGGATCTAGGAGTCCTGAGAACACAGCAGAAATTCTCACTCAGTGGGCAGGGCAAGGTGCTGTGGAGTGATGAGGGGGGTGGTCCCTAGGAAGTGGAAGAGGGTCTTATTCACGCTCCGCCTAGGCTGGGTCCAGCTGGTCCTGCCAACGCAGGGTAGCAGGAAGCTCTCCCACACACTCACTGGGTCTTGGCTAGGACTGGCTCTATCCCTTTCTTGAAGGAATATGTCATTGTATAAAATTACTGCATTTTTTAATCCATTCTTCCACTGATGGAGATTTAGGTTGTTTTTAAAATTTAGCTCTTATAAATTATTCTACTATTGACATGGATGTGCAGTAATTTTATATGAGGAATCTGTGCGCTGATTTATATAGTGCCTCTATGAGTCTACACTCCCATCAACAGAGGAGTAGGTTCTTTATTCCCATAGTCCTGTGAACATTTGTTAGTGGTTCATGTCTTTTCTCTTTCTCTTCTTTTTTTCTCTTTCTTTTTTCTTTCCATTTGTGTATTTAGTACAGGGTCTCATTATGCTGATTGGACTTGTGGTGATCCTTCTGTTTTCACGCTCCCTGGGGCTGGGATTACAGGTGTGTGCCACCACACATGGACTCTGTCACCAGCTCAGTGTGCCCTTGGGGGAGGATGCTGGAGTGGCATGTGTGACTCGGGATCGAACCCTGGTCCTTGAGCTTACCAAAGCAGGTGCTTTGTTCACTTAGCTATCTTGCCAGCTAGTAGTTGATTTCTGAATAATAGCCATTCTTTCTGGAGAAGAAATCTCTGTTGTTTTGTTCTGCATCTCTCAAATAATCATGGATTTTAAACATTTTTCCCATAATTTTATTTGCCATTTGTACTTCTTCATCTGAGAAGTGTCTGTTCATTTTAGATGTCCATTTTTGGACTGGTTCTTTACATTTGAGAAGTCTTATATTTTTTAGTTCTTTATATATTTGAGATATTAGTCCTTTAAAGAACAGTTGGAAAAAATTTTTTTCTCATTCTGTGGGTTGATTCTTCATTCTGTTGGAAACTTGCCTTGTTTTGTGAAAACTTTTAAATAAGATATCCCAGTTGTTGATTCTTTGTGATAGTTCCTGTGTGATTAGGGTTTTGTTCATAAAATCTTTGTCCAGACCACTGTATTCAAAAATTATATCTATTTTGTCTTCTAGCAGATGTAATGATTGTTTTATTATTTAGATTTTTGATCCATTTTGATTTTAGTTTAGTACATTGTGAAACATATGGACCTAGTTTTAGTTTTGCACAGGTGGAAAGGCAGTTTTTTAAACACTATTAAAGAGATTATCTTTTTTTTCCCAGTGAAGATGTTTGGCTGTTTGTCAAAGATAAGGTTGCCGAGTATGTTTGAAATTTTTAAATATAGAAGTTTCTTGGTGGGTATTTTGCATCCTCTATGTAGGCGATAAAGTCATCTACAAATAATGATAATTTAACTTCTTCAATTTCTATCTGTATTCCCTTTATTTCTTTATCTTGTCTAATTTTTTGGCTAGTATTTCCAGAACTATATTGAATGGGAGTGGTGCTATTGGAGCTTGTCTTGTTCCTGATTTTAGTCCAAAAGCTTTTGTTTTTGCCACTTAGTACAATGTTGGCTCTTGGCTTACAGTAGATGGCCTTTATCAGACTTAGCTAATGACCATCTATTCCTAGTTTATGTGAGACTTTTATTGTGAAAGTGTGTACAGCTTTGCCAAATACTATTTATGCATCTACTTTGATAATCATATGGTATTTGTCTTTGGCTCTGTTGCTATGATATGTTACATTTATTAATTTGCATATGTCAAACCACCCCTATATCCCTGGGTTAAATCTTACTTGGTTATGGTGTTTAAACTTGTCGATCATTTGCTGTAGTCTGTTTGCCAGTATCTTATTGAGGATTGTTACATCCATGTTCATCAGGGAGATTGACCTGTAGTTCTCTTTCTTATTTGGATCCTTCTCTGCTTTGGTATCAGGGTAATGCTTGCTTTCAGGAATGATCTTGTGCCATTTCATCCCTTTCAATTTCATTAAAGAGCTTGAGATGTAACGACATTGTATCTTCTCTAAATTTCTTGTAGAAAAATCCATTAGGACGTGGGCCTTTCTTATAGGTAGATTTTTAATTACAGCTTGAAATCCATTGACTGATACTGGTTTATGTAAAATTTTTCACAGCTTCTCCATTCAGCTTTGGCCAGCAATACATATCTCTGAACCTGTCCACTTCTGTTTCCAATCTCATTTGAATACAGATTCTCAAAGTAGGTACTGATGACTTTCTGAATTTCTGCAGTATCTCTTGTGATTTTATCCTTTTCATTCCTAATTTCATGGATTTGAATCTTTACTTTTTTTTGGGATAAGACTGTCTAAGGCTTTGTCAATTTCATTTAATTTTTTAAACAACCAAGTCTTCACTTTTTGTATTCCTTGTATCGTTTTCTTAGTCTCCATTAAATTCAATTCTACTCTGATCTTAGAACTTCCTCCCTTATACAGGTTTTGGCCTTGTCTATTCCTAGAAGCTTGAGGTTCAAAATTAGCTTGCTTGGGGCCAGGGAGATGGCTCAGTAGGATAAGCACTTGACTGGCAAATGCAAGGATCTGAGTTCAATCCCTGGTTCCGAAAAAAAAAAAAAAAAAAAAAAAAAAAACTAGGTTGCTTATTTGAGCTTGATCTGTTTTCTTGATGTGAGAGTTCACCTCCATAAATTTCCCTCATAGGATTGCTGGCACTGAGTCCCATAAATTCCAGTATGTTGTATTTCTGCTAGCACTTAATTGCAGAAGCTGTCTAATTCCTTTTTCCACTTCATCTGTGACCATTGGTTGTTCAGGATTTTTGTGGTTTCTTTTGCTATTGATTTCCTCTGCACTGCACTATGGTTTGAATAATTTCAATTCCTTTGCAAGTCCTTTACTTAAGCATGTTCTATGAACTAATCTATTTTGGAGAGCATCTCATGCCCAGTTGAAAAAAAAAAATGGTATTTTGATGTTGTGACCTGGAACACACTATACACATCTACTAAGTCTACTTGTTCATAGTTTTGATTAAGTTCCGATATTTCTTTTTTGATTTTTCACATAGTTGATCTGTCTGTAATGATGGAGCATTGAGGTCCTCCAATACAATTGTATTGGTCTGATTTTGTCAGATATTTTATGTCCCTTAATATTTGTTTTATATAGCTGAGTGCAAAGGTGTTTGCTACCTATATTCATGATTGTTTTCTCTTTGTTTTGGACTGTTCCTGCTTCCAAGTATATAGTGACCTTCTTTGTCTCACTTGATCAGTCTTGTCTTGAAATCCACTTAGTCTGAAAATAGAATAGCCACCTCAGCAATTTTCCAGGTCCTATAACATAAAATAGTGTTCTATCTTTTGACTTTTACTCTGTGAATTTCTTTGTGAATTAAATGTTTTCTGCATACAACATATTGTTCAGTCTTGCTTCTTTATTCGTATTGTCTCTTTCTGTCGATTTCTTTTGATACCACTTATGCTTATGGTTATAACTGAAATTCATTACTTATCCTTGTCCTAATATTTTCCTGTTATTTCCTTTCTTTCTCCTCTTTTTAATTGGGTTCCTTACTAGTAGATATTTTCTATTGGTGTTCATGGAATTGTAGTCTTATTTCTTTATAGCATATCCTTCAGAACATTTTGAGTGCTGGTTTTGTGGTCATAAGTTTATCCGTGTGTTTTATGTCATGAAAAATATCTTATTTCTCCAATTTTAAAGCTTATTTTGTGGGATACATCAGTCTAGGTTGGAGGTTGTTTTCATTTGGGACTTGAAATTCTTCACTCCAACTCTCCTGGTCTTAAGTTTTTGTGTAGAGTAGTCTGCTGTGATTCTGATGGGCTTTTCTTTATAGGTGATTTTTTCTTTTCTCTATCAGTTTTTAGTATTTTCTTCTTAGGTTGAATTTCTGGAATCCTGCCTATTATATTCCTGGGTATAGATTTTTTTTTGAACATGTCCAATTGGAATTCTATATGTCTTGCTTATTTGTATGTC
>NW_004524591.1:2784492-2816988 GCF_000260255.1 Octodon degus
TATATATTCTCTTGACTCTAATGACTCTTTTGTTGTTCTTGGTGTTCTTTTCTGATGATGATGATGATGATGATGATGATGATGATGATGATGACTTTCATCATCTCACAGTTGTTCGATTACTTTTTTTGTCGTCCCTTGCTATTTTAAACAGTTCTTTTATTTTGTGATTGATAATCACAAACCACCTTCTATATCTCATATTCTGTCCTCACATTGCTTCATCCTGCTGAGAATACTTTTAAAACATCTTTTCAAATGGATATCTGTTTGAATATGTTTTTTGGATGATACTTTTTTTCTTATGTTGGCATTCATAATTTCTGTCATTTTCTTAATTTCCTTTTTTAAATCTATGTCTATTCTGGAGGCCATAGCCTATTTTTTCATTGTGATGATAATCTTCTTGTACCTGATGAATTATTTCTGATCTGAATCATTCTCTACACTCTTATTTATCTGTTACTTCTGATGCTACCATGTTAGAAAATTGAGTTGGGTGACTTCTAGTTTCCCTCACCTTGTTGTCCCTGAACTTGCCCTGGACAGGATGAAGGTCAGGGGTTATATCTTGATGCAGAATCTTTTCATGCTCTATTTAAAATTTTTTCTGAGTAATTGCTCAGATTACCACATGTACAATACATAATAATCATTGTTAATTTCTTATCATTTTGAAATTCTGCATCATTTAAATTTTTTTTTCTCTAAACGTTTTCTGTGTTGAACTTTAAAAATTGCTCGTAGTGTCATAATTTGGGGTTTTTCCAAGGCAAACAATAAAATTCAGGACACATTTTATAAGATTATTTTATAATCTTCCAAAGAACCATATACGAGTGTGCAATAAATCTCTCCACTCACTAAACACCAAAGAATCCACCTAAGGGTCTGTGTCCTAATATCCTGCATGAATCCACCTGAAAACCTTGAGCCCATAACAATGCCTCTCACAAGTCTAATTAGAGGCTTAGAGCCCACAACAATGTCTCATGCAGGCCTGCTTTACATATGTGCACTGGGAAGGCCCAAAGGTCAGTGGTGGAAGCTAGAAAGTCTGTGCCAGAGAGATGAAGGGTCTGTGCTAGCAGGCTGAGGGATCTGACCTGGAGCCAAGAAGCAATGCTTAAGGTAAGGATCAGAGCTTCCCCCAAAAGCACCCCGGCCATCCTCAGCAACAGTGAGGTCCTGTGCTCCTCCAGCCATCAGGAAAGCCAGAGTAACAAGCTTCTGCGGGATGCTGAGCTGTGTACCATCTTCCACTCTGATCAAGGAAGCATGCTTAAGATGAGAGCCAGAGCTCCCCTAAAATCAGCCACTGCCATTCTTGGTGACAGGAACAGTCAAGTTCATCAGGAAAGTCAGCATGACAAGGTCCTTCAGCAGAACAGCCCAAGAAAACCAGCAGCTTCCAACAGCTTCAACATTTCTCCAAACAGTGTCCCTAACAGCATCTCAACAGCCTCTCCATTTGTGCCTCTTACACTGCTGGCATCAATCCTCTGGTGGGGCTCCCATATCTAACACCATGTGAATTCAACTCACCTAGGTGTAATAACTTGCTCACCAGTTAGGTATCCATTATAGATAGATAGCTTTATCACTACTACAGAGCTTCCTCTAGGCCTTTGACTCTGTCCTAAGATTCTCCCTTCTACTTTGTTAGTGATATGAAGGTCCTGCCTCTTTGGCCCAGCTCAATCTTTGGTGTTGGAATGTAGTAGTCATTATGACCCCAGACATTCACAGTGTTGTCATCCAAGGAAGTACAACTAATCAGAACATGTATGACATCTTGGCTAATGTAGTATAATAAATAATACCAATATCATCAAGTACAGCCTCAAAACTGCTAAATTGTGATAATTATTAAGTTGCTGTCATTAACTATAGAAGCAAGATCTATAGTTACATATTGAAATTCAACATGAGCCTGAAATTAGTGTTCCCTTTAGTACAGTGATTTTTATCTTGAGGGAGAATTAAGAGGATTACTAGGAAAATAAAACATGTGACCTTTGTGAAACTAGAGAAGGTAGAAAGGAGACAAGAAGAAAAGAGAAGGGAAAAGAAATTCAAAGCAAACCAGAAAAGTGAGGGGCAATGTTCATTCATGACAAACTCCAAATAATCAAGACAGTCAGGAAGAGGAAAAACAAAAACCCAACAATGAACAGCAACAACAATGTCAAAGACAACAATAAAAAACTCACCAGAAATGAAATCCTAAATAATCAAAAAGAATAAAAAAAAAGAGGGAAAAAATAAGATGGACTTTCTCTGACCACAGGCTCACATCTGTCTTCTGGTGTCCATAGTTCTGTGGTAGTATCTAAGTCAGAGCTCTAATTTATTTTGGGCAACCCTACACTGTCGTTAGTAGGATTAGGGCCAAGTATGGGGCAATCCCATACAGCATTCAGTGGGATTGGTAGGTACCAACTCTGTTCTTTCAGCTCTGCAGACTTTCAGGATGATCTTGGCCTCTAGATGTGGGGGCTGAGGCTGGAATCTTCAGCCAGTAAGTCTCTGGGTGTCCCTCAGGGGCTGGGCCATGTAGTCTCCATACTCTGCTCATCTCCATGGTCATCATCACTCACGTCATTGCTATGGGCTTTAAATGCCAGGAGGCCTTATATAAAGACAGCCCGAGGATGGCCCAAACCCTGTGTCTGTATTCAGTTGGCCCCTCCCAGCTATTGCACAGCCGCCTGGGTTCACTCTGCTGGCAAGTTCTCTCCTCTACCCTGCCACTGGGAGCAGGGTATGTGTGTATAGTGGTGCTGTGGTGGGACTCACCACCTCTACCGCCACTGCTGTACTCCCACTCTACACTGTCCCTAGAGGTGCTAGCTAGCTACTGTGGTGTACAGCATTAATAGCACTGCTCCAAAGGTTTCTTCTTAGAGGACTCTGGGCACACACACTCCTGTGTGATCTTGACAGTTTCCAGCTCAAACAGAGGTTGCTTTTTATACTCTCATCATCTGAGAACAAGCTGGTGTGCCATTGGGGTGGGAGCAGCTTGCCGGTTCCTTGCCAGTGTGTGCCAGCGAAATATGCTGGAATGCTGCAACGTTCTGAGTGGAGCTGGTGAAAAGGCAATGGAGAAGTGTACCCCAAGTTTGTCCTGTGTGGCTTGATTCTGCCACTCTTACTTGGGCTCCACATTTCCTTCAGAGGAACTTCCCAGAAAGACAAGCACTGCATGGCACATAGGCAGAGGTCCTGCCGGCCGCATTGGAGACTACTTCATTTTTTTATAAACGCTTGTTCCTATGCTTTGTTTGGTCTGCTAGTCTTATTTCTGATTAATTTTGTCATGAGGTTGTATGTCCCTACCCCCTTTTTTTTGTATTTTAGGGAAGGGGCTATAGGGGGTTCAGGATCTCCCTACCAGATCAGATTCCTAGTAATCCACCTGTTTACAGCCACCCAAAGCTAGGATTATAGGCGTGTGCCACCATGCCTTGTCTCAATTGCTGTCTCAGCGTGCCCTGGGGGTGGGGCTGGCATAGCCAGCCTGGGGATAGGGTGCCTGCTTGCAGGTGCTTTAATCTGCTGAGCTATTTGGCTGACCCTCTTTTTTCTAATTATGTTTTTTAGTTGATTTTCTAATCCCCTATTCAACCATGTTAATTCTATTTTTAAATTTTATAGGAAACATCGATTATTCTCTAAATAAAAGTAGTTTTGTCTTTCTGTCTGTCTGTTTTTCTGACTATCCATCCATCACTGTATCTGTCATTATAGCTTGGCTCTAAAAGGTCTCCCCAATGCTTCATATGTTATTAGGCTTGGTCTTAGTGTAGCATTACTTTGAGAAGGGGCTTTGGGGATTGGATCATGGGCTTTGCCTTCATTGGTGGATTAGTGCACTGATAAATTCGTTGTTGTTGGCATTGTTGATTGGTGATGGAAACTTAGGAGGTGGAACAAGTTGAAGGAATAAGGTCAGTAGAGTTTTCCCTTGAAGCCTGAATCTTTACCCCAACCCTCTTCTCTGTGGATCTCTCTTTCTGTCTCTCTCTCTCTCTCTCTCTCTCTCTCTCTCTCTCTCTCTCTCTCTCTCTGTCTTCCACAAAGTCCTTCCATCACATCACATTTCTGCCTCCCCAAGTCTTAGGTTAATGGAGCAAGGTACTCATGGGATGAAACTTTGGAAGCCAGGAGCCAAAATAAGCTTTCCCTCCTTTTATTTGTTGTTAATTTAATGATTCACAACAACAGAAAGCTATTATTTCATATTAAAAGAACATTCAGGTACAGGTACCTTAGCCCTAAGAAGCGCACAAAAGTGTTTCTGAGGCCTACTGGAAATGAGGAGAAAATCATGTGTGTTCACCTCAGAGGTACCTTTGTGTAATCATTTTAGGTAGCTGGAATCTTAATTTAAATCCAATATATCAGAACATCTTTTCTGATTTTTCTTCAGAATTAAATTTAATGTGACTTGATTATTTGAGAAATGAGTTTCTTCCATTATAGAGAGACTAGGTAATAAGGCTTCATATCTCTTGCAAGCTTATTCTACTATTCCTATGTGATTTCAGAGAATACCAAGTTTGCCAAGAAGAGAATATTGACTAAAACATGCAAATTTGCTTTCTAAACATAGCTCCTGCTAACTACAGCTTCAAGTTGTTTTATGAAATTATTTACCTGTTTTTCATTCCATGCTTAAAATAAAATGAAAAAGAACTTCTTGGCCATGGTAGTACCAGGCTGGACATGTGAACTTTAGTTAACATGATATCATAAAGTAGGTAAGATTCAAATACTGAATGAAATAGTACGATGTGATAGTGATACTGTCTCTTCCAGTTTTCAATACATTTTATGTCTATATATTTGTTCTGAAGATGCACATACATTGACTCTAGAAATTAAATGAAAAGTCTTATTGATGGGTTGCTGCTACATAATCAACTGTATATTTGTAGAATGCTGTTATTAAATTCATCTGTGGAATAAATCCACTAAATTGTGATTAGTCTCTGATACAAGAAATGGGAGTGGGGAGATTGTAACCTAGTCACATCACAACAAAGTAAACAGAGTTCAGGAGGTAACTAGATTTAAGTATTTAATTCTAGCTAAATGGTATCTTCCAGAGGAATATTGCTTAATATGGATTGTAAATCTACTGAGCACTATTTGGTCCTTACTAGCTGAATATTTGGGCACTAACAGAGAACCAGATAATGAAGAGTACCGACTCTAATAGAATAGATGAGCCAATACACTGACCATGTACTGGCTACAGTAGGAGTCAACATATTTTAAAGGATCAAAATGATATGAGGTACATTTTTATCATAATGTAGTTAAGTTACAAACAAGTTAGAGCATGAATTGTTATATATTTGAAAGCTAAGCACTACACTTCTGAAATAAACAGTAATGAAAAATAATAGGAGATAAAACGAACACATAGTAGCACTTGTGCTATAGCTACAGCGGGATGGACGGCTTGGTTTCAAATCTTTTGGACAGTTGTGTGATAACATAAGAAAAGTCCTGCCCTTGGCCTGGTGATGTGCATCTGTCCTCTGGAGATCTTGGGAAGCTGAGGCAGGAAGATGGCTTGTGTCCATTTCAAAACCCGTTGAGCGGAAGAGAAAGCCCCTGTCTCAAAAAATAAGCAAGATTTTAAAAGAGAAGCTTGAGTACATGATCAACAGACAAAAGCAGTTCCACTGAGCTATAAAACTGCCACATACCCAGATATACTGATCAAGGAGAAAATAAGACTCAGGTTACTAATTTGAAGAATAGCAGAAATGTTATCATTACAAATTACACAGGATTTTTCAGGATGAATCATGTAGATAAAATGGGCTGACTCCCTGAAAGCTCACATAGCAAGAAATGTCCCTCAATGGCCCCATACCTAGTCGAGAAATGGAAATTGTGATTAGAAACCCTCCTAGGAAACTCTTGTCATAGAAAAAACGCATTTGCTTTGCGAATGAAATTCCAGAGGCTGCCAAAACTGTGTCATGCTTGAATCATAGGAACGAAGTAGTTGTTTTCTGCCTTGAACTTTTGAGATGAACTACTTACATGCAGTGGCATCAGTCCCACAACAATTTTAAATCGGGAAAATAACCAGTCGTACTAGAAATCCTTTGCAGAAACTGCTCCGCGTCTGCCTTCTGTCTCTCAATCTCCCTCAGCCGGGTTTCTAAATCTTTTCGGAGTTTTTCAATGTAAAGCTTGTTCCTCCTCTCCTCCACCAAGTTGGCCATGACGGCTCTCCGCATGTTCATTGGATCCTCAATTTTCAAAGGTACACCCATCCGTGGGAAACCCGTTTCACCCAGTTTTGAACTTTGGCCAAGAGGGTTAGAGACTTGCAACTTTTCATCCTTGGGAAGGCAGCATGGCTTCAAAATGTCAC
Source organism: Octodon degus (assembly GCF_000260255.1). NCBI lineage: Eukaryota > Metazoa > Chordata > Mammalia > Rodentia > Octodontidae > Octodon > Octodon degus. The sequence continues at coordinate 2,790,896 of NW_004524591.1, forward strand.
CTCCCTGGCAGCCTTTGGTTTTGAGAGGCTTCAGCTTCCTTTTGCAGGGCTTATGGGGCATCTTCTCACTGGGTCTGAGTGAGTTCAAGACAAGTGTGTGAGCTGCCTCTGTGCCTGCCTGTTGATTCTTCAGTGGTGCAGAGTAGTAGGCCCACGGCACCATGGGAACTGAGGAATGTTGAAGTCAGTGATGTCATAGATACTCCTATCCCAAATAGTTGCATTTACTGTCCAGAAAGTTTGTTAACTTGAAGATAAACCTCTTTTCATTTAGGAGTCTGTCTAAATTCATGTTGACTTGTTTTCTGGGGATGCCATTATCTGGACTTAGCATCAGAACAGTATGGGGTGTCATTCTTGGAGAACTGAGGCATGGGCCACATAGGCTACAGTTTTCCATCCCAAGTAGAGGGAGCTGGTAATATCTTGGAACAAGCAAAGGTCCACAGTTACCAACTCCCAGATAATGCCACCAAAAAGGCATATTAATTGAAGAGGTCTTCTTATTAAAAGCAAAGTTTTCCACTGTGATCACATAAACTTAAACACAAACAAGAAAAAAACATAAACATGAAAAGACTAATAAAATACATCCAAAAATTTCAAAGTCCCCAAAGCTGATCCAAAAGGGATTAAAGAGGAGGAAAACAGAAGTCACATGGCTTAATCCTTCATAGTGGTATCAGAGGAGATAACCAAACAGACCAATAAGGCATTTGGCAAGCTCAGAGAATGTACAGTTTTAATAAACAGATACTGGATCAGATAAACACAATGATATGCAAGTCTGCAGAAGACACTAATAAAAAGCTAGCTTAGCTAAAAACAAAAAGAAAGAAAAAGGAAATGTATTTGAAATGTGACAAATTTTGCAATATTTATTTGGAAGTAAGTTATACCTGTCTCCAAAAGACTGTTACTCAACCTATTCATGCTGACAAATTAAATCACATCAATATTACTTTTATGTTTTCTGGGGACAAAGTGATTTGTGAGATCAATGTTTAATTTTGGGGGGATTCTTGTTAACATTTTAGCTAATGTCATCTTATATTCTGCATACTTATGAACTGTGATTATGAGATGTTTAATTATGTCAAATAAATGGCCTCATCTCTAAAACACAGAAGCCATTTGTGAGAGGTATGGTAACATTATGCTTTTACAATTATCAGCATCTAAATAATAAAGCCAAACAGGAAATACTGTCCTGCTATAACACATATTGAATAAATTGGTCAGAGTTTCTGTCACATAGCTGCTGCAAAATAGTCCTTGACTATAGGTTAACATTTAAAAATTCAGAATGATTCAATAAATTCATATTTTTGTATATCTACTTAGATAGTACACTCTTCTATGGACTATGTCACGACCTACAAAATTTTTAATGTCATCAGTTAATGAAAGGTAACATTTCTGAGCAGAAAACTATACTTCAGGAACCATTTTAAGCATATTGCATATTATTTTCAAGACCCTATAATCATCTTGAAAGATGAATGCTTTTATCCTTTGTTCACAGAGAGGAATTCTGTTCACTCAAGATACAAATCTAGACTCATCTGAGTCATTACTATCCTAGACTTTCCTGGATCAGAGGAGACTATTAACATTTGTGAAGCAAAGAATAGCAAGAAAAACAGAACACAAGGTAACATGTGAACAGTAATAAGATGAACTGATGTAGAAAAAATAAGTATGTACCGGGGTGGCCAAGAGGACTTCCACAAAGAATTAATGAAATGTTTACATTCTAGAAAAAAAGTGGTCAAAAGGTATGAACGATCTAAGCAGATGTGACAACAAACATAGACTATTCAGCATAATGTAAGTGGATAAGTTTTTGAGAGTTTTAATAGATGTCAACTTTAGGGGAACAACTTGCATGACAATCTAGAACTTACATGTATTCCTTTATTTTAAAGAGGGGAAAAAAACCCACTAAAACAATGGTACAAAATTTCAGAACTAAAATCCTGAGTTCTCCAAAGGGATAGTAAATTTCAAACCATCAGCATTATGAAATCTAAGAAAGAGTAGGGCCTGAGAGATAGCTCAGCAGACTTAGTACCTGTTTAGGCAAGTAAAGGGACTAGGTTTGATCTCTGCACCACATGCCACTCCCGCCCCTCCTGGGGCATTCTGAGCCAGCCACCTAGGCTGGGCCTGGTGGCACATGCCTGTGATCCCAGTCCTGGGGAGGCTGAAAACAGGAGGATCACTATGAGTCTGACCTGTGTTGTGAGGCTTTATAGCAAATATATAGAAAGAAAGAAAGAAAGAAATCTGAGAAAGAGATGGGACCAATCATATATAAGCAGTTCAGCATACAGACAATGCTCTGGAATCATGCTGCTATAATTATTACTCACAAAATGAGCTGCGCAAGGGCCTTTCAAGTCCTGGCTGTGCACTTGTCAAGTACTTTACTTACTGAGACTTGCAGTGACTACTTTAGGAAACATGCTTTTGCTCAATAAACAGTGATTCTGCCCCAGGTCATCCTTTGCTTCTCAGAGTTTGATCCATTTAGTAATTGTGCTGACAGTGTCATGCAGACATTGTAGAAATGCAAACTCTCAGGCCCAACCCCAGAATGACCATGGAATCAGAATGACAAGCTCTCTCATTATTCATGTGCATATTAAGAAATTGAGAAATATGTTATTCTTTAGTTACTTGGATCACCACTTTTAACAGTTTAAACATTTTAACAGTATTCAGTGATGTAAGTATCATCTTTAATTTACTTCATTTCTTAGTCACTGAGAACACTTCTTAAGACTGTAGACATATATGACAGATTTTATAATGCCATTATTTGTATGAACAAACTATGAAGAGAAATGCATTAATGATTTTTTTTGCATCCTTAAAGACAGTTTAAGTCAAAACGACAAGAAAAACTGCATATCTTGTGTAAGATGTACAAAAGACTATTTGCAAATCTAGATCTTTAACAAAGCAACAACTCATGACTGACAAAAGTAGAAATTTGTGTATTGTAACTGGTACTTTCAATGAGGTCAATCCAACATATTTCTTTGGAAATAGGTCTCAACAATGAGACATTTAATCCAAACATGGTTATGGAATATTCATATATTTGTAGGATTAGATGGATATTGATTGTGACTAAATTATGCCTCTGTTAACTACTGCAGGAAAAATACTTAAAGATTGCTTGTGACATCACATTAACAATGAATAATTCAGCTGAATTCTGTGTAAGGATAATATTTAATTTGAAGATTTTGCTGCATGTTATAAAAACAGTTATCAAAGAATGTACTTTCAAGTATCAAACATCTAAACTTATCTTCATCCTGTATTAAACACTAGGATGATTAGAAGGCTATCTCTACAATATTAAAACCACAAATTTTTAATTACATGTATCAATTACACATATTTTTCCTGTAAGTTAATTAAAATGTTTGAAAATTGCATCAATTTATGTGTAGAATCAGTGTAGAGAGAAATATGTAGGTCATAGCATGTCTACATGTAGAACGAGATTCCAAATTATAATACTCCATGTTTCAAAACCGGCTGCTGATAATTTGACCAGTTTATATTTCTTTGGCATCAGTAGCAGCTCTGCTAAGGCAAAGTAAATGTCATGAAATGTTTTGTTTTCCAGCAGCCACTGGCAAATAATTGGCATCTGTTTTCTGTTGTCTAGCTGCAGTTGTGTCTTTTGAAACAGAAGCTTTCGTTCCTCATCTAATAACTTGTTGATTTAGCACCCTCAAGGGACCGAAAAGAAAGAAGAAAAACTCATTTGAGGGGAAAACAAAAACCCTGTAAACATTTGAGCTTCAGAAATCTGGATTGATTCACAGTGCATTTCATCGGAGGTGGTTTGAATTCATCTGTGCCTCAAAAAATAAACAAGGACAAAAAAGTAAGTTGCTTTTTGTGTGTGTTAAACCTGAAACAATGGAGTTTCTTTCTTACAAGGTTGAAAAGGTCCTTTTAAAAACATTTTGTTCTCATTCACTTCCAAAGACTTTTTTCGACATGAGCTAAATGTGTTAGTTGTTACAAAGAAACAGGAGCAAAACCTCCAGAGTAGAAAAACGGGGTTTGCCTAGAATTTAAACATTTTTGAAAGCTCAGTGAAGTGGGGGATGTGATTATTTGTAGAGCAGGAAAGGTACTTACAGATGCGACGGTGGGAAGCTCTCTGTTTTTAATGCTTAAGAGCAGATAAAATGCCACTTTCCCTGACTTCAGGCGTTCTTCTGGCTGAGGACTAGGCCATTAATAGTCATTAACACTCTTTCAAATGTATTGCCAGAGTGGTAATGAAATCAACACCTTCTCATTTTTATACAGAAGCTCTGCCAAGGCGCATTTGGGCTTGTCACTACATAGCGATGTGCTGCGCCATGTGCTTGCTACTTAAGATATCAACATAAACACTGAATAAAAACATAAATCTTTTATGATGTTGGGACTTGCTGCCATTTTATTGTAAATCAACACAAATCAATTATTCAAGCTTAGTCCATTGTTTAACAGACGAAGGGCAAACAAGCCAGTGGTGGTGTAGAGCAGGTTTGTTTTCCTAGCCTGAGTTGACCATCAATTTATAGTTTTCAAATAAATCATTAGCTGAAAAGCTATCCTTAGAAATTTCCACCCATGCCATGTTCCCATCATTTGTCTTTTAGATAAACGTCTGAAATAATGAGTTAACAACATGAGAAACTCTTTTATAAAGCAATACCTGAACCAATCTTAAAGGTAGATGATAGATTTAGCTGTTTCTGCCTCATTCCACCCTCTTTCGTAATTATGCACCATGAATGATTTATGCTGAATTGGTAATGTAGAATACTTTAAGTGGAGAAAGACAGGAAGTAGAAGGGAAGAAAAAAGAAGTGACGAAAAGAAGGAGGGAGAGGAGGACAGTTTTTTCTTTTCTTGAACATATTTCAAAGAGGTCTTTCATGCAATCTTAGAAGGTATCAACTGCACGTAGAAAAAGTGCAGTAATTTAATATTACCTGTTGTTATGAATTAGTTCTTCAATCCCCCACCAGTCTCATGTATTCACAGGTGGGGCTATTTAAAGGTAATTGGATCATGGCTGCCCTACGCTCTTCAGTGGATCATTTCGTTGTTAAGTTCGTAGTTGAATATGTTGTTAGAGGCAGCACCTGGTTAAAGGAAGTGGGACATTGTAGTCATGCTTTTGGGGGAGTATAAGGCCCTTGCTGGCTCCTCTATCTGCTTCCTGGCCATCTTGAATGGCAGCTAGCAAAGCCATAGGGACAGGGATTCCCAGCCTGTTTGGAATAAATATCTTGTCAGCACATACCCTAGCTCCCGGGCATGGCACTGTACGATTTATTGCTTAGCTATTTATCTCATGGCTTTTATCTTGTCTGATTCCTATTTACTTACCTAGTCCTCTCTTTTGGAATGGGAAAATTTGTCCTGTGTTATTTCATGTTGGAAGTATTTAACTTCCATTATGATTTCACAGGGGCTCACAGCTAAGAGTTTGCTTCAAGTTGTAGAGGAGACTTTGGATTTGAGACATTTGAGCAGTGCTCTAACAGCTAAGATTGGGGGCCTTCTTGGAGATGGATTAAATGAGTATTGCCTAATGAGATGGGCATGAGCCTTCTGAGTTCTAGGGGTGGGATGCTGTGTTGAGATGCTAGCTGTCCCCCAAAGGCTCATGCGCTTAGAGATGACACTTTTCCAATATGATCGTATCACTGGGGCTTCAATACTCATCACTGATAATTTCAGTCCTGAATGTGCCAGCAGGAGACGGGCTCGGGGAGATACAGCCCTCTTCCTGGCTCTTCATGTACTCTGCTTCCTGATCATCAGAGTTAAGCAGCTTTCTTCTGTCATCCCCTCACACAATGCTGTTCCTACTATTCAGCCTGCTGACCATGAACTGAACACTCTGAAACCACGCACCAAATAAACCTTTTGTCCTTAAATTACACATGCCAGGTGTTTCATCCTTGTGACAGGAAACAGAGTCAGCATACCTGTGGTCATTAATCAATAACTAAAAACTCAGCATGAATTGCTACTAATATGGTTCTTGTTCAGTCCCAGTTTTCCTACATGAATATTTTCTACATTTTGTAGTAAAATTAATCATAGACAACTGTCTGTATAAGGAGGCATCTACATAACCACCACCAGTTACAAATTCTTCTATTTTTCTAAATCTGTGATTTATAAATATGTTTTAAACTTTATTATGTTCAAGAACTGTTTTAATCTCTCAGTCATGACTCTTAATGCTGTGGTCGTATTACTGAGGCTAGTTCCTGAGGAAACATTGCACAGAATACATTAACTCCATTTAGAAGAGATGTCTTTTTGCAAGATATTAAATACTAAGATTTATTTAAACATATCACTCATTTTCAAAGACTGCTAATATATTTAGATTTAGCCAAAATAATAGACATCTGCTTTTCTATAAAAAATGTGATTACCCTGATATGGTATATGTTTCTTGGATGACTCTGTCTTATTTTAGATCTGAGAAAAGTAGAAATCCAGGCTTGGCTATAGAACCCACAGGCCACACAGCTAGTTAATGAGAGCCAGATTGAAACATGGCATAACAAATTTTTTTTTGTTTTTGTTTTTAAATGAATTTGGTTGTTGCAGGGTCTCACTATGCAGCTCAGACTTGTGGTGATCCTCCTGCTTTCAGCCTCCCCAGCACTGGGATTGTACATGTGTGCCACTATGCCCATATTCTGTAGCTGGTTCAGCCCACCCTGGGGGTGGGGCTGGCATGGCATGTGGTGTCAGGGATTGAACTCCGGTCCCTGCACTTGCCTAAGTAGGCACGTTAGTCTGCTGAGCTGTCTCTCCAGCCCCAACAAAGATTTTCTACAGTTGTACAAAAGTATTGTTAAAAATTTTCAAATCTATTTAAATCTACCTATTTCAAAATTTAGTATACTAATGTACTCAAGAGTTTTTTTTTTTTTTTTAATGTATTTGGTAGAGGGTCTCACTACGTAGATTGGACTTGTGGTGATTCTCCTGTTTTCAGCCTCCCCACCACTGGGATTTCAGGCCTGAGCCACCATACCTGGACTGGGTACCTGACACAGCATGTTGGGGGCAGGGCCAGTGTGGCCACACTCAAGACTTTTAATATTTTGGTATCAAATTAGTTTTTAATAGTCACTAATGTTAGAAGCCTAAAGAAAAGTAGACTAAGGATAGTCTGTAATAGTTACCCAGAAAATCTTTAGAAGATAAACTAATTAATTGCATTAGATTTTTATGCAATATTTATTGAATTTTAGGAGTGACTGTACTTTGAAACTCTCATATCTTCTGAATGAATTTCTTAATTTAGTTCTTGTTTTCTGATATAATTCTGCTATTCTTTGTAATAAAATCCAAACATATATGGTATCCTGGTAAGTCTTAGAAAAGTTGAAAATAATAAATGACAAAAGTACATGGTATATAAAATTGAGGACCTATGTTAAAATTTGGTTCCAACTTTTGCCTAATTGAGGACCTACATTAAATGGAAACTTCACTGTATGAAGAATCCTATTATTTCTACAGAGGCTTTGAGAATTTCACACTTAAGACAGGACCAGATACTTCATTAAATAAGGGAAAACCTATTTGTTAGTAGTCTGTTTAAGAAAATAAAAAGGCAAACAAAGAGCAGAAAGAATTTTTTTTTTCAATACCAGGGATTGAGCCCAAGATCTTGTGCTTGCCAGGCAAGCACTTATTCTACTGAGCTATTTCCCTGGCCCCAGAAAGAATTATTGCTATATACAACAAACAACAGACTTGCTTAGAGCAGAGAAACAATTACAACAACAAATACAATGACATATAGTTCCATAAAAATAGGAAAGGTATTAGGATAACCAAAATAAAACATACATTGATCATATATAAATGTGATCGATAATGTCAGTTAAAATACAGGGAAATATAAATTGAAAACACCTCCTGCATAAATGAAGGTTTACAAATAAAACTACTACCTTTATTTTCCTGAAGTGCTAAATAAATAAACATAAGTGATGATATTAGAAAATATTGGTGAGGATGTAGAGAAACTGGAACGCTCATGTATTTCTGCAGGGAATGTAGCATAATGCATCCACTTTGGGGAAAAGGCAAAAAGGTATATGACCTTTTCCTAAGTAGTGAAACAACACAACACAAAACAAGACAAAACAAAAATCATCTGCCAGAACATTCAGAAATTCCACTACTTGGTTTTTATCCCAGAAAAAACAGAAACTTATGTTCACAAAACACACAAATGTTCACAAACATTTATTTAAATATTTAAATAAATATTTAAAATACTCCCAAAGAGTATTTAAAATACTCCCAAAGAGAAATAAGCTCAATGTTCATAAACAGGAAAATGGTTAAACAATGGCATCTTCAATAGTAGTACAATGACATGAACTTTGTAAAGAAAACAAAAATAAGTGCAAGGGCATGTGTGACTCTAAAAAACACTGTGTTTCATGAAAGTGTACATGCAGAGGTAGGTAAAGAGAGCGGTACAAAATTGTACTTGATGATTAACATAAGTGAACTTCTATGGAGGCCAAATTAAACCTGAAAGGGTGGTTGCTTGAAGCCAGTAGTGACGTGGGATCTGGATACATGGGGCTACTGACCGGTTAAGAGCACAGGCAAACTTCCTGGGCGACAGAAATGTTCTCTATCTTCATTAAGAGGGAATGTGTATGAATCAACACTCATTGATCGACACAATTAAAATTTCAGTATCTTCATGTGTATAAACTAAATCTTACTGTGATCAAGAGCTGGATGAAGGGAGAAGGGAGAGAGTGGAGGAGTAAAAATAAAGGTACAGAAACATGATGTGAGAACAAAGTAGTGCTGGTATATACTGTTGGAAAATTTTCCATTATGTGTTTATTAGGTTTTTACAATGTCAAATGCATACATTTGAAAGTATGACTTCTTTGTCTTATTTAGTGTTATGAAAATGTAAAAGCAAATAGCATTTTGACACCTGGAGTAATTCCAACTTCAATGAGAATTTTAAGCTTGTGCTGTGATTTCTACGACTATCAGAAAGCTTTTACCTATTAACAATGTTTTGTGTCTTCTAGTGCTGCCAAAATTGTATAAAATAAAATTTCTGAGAAACACTGGCAAATGTTTCTTTCACCTGTTAATTCCTTCATGTATTCATACATTATTAAGTGTTAAGTACATAATCATTTTCTAGGATAAAATGCACACTTTCCCTTCAGCAAGTCTTAGTGAGGTAAGAGGCAACAAAGAAACTTGTAACACAGTGAGTGATATATCATGTTCAATAGAAGATGGTATTTTGAATGAAGAGTCACAACTTATCCCAGATGTTCTAGGGTAACTTACAAAGCAATATCAAATAGGAGGGCATTTCCTCGGAGATGTCTGACAAAATGCTGATGTTCTGACTAGAGTTTAAAATGATTAGACGTGTGTTTTGGAAATTGCTGCTGTCAGCAGGTTAAGACATTGACTGGGTTGCAACTGCAAGTGAGAGAGGAGTGTGAGTCAGGGCAATTTCCTGGGCACAGATGGCAAAGGCTTGTAACTGTGATGGAGCAGCTATGGGATGGGGAAAAGAAGGAAGATTTGATAAGGATTTTGGATGAGACTAGCACTTGTATACTTCTCAAACACTTCCTTTAAAAAACAAGGACATAGATATTAGGATTAAACTTTCTCAGGCTTGGTAAATGACAGAATATTACTACACAGACAGATTTTTTTCAGAGAAAGTGCACAAAATTCTTCTAGTTTTTTTCCCCACATTTCAAAGATATTAGAAATAGGCACACCAGATTTTACATAACAGAACTTTTGAATGAGAATAATTCATAATATAAAAAGTGGATGTTTTAGCTTATTTTTATGCTAAATGATCTGGTTTGACATTTTTACATAATACTAAACTCAAAACCTTGGTAATAAATTTTAGGGAAAAATAATGAATTATTAGAAATATTGTGTCTAAGGAAAATTCAAACACTATTGTTCTGCTTTATAAAAATATACATTTTAGTGGGGTTTTCTTAATTTTTCAAGTAATGTCAACTTAGGTTTGTCTAATTTCAAGTTTTTGAATGTTTTTCAATGTAATGGTCCCATTATATTTTATATATTTTTGATGATTCAAAAGATTTTACATGCATTTTCAAAATTTATGAACCTAAGGGCCTGGGGAGATAGCTCAGCAGTCTGATAAGCAGCTTGTCTATGACAAGCAGAAGGACCCAGGTGTGTCCCCGGTATTGCATGCCATGCTAGCCTCAGAGCCCCTAACATTCCCTGCTCGCCACAGAAGCTGAGTGTAGTGGCATATGCCTATAATCCCAGCACTGGGGAGGCTGAGACAGGAGGATCGCTACATGTTTGGGCTGTATAGTGAAACCCTATACCAAAGAAAGAGAAAGAGAGAGAGAGAGAGAAAGAGAGACAGAGAGACAGAGAGAGAGAGAGAGACAGAGAGAGAGAGAGAGACAGAGAGAGAGAGAGAGAGAGAGACAGACAGAGAGGATTAAAATACTTTCTTTTGAAAAAATTATGAATCTGTGACTTTATAATTCGCTCTTGAGTAGTAACATAGCTGGCTCCATATTTATTGCAACTCTGGAAACCTAAGTTGAATGATACTGCGATATAAGGCTTTCTTAAAATGTTTGCCCTTGGTAGAAAATTCAATGTTTTGTTTTAATTATTTCTTTACTAAATGTAAATTGGATTTATAAATCATAATGTACCAGTGGTCTCTTTCTCCATATGTATGTTTTAGCTGGGACAATTATTCTACGCTAATAATTTAAAGCCTGTTTTAAATATTTATTGTTTTATAGAACATTTTACAAATATAAATACAGGTTATTTACTTTCTTTTTGATTAGGCATAATTCATTTGTGTATCTGGCTTGAAAGAAATTATTATTCACCTGTCTGTTTACTTGTTAACTCAACAAACTGTTGTAGTGTAGAACCTACTATTTGTTAGGTATTGAAAAACGTCTGGAGGTATATACTGCTAAGTAGAATGATGCCCCTTCTTTTGGGCAGTGTAGAGCCCATCACACTTTACTGATATTCTTTCATAGCTTCAATAAATACTTATTGAATGCCTACTATTTATCATGCTGTTGTTGGCATTTTAAATACATCAGTTAAATGACCATGTCACTATTCCTCATAGAACTTGCGTTCTAGCAGGAAGAGACAGTCCATGTGCAACGAACACGATGACTATATAAATTTTAATGTGCTGTAAGGTGACAAGTGCTATTGGATAAAGAAAAGGTAAAATAGAGCATGAAGGGTTCATGATACTGGTGATTGGCTAGAAAGAGGGAATAGCATAGTGTTGATCAGAGCGATCAGCCTCATACTGCATAGCGTGACATTTGAATGTATACTTGAAAGATATAAGAGAATTGCAGAATTGATGTCTGAGAGAAGAGCTTTTCATATGGAGGGACTATTTGGTATAAAGATCCTAATACAGGAATGAGTGTGTGTGTGGCATATCAGAATCTAGAGAGGAAATTATTACACCTAGAAAAGGATAAGCAAGAAGAGAGTACAAAAGAGGTCTGCTAGATATGTAAAAGTAACCAGGCTAACATATCTCTATTTTCTCCTCTAGAACACTCTAGAGAATTCTAGAATAGAAGCAACAAGATGTCTCTGCCCTATTTTGTGGTTAGCAGATGTTTTATACCTTGTGTGTTATGTGGGGTTGTTTTCTCCTTCATTTTCAATACAGCCTGCATTACCGTGCTCCTAAAAATAACATATTTGTATGAATTTCCAACTTTTCTGTGATATGTAATGCATTATGGGGAAATAGAGTCACCATTCCACTTGTATATTACTTTTGAATGTGTTAGAGAAAGATAAGAAAGAGAAAAAAATAAATCCACCTGATTAGTTTTGGTGTTATTCTACAAACAAAAAGTGTTGGGCTCCTCCTCCTATTTTAGGTCCCTTTTTCCTAGCATAGCCATGGGCAATTGCCTGCAAGGACCAATGGATTCAACTAGTTGCAAAATAGGAGAGATATTTACTTTAAAAGATAGTGAATTTTGAGTTTTGCTTTTAGTCTGAACCAACCCAAAATAAAGATATAAAAATATAATATGAAAAACCCAATAATTTATTTTTATTATTTATTTATTTTTATGAATCTAGGACAGGGTCTACAGAGTGTACAGGGCCTCACTACATAGATTGGACTTGTAGTGATTCTCCTGCTTTCAGCCTCCCAAGTATCGGGATTACAGGTGTGATACCACACCCAGTCCCAAATAATTTTTTTTTTATTGATTGAGCTTGAAAGAAAAATTGCAGCTAATTATCTGTGAGGACAAACTCATAATTTAAACTTACATTTAAGTGTAACATAGTGTAAGTTTCAATAGAGCACCAGGTTCCCTGTAGCTACTAGAAGAGGACCTAGGAGTAGCAACATCAATGGACCAAATTTCTAAGTCATTAACAGTCTCCTGTTATGTTCAATAAAGAGTATCAGTCTGCCCTTTCCCCTTTGGACTTTGACCTCAGTTTACATCCAAGCATTGACCAAGTTTGGCTTCCTTGGGAGCCCCTCCTCAGTTCCCAGCTCCTTCTCGATGGCATGCTGCAATTCCTTCCCAAGTCCCCCACACTTACAGTGAGGGTCACTGTATTTATTCAGTGCCACTAAATGAGGAATAAATTCTTACATGTTGGGTAGGATCCTTCATTATTGTTTTGCAAATTAACTGACTGAAAGGAAATAGTGATAATGTGTTATTACGTTTAAGGTTAATAAGCTACTGATTACTTGTAGAGCATACAATTGCAGACACATTATTTAAAAGGCCTATTTTGTTGAACTAACTGATAAATGATCAAAACACTTGTGTGCATGGTGTATTAACACAAACCTGGAGTTTTTGTTAGGACAAGATAGAGCCCTTTGGTCTCCTTCCAACTCTCTTCTCCATTCACCTACAACATTAGTGTCACTTTTGTATAGTACTGTAGGCTACTTGTAATTTATAATCAATGAGATATCAAGCAATTTACTTCTTTTAGCCTCAGCCAACCTATTTTCACAACTTGTTAGTGCGTGTCTTGCCATCGTTCATAGGGGAGAGTTCTATTTAAGAGACTTAGTCTCCCATTTGGGATCATGTGTGAAAATTCCTCGGCTTTCTGACTTGTCATTTCTAGAATATATCTTAAGATAATAAATATTACCTTTTCACTATAAGTAAGAAATCATTAAAAATGATCATTAATTCCTTTTTGGGTTATCAAAACAATACTCTTGCAAGCAAAACACTCTTAAGTCTAGTCAGAGACATCACCTGAGAGCTACCCTAGCTCTGCTTGGAATTTTTGTATTGTTACATTATGTAGCCTTTTACTGATCTACTTCTTAGAAATACAATATTATGACATTTCTCTCTACTGACTGAAGAATACATTCTTCAATTATCCCCCAAAATACTATGTTTGAATATTTTTTAAATCCTATTTGGTACCTACTGAAAAGTTGTCTGGATACAACGTTTTCATGATTGCCAAAGCTTTAGCAATGGGCTGTCCGCAGTACTTGATGCCATTGTTAATCCAACAAAAAGCGAGCAAAAACCTTAAATCTATCACTGTAGACTTCAAAGGTAAGTATATCTCACATTGACTATCATCCAAGATGTTTTTAAGAAGGTATTGAAGGATGTAGAGGTAGACATAACTATCAGTGTAGCTTCCTGTTATGCAGAAAGACTGAATAACTCAGGAAGATGCTGGAAAAAAAAATTACAACAAAGTACTTGAGTTCTCCCCCTCTTTCCTCATAAGGAGTACTATTTATATTTTCCATATTCTCAGTCCTGAAATTTTTAGCAAAAATATGACAGTCCTTAAAAGTGGAGAATAAGGCTTTCCTTGTTCCTTTGAGAATGAAAAGACTTCTATGAGTATTTAATTCATATTGTTAAATTTCTCTGCTTCTATCTCTGTCTTTGTCTCTCTGTCTGTCTGTCTCTTTCTCTCTCTTTCTCTCTCCCTCTTTCCTCCACCTTTGTCTACCTCTTTCTTCCTCTGTCTTCTCTCTAGGAAGAGCTAAACATGGATAATGTGCTTTAAAAGGTAATTTTTTTTTCATATTAATTTTTCATTCACCACACACATGTACACAGAGATGAAGAGAGACAAATGTGAAATAAAATTTGAGATGTGCTTAACAGTAATTAAAAATATTTCATTATTCTTTGCATGAAAGCTTTTCATTGTTTCTTCTTTGTAGGTAAAAATAAACATACATAGTACCTGTGATTACCACCTATGTACATGACCAGTAGTCAACAAAACTACTGAAAAATACACCTAAAGTCATAGTATGTGGAAAAATCTGTTCTTTGATTTGGGGCAATATCTACTGTTTTGTAGAATCTTTCCCATGTATAATTCTGCTTCTCAGATATATAGGAAGCCCAAAGATTTTGCTAAGAGCTAAAAATAAAATAGATATATTTAATCCTTATGTTACCATGCTATCACCTCGGTTACTCAGAAGCTGAGTTTTTAAAACATTCTTCTGGGACCCCCATTTTACCTAGCTGAGCATGTCATTAATATTGTGATGAGTTTATTTCAAATTTTGTTCTGTGGATAAAACTGCTTTTTACATTTGATTCAAGCTGATTTGACATTTGTTTTCATTTTTCTTATTTCTTTTAATTCTGTCACAGCTTTTTATTTTATTTTTTATTTCCTTGTTCTTTTTCCTTTCCATTTGTAATGATTTAAAAGAATCAGAGACTCAATCGCATCAAATCGTGAAGAAACATTGTTAATTTGACATAAGATAATATGGTCTCTTGCAGGGTGAGAACAGTAACAGAGAGGCCCACTGTAGATGGTCATTTAGCATCTGGGCAACTCCCACAGCTTAGAATTTTGCAGCTCTTTATTTCAAGGTTTCATCATCTGCATAATTGAAGGCTGTAGAATTTTGGTCCTTACCTTTCACATCTCTTTAATAATCTTTTTTCATGGCAGTTTCGCCACGTCTGCTTTTCTTCTCACTACTTGTGTCTTACACATTGCCTAGTCCTGAAGTGGGTACTCCGATGGGCTCAGCTGATTCCTGTCACAGGACTTTTTACTCCAGCTGTCACTATAGGTGGTGACTTCCATGCAAATGGTGCCACGTCCTCACCCCCTCCAGGGAGCTACAACTACAGAAGTTCAAGGTTAGCTTCATGGTTCCTTTAAGTGGTGCTGTCAGAGAGATTTCTAAGTGAGGCTGTTTTTCTTAGAATGAACTTTTGTGTGATTAACATACTTAACATTGCAACCTGTGACCAACATTTAAGCCTTCATTTGTGTGCATAGTTCTCATATAAAATAATCTAGGTAGCAAATGAATAAGCACATAGATTTATTCTAATTTGATTTTGTTAAATGGCTGTAACTCAACATATTAGGCACTTTAAAAAATGAGTACGTAGGGGCCCATGAGATAGCTCAGAGGGCTAAAGCACCTGCTTAGGCAATCTTAGGCAAGCACAGGGACCGTGGTTTGATCCCCGGTACCACGCGCGGCACCAGCCCTACCCCCAGGGCAGGCTGATCCCGCCAGAGTCCATGTATAGTGACTCATGCCTGTAATCTCAGTGCTGGGAAGGCTGAAAGCAGGAGGATCACGATGAGTCCAAGATGCATAATGAGACCCTGTATCAACCAAATACATTTTTAAAAATGGGTATTTATATCTCCCTTATGCAGAACAGCTTTTTATGTCTCTTCTGATATCTTCTTTACTTCATTTTTTCTCCATTTTTATTGTAAATTATGCTCATATATCAAACTAATGTTAAATGAAAATTCTTGTCTAAAAATATGATATTCAGTTAAATCATAGGATAATGTATCAATAGGGACATGATAAAGAAAGAAAAAAAACCCTCAAATCTAGCATAATTTTCATGTCAGATAGAGTAACATGCTATAGTCCTATTTCAGATAAGTATTAGTTCCATGCCAAAGTCTAAGGTCTAAGACACATTTCTGAATGATCTATGAAATTTTGAATATTTTACATAGAAATTTGAACACACATCTTATTCATAATCTTTTACTTTAAGTTTATAAAAATTATGCTCCACATTTTTCTGATTATCAGGATCGTGTAGTTTGGGATTTATTAATTTCATATTATACCAGAGAAGGAGATTAGAACCCTTTTTTCCTGTTCATACTTCTTTTGCCCCTTTACACGAGTTTTTTAAGCATGGTATTCTGCACCATAGTGTTATAAATATCATGATGTAGTATGTTTCTCCTTTAATTCTTTTAAATAGATGAGGAGTTTTGGAAATGTGGCATCTAGTTCTCAATGTGTGGTTCTGGTTCTTCTCAGCTTAGGTAGATGGACCTGGACTGAGATGTGTGATCTTCATAGGAACCAATGTTGCAGATGCGGGTTTGGCAGATTTCACTCTTTAGAAGTAGGTCTAAAGATTCAGTATTAATGGCAAACTCCAAAGGTAGTGCTTAAAGACAGAACTAGAAAAGTTATGTACCCTCCTTATGGGCACATGTAGCATGCACATTTTAGATATAGGAAGTTAACTCTACACTAAAATACATGTTCTAGAAATCAAGAGACTGAGAAGGAACTGATTTTGTGCTAGGAGGCCCTCTATTTGAGAAACTAAAGTAATGGAAGAAACACATGTTCCACCAGGTATGCATTCCTCCCAACCTGTATGGGTAGTAGTCAAGGAAAAATAATTGCTAAGAACACAGGGAATTCATTTCTCTCAATGTTTGAGGGACACCCTACATCAGATATTTCCACTTAGCAGAATCTAACCTCAAAAGACAATAATGATGGTATCAACAGCTACCACAAGTAATAACAGCATTATAGTACTAAGTAGCCTGAGTGGAAGATCAAGAGCTGCAATGAGCTGAAAAGACAGGGAAAAACTAACCAAGTAATAAGTATACTTAAACAACAAGGCAGAACTAAAACTTTCTTTTGCACCAAATATGATTTTTTTTGAAATAAGAATAAAATTAAACAAGTGACATGAAAATGGAAGCAAGGAGTGGAATTTATTGGTATGAAGAGTGGTAACAGACGACTCTCAGAACCTAAATCATCCAGATATGTCTAGCTGAAAGTCATAAGTGGAGAGGGCAGGTGCTACATGAGAAAGCCAAATGTGCTTGTGCTTTTTCAATAACTAAATAAGCATAGTACTAACTCATAGGACTGTTCAAGGAACTGACACTGTTAATGTTTGTGAAGTCTAATTAAGAGTTTTTAGTGCATGCAAAATGCTATAAAAGTATTTGCTGGGTCTTGGGAGATAGCTTAGTAGAATAAGTGCTTGCCTGGCAAATGCAGGGTCCTAAGTTCAAATCCCTGGTACTGCAAAAAAGTATTTGCTAAATAAATAAACAAAACCAAAACAATGATACAATTCAGACACCAATTATTTGAGCATCTCAATAAAATAGGTACATAGTTAGACATTGGTCTAAAATAACAAGAGAAGAAAACAACAAAATTGGCAAAAGTAAACTTCTCTATTGTAAAAGCTTGAAATGAGTCATACCTGAAAATTACCTGCAAGGGTACAATGATCTGAAAGCCATAATAAATGAATGATTCCCATTTAGGTATAAATTAACAATATTGAGCTAAGAAAAAGCTAAGAATCTAAATGGATCTGTAACCACAAAACTAACTGCGAAAGGCAATATGGTCAGAATTTCTAGTCATAATCTACTCCAAATTAAAAGAACATTTCAGGTTCTTTACACTGTTTCAGACCCAAGCTACAAACTTTCCAACTTTATTTTATAGAGACAGCATAACCTATCATTAAAATAGAATATAACAGAAAATAAAGATAATCTCACATTTGATACAGATGTCTGAAAGGAAGTCAGTAAAACATAACCCCAATTGTAGGGGCAACAGATTTTCTACAGGGAATGGCAGGGATGTTTCTAAGTCCAGATAAGGGAGTGATATGGACGCTAAGCTGCTTGGTCAAGAATGCTTCTGTAGTGAGAGATGAATTAATTGGATCATTTACTTTTCAACTCCTAATACTAATAGTAGTAATAAAAAATGTTAAAACAGCTAACCTCTATGGAAACTGTTTTGTCATAGTCCTTTGCGGTTAAGTCTCATGTTATTCTTTTTCAATAAGGAATTTGTCAGGATAGGAATGAAGCCATTTTTGAGGTTAAATGGAAAGTAAAAAGAGTTTGCTGTTGATTTAAAAGAGTAAATAAGAGGGGAGAGCAAAGAGAGACACACACTGTGGCTTTACTGAGATTAGGTAAGACACTTGTGAGCTACTCTCAGTAGAAGAGAAAGAGGGAAAAAAAATGTACAAGAAAAGGTTGCCCAAAAAGTCAAGGGCTGGCCTGAAGAAGCCAAGTGGCGGCATTATCACTGTGGAAGACGAATGTAGTGGCACTTCTAATTTATTTAGTATTCAGGATTTCAACCTTAATTAGGATTCCTTTGTCACATCATTCATCAAATATACTTGAAGAAATGGAAATTAACCTCAAAGTTTCTGTCGCCTCAGGCATGCTTTTAATACTTTTACTCATTTCGGTGTCCTGTGAAGTACAGTGAGCTGACTTGGAAATGTTTTAGGTAGGAAAGGTAACAGCCACGTGAAGAAATCTCACAACGTAAGCAGTTCAGACAGGGCTAGTACAAAGCAGCCATTTAAATGGTTAGTGATGGCAACCATTTGTTGTTGGCATTCCTTTCAGCCTGCGACAAGGACATGGAGCACTCTTTTCTTCAAAATAGTCTGCTACTTCTTGGCCGATGGACTTGGTTTGCGAAGGAAAAACTGCTTTATAAAGGATTCTATAATAAAGATTTATAAAGATTCTATAATCTTTATAAAGATTTATAAAGGCTAATCTGCATTTGTTTCAGTAATATTCAGAATACATGCTTGTAGGAATGTAAATATTTATGATTAAAATGTGCCTTGTGAAACATAGAGAATGTAGGCTTACTAATTCAAGAAGTCTTGCAACAGGGCTATTCTAGCCACCAAGAAATACATTTTTCAGCTTTCTCTGTGCTAGCTGTCCTTCAAAAATTTATCCTTCTTTGACAATTCTCTTATAAGTAGAATGGATTCTATTTCGACTTTGTGTTTGTAGACCTCAGGACACACATCTTATATGGATTATCCATCTATATCCATCTCTATATGTTTCTATCTCCCCCAAACCAGCATCACAAGGTATTTAATATATAGTTACCTTTTAATTTCATAATAGAGAAATGAGTAAATAAGGCTGTAAGTTTTAGTTTAAGTGTTAGGTATTGTTATATCATTTTTTTTTAGTGAGCTCTTTTGAGAGAAAATAGAAAGTATTATATTTTATTCTTGATCTCACCATGCATGCTTCTGAATTTATGTTACAATAGTATAATTAATTCCATAGTTGTATTTGGTTAAGCAAATACTGTGCTTGGAAACTAGTGTGAGTCCCTGACTTAGTCCTTTCCACTTTTGTATTCGCCTCCACTTAATATATTCATCTGAAAAATGTGAATAATAATGAGCTATCTCACAGAGCTATTTGCCTCCAATTAAGTGAGGTAGATTAGTAATGTGCTTAACAGAAAGTGTGATAGATAACAAGACCTCAGTAGGTTTCAGTTGCTACTACTATTAATATTGATTTCATCTTTATAAAGACAGCTAATTCCATGAGGCAGATTCCTCTTCTACTTTTTTGACAATAAGAGAAGGACTTTCTAGTGGCTGAATTCTAAGGAATTACATGCATTTTCAGTAAGCATTATGGACTCCCCTCCTCTTCTATTTTATACCAAAGTATCAGTATAATCTTAAAGAATTCTATTAACTTATTTGAAGAGGCTCCAAGAGACTGCATATACTATAGTACCCTCTAAAACAGAATAGAAAGTCCCTGTGTATAAATATCCACTGGGAAAATAGCTTTGTGGATTTATCACATCAAATTAGAGTGTTGGCTTAGGAAAACCTGAGAAGATTCTCACTCCTTTGAGGATATTCTCTGTGTCTTATACTTCAGAGCTGTCAGTCAGTATTTTTGATCATTAGCCATCTGTGATTATTTTAATTTTTGCCAGCAGGAGAAGGAACTCTTTTCTACCCAGGAGCTCTGTTATTACAATATAATTTATATGTAAAGAGCTCATTTCATCAGGGAGAGAAACTTTTACACAGTTTTTTTTTTCTAATGTTTGAAAGAAATTCACGGAATCTTGTCTTTTGCTTTCCCCAATGCCGTACTACTGTCTTCTGTCACTGTCTGCATTTCACCTTACATCTTTCCGTACAGAAATTCTACAGAACGCAGTTGACACTTTTAAGAATAGAATTGAAATTAAGTTAATTTCCATATATTTTAAATAGAAAAACCTCATATTTATCATGTTCACTTTTTTAAATTTCAAATTCATGGAAAAAATACAACTTTGTCGCGATTTGGAGTATTGAAGAGAAAGCCTCTACTTGAGAACTCTTTATTAATAGTTTTTCACAATGACACTGTGACATTTAAATTATAATTATGTAACAAGGGCAACTATTGAGAGAGAAGAAGAAAAAAAAATTGGAAATTAAAAGTTGGCCTTTCAAGTCAGGCCAGAATCAGTTTCATACCTCATCCTATGTCTGCTTCTGATTTCAGTTTGACCTTCAATGAGTCAAAAGGTCCAGCAATCACTTTACCTACAATGTGGGCTAATAATGCTGAACAGAATATAGTTATTGCAACAATTACAGAGTTATTGGTCATAAAATGTAGTCCATGTATAAAAAGTCTCTGCATGAAGAGAAGACAGATTTCCTGGGTCATTATTAGGGTGGCTTGGGGCAGCGAATTATTGGTCTTCCATACAAAATTTTCGGTCTTGTACTTTACAGAGCAAGTTTCCAATCTCACGCTAGATGGTCCTGGAGACTAGTTCTCTCTGAGATCCCATGACATTTCTGGAGGAATCAGAAAATATATCTGTTTTCTTTCATGGAGAAAGGGCACATTCGAGTCTCGGTAGGGTTGGTTGCAGAGGAACTTACTAGTGATTCTCCTGTCATTTCCTAATCTATTTCTATTTTTTTCCATCTTAACTCTAATTCTACTTATTTCCTTTCCTGTCCAAACTTCCTTTAGGAATAACTTGAAGATCTTGCTCACAAAGCTTAAACAGAGCAATCAGACACCCTCAGCGTGGTCAGTGAACAGTGGCCACAGCAACGCACATACAACGTGTACTTTGTCTCCCTTGCCACTTAGACAACTCAGTTAAAAACAAAAATCAAAGTGACATTGTGTGTTCATTTACACAAAATTGCTCAAAAGTTTTAGAAAAATGTGAAGAGTATCTTTATAGTTTGCTCTTCTCTGCCTGTGATGATTCAGGACACACACACACACACACACACACACACACACACACACACGGTGGAATGTGGGAAAAGGTAATTCCTGAAATATCGATCAATTTGTTCAAGAAATAGCAGTATCTTCTGAGATGTTTTGGGGAAAGTATCTTAATGATCAAAGTAATCCTCAGCTACCATGTCCAGTGCCATTGAAAGCTAACCTAATTTGACTGCAATTTAACATTTGAATTTAATATTCTTGGCTCTAATTAGCACAGAGCCCCTTCATCATAAAAAAAAATTGAGATCAGTCATGATATCTAAAAATATAAGCAGTGATGTCAAATAATTCCCAAATGTCTCGTCACACCACTGGCCTCTAAGAGGTGATTTCTTAATTTATAATAAACAAACTTCAAAGCATGGAGCTTTTTATGATGAAGATAAAATCTGTGTTTGTTTGTATGCCAAGATTTTATTTTCCATGATAGAATGGAGCTATATACTGTACCCTTGCAGACAAAATTTAGTCCCAGTACTAAAGTGTCATCATTCAAACTTTAAAACAAAACAAAACAAAAAAAAAAAAAAACATGGACAATGACCGCTCTGTCTTCTTTAGGCTGAAAGGGGTTGTAGTTGTGAACTGGCAATCAGAGATAGTCTCTGGAAATTCTACCTAATGGCCTTCAATAGACACCAGGCATTTTTATCTTGGGTAGGCAGAATAACCTTTTAATTCTGGAGGAGACAAAGGGAAAGAAGCAGTTTAACATGTATGGGCCAAACAATAACATCAACAGGATAATTATGAATGCAGTAAAAATGATTTTTCAGAGGGGGGAATATTGTAGGCAGCTGAATTAAATGGAAATATTATAGGCAGTCAGTCAGGGCTAGGCCCTCAAGGAGACAATATGGAAGACAAGGAGACTTTGCAACTCAGAAGAGACGGACATTCCCATATGAGCCACACTTCAAGACAAAAGAGGAAACACAACTATATACTTCCCTAGGGATGAGCATCAGGAATTGATATTCTACATAGATATCAATCATCTTGAAAGAGCCCAAATGAGTCACTAGCCCAACCCCCAACAGGAAGAGACCCTGTCCCATATTCATGCCTGCTTGCTATGTGACTACCTGCCCCATTTGGTACTGGATTTAATCAATTTTGTCTGAGTAATGATGCATGTAATCTCATTGGTTGACCATAGTTTTGTCCCACCTCATGCCCACCTAAGCAAGTTCCCATGTTCTCCACGACCTTAGACCTACCTCACCGCATAGTTTTCCTCTATAAAAGTCCCTGGAAGAGACAGCTTCCCAGGGACTACCCACTCGGGTCCCCTCCTGTCCCTCTCTCAGACAGGAGCTTTCTTTCCTTCAATAAATATATTCTGCTCATAAAAAAGAAGAAAAATCTAATTATAGTTTGGACAGTGTAGCTACTGAAAGGTAGCAACAGTATTGTTGATTCCAGTTACCAGTTTGAAGGTCCTGTCCAGGCCTGTTGAAATACTAACCCTGATACACTGTCTAATAATAAGCCTAGGGAACGAAGGGGTGTATTTCTGTCTCATAGTAACTGGATTATGGCCTGGAAAACAAGTCCACCCACAAATAGTTGGGATTCTTAGACAACTCAGGAAAACCCTTCCTTCTAGCCAGAAGGGAGAAATAATCAGGTCAAATAACAAAAAACAAAAAGAAAACCAAAAAAAAACAAACCCCACCAAACTACAATTAAGACCTGAAAGATTTAAAAAACAAATGAGTTAATGATTTTATTTCTATGCAAATAACAAATCTTTGGGACAGATCAAATGCATATTTACTTCCATATCACCAAACTTTGATTTGATTGATTCTATATTTATCCCCATGTGGCAGCTGGAGCACTCACTTTAGAGAAAACTTTCCTAATTCCAGTCTATCAAGGAAAATCTGCAAGTTAAAATTTCACTTTTATCAGCAGGCATTCTCCGAATGGCAGGTGGCAAATAAAGCTCTTAGTGGGTTATTCTAATTGCATTTTCTTTTACCTTCACAACTTCAAAAGTTGCAAGAACAAGGAGAAGAGAACTTTCCATAGTCTTGACAGTTATGTTTACATCCTTGTCTAATCAACAGTCTGCGTGAAGTGTTCACTGACTAAGTCTTAAGCAAACTGGAAGGAGTCTAAAATTTATATTATGGATATATGGAAAAGAATTGGGAAGGTCGGAAGCAGTAGAAACATTCATAAAGTTATTAGAAATTATTTTAGTACCTTCTTTGCTTTTATTTTTACAAATCGTGTAATACTGGCTTGCTCCCTCCACCTTGTTTGTTTCTGGTGTTCTTAGGATAATTTTGGTCTCACGTTTATGTGAATTGTAGCTGCTAGCTGACAACTCCAGCCTTTTAAAACCCCACATGAGTTCCTCGTGCATGTTACACATCATTAGTTATAAAGATTGTGGGGGCAAAGTTTGAGTAAAGCTCAGCTATTGCTTTCCCTGCTTGTTTGGTCAGTTCATGTAGGTTGGAGTAGCTACATGCCAGCAATAAAGACGCTTGCTCTGGACATGAATGTTAGATTTCTGTGGGACCAGTGGGCTCTCCTAAACCAGTCCTGACAGAAAGTGAGGCAGGCTTGGGCCTAACCTCAGCATGGGCCTGGCTGCATGTGTAGTCAGAGCTAGGATGAAGCAGGCAGCTCTGACCTCAGGGACCTAAATAGGATTCCTTTCCCTCCCTCCCTCCCCAACTCTCTCCCTTCCTCCCTCCCTTCATCTCTTCTTTCTTTCTTGCTTGTTTTCTGTTTCTCTCTCTCTCTCTCTCTCTCTCTCTCTCTCTCTCTCTCTCTCTCTCTCTCTCTCTCTTTCTTTCTTTCTTTCTTAAAAATCCCTATCCAGAAACACACGAGAAGATCTTAAAGGAATGCAGTATATCTTAAATGATTATAGGTAGATAAAAATGTCCCCTTTAAGACATACTTTATGAACTTGGAACCATTTTGACATGAAATATTTAAAAAGGTTGATTTTTCTCCAGTTGTAAGTTACAGAGATAAAGCTTCAAACATGGTTTTCCTAATAAGGATGGATACTGAACAAATATCCCATCTGCACCATACAATGCTTGTCCCTTTCTCCTAGTCTGATATTTGTTGGTTATAAGTCTTTTGTGT
Organism: Octodon degus; assembly: GCF_000260255.1. Classification (NCBI taxonomy): domain Eukaryota; kingdom Metazoa; phylum Chordata; class Mammalia; order Rodentia; family Octodontidae; genus Octodon; species Octodon degus. The sequence continues at coordinate 2,815,550 of NW_004524591.1, forward strand.
TAACTGAAGAGAAAAGAGAACTCTAAGCAGCTTAAACCAGTAAAAAATACTATTATGATTGCATAAGAAAAAAGTGCTAATTGATAGATAGCCCCTAGGGGTAATGCTGGCTAGTCTACTCATTCTTGAAACTAAGAAATGACTCATCATGACCAAAGTGCCTAAGTGTGCAGTCTGATTCAATGAAATTATGCTTCGTGTTCTTGTGTTTACCTGCCCATTATTTTGCTATTAATATCTGGTTAAAGTACCTCCAACTGTCTCATTTAAAAGTGTTCAGTATTGAGCTCATATTGGTACACGTGTCCTTTTTGCCATTATAGATGTCTACTTGTTAGGGCTTTCCATAAATAATAATTGTGTGCATGCTATGCATATATCAAGGGTAGATGTTTTAGTTACTCTTCTCACTGCTGATACAAAATACCAGATGCCCGAAATTAAAGGAAGAAACATTTATTTGTGCTCATTGGTTTTAGAGCTTTGAGGCTGCTCGTGGCTGGAGGGTGGTGTGACAGAGAGGTATGACCGAAGAGAAGCAGTTTGGGGCAGGCAGAGGCAGTGAACAGCAAAGCAGCAGCGAGATGTGGCCGCGGCAGCCCTCTGCTAGGCCTTACATTTTATTGAGGCTACAGGTCCTTAGGGCAGGCAGCACTCACTCAGGGTAGGCACCCTAATCCCACCTGGAACTATGCCAAACAAATTAGAGGACTAAATGAGTAATCACACACTTTTAATTCCAGCATCACACACCCTAGATCCAGCCACCTCTGAAAAAACCTTATCTATGACTACATGAGCATTTGGGGGAACATATAGAGCAAGTGCCCAAACTCACTTAAAAATATTACAGTGTAAAAACTGCTAAAAAAACCCCCAAAAACCAAAAACCAAAACAAACAAACAAACAAACAAACAAACAAACCAAGAAAGGGGCTGGGGAGATGGCTCAGTGGAATAAGTGCTTCCCTAGCAAGCGCAAGGGTCTGAGTTCAATCTCTGGTTCTGAAAAAAAAAAAAAAAAAAAAAAAAAAAAAAAACTGCTAGGTTTGAGGCTTGTATAAAACTTAGAAATAAAGAAATTAAAGTTTGGTAATATAAACATTATATATGACTTGGGTCAATATGTACGTCTTTCTGTGTTAATATGCTATTCTGTAAAGTTCTATTTAAATTGAGTAATAGATAAATGGACACACATGATAGTACTTTTTGAGCTACTTCTCAGTGTCTTTTCTTAAACTTTGGCTTCCCAGCCTCAGTTCTTGAACATTCAGAAGATCAGTTGTATCAGTCTTGCATTGGGAACAGTAGACTTCATCAGTTCTTAGTTACCACAGTTCCTCTCTTTCTTTCTCTCTGTCCTTTCTTTCTTTCTTTCTTTCTTTCTTTCTTTCTTTCTTTCTTTCTTTCTTTCTTTCTTTCTTTCTTTCTTTCTT
>NW_004524591.1:2817088-2829786 GCF_000260255.1 Octodon degus
TTATTCTTTTTCTTTCTTTCTCTCATTCTTCCTCTCACTCTTCCATTCTCTCTCTCTCTCTCTCTCTCTCTCTCTCTCTCTCTCTCTCTCTCTCTTCTCTCTCTCTCTCTCTCCTCTCTCTCTGTCTAGTATTTTGTCTCAGGTTGTCAGGCGCGTTGTCTCAAGGGCTTCACTACAAACAGGCCGTAGTAGGATGCTGACTGATTTCTCCTGAATCTTGATTGTGGGCACACATGCCTGTGCATAAATTCACAGAACTGAATGTGGACACTGTTGTACACGAAGCAAAAGGTGAATAAGCAATATTCATATTTTTGTATCTAATTATGCACAAATGTATGTTTTGGTCACAAAATAGGAGACCGCCTGTATTCTGAGCTTCTGTAGTATAAGGGCTCCTTTTCTATAAATCCAGGGAGGACAGTGACATTACAAATGTTGAAATTAGTTCAAAATACTGAGTTATTGAAAAGTTCCAGAAGAGATAAGAAGATAAGCCATTTTTCATGTGATTCATGCACATTGCTTCTAAAATTCAGAATCTGTGGGGCTGCAGGCACAAGTTTTTAAAGCATTAAACAGCTCTGGACAGTTTTGAGGAGGCTAGAGGAAAACTAAGGAAACTAATACTTTACTAAATGGCAGAAATTTAGCAAGTCACAGAACAGATGAATGCTAAATGTTAATGAGTGGCTGATACATGCACCCAGACTCTTCTGTTTATATCAATTGATAAAGTTAATTAAAAGAAGATATAATATGATAATGAATTTCTAAAAAGAACACTGTGTATATTTTTCTCTGTAACATTCCCCACAATCTACTTACTTGTACGTATCATTTATTTGTTCTTTTTGTAAAACAAATACTGATTTTGATAGACATTCAGGCATGGTCAGAAAAGACACAGACTACTTTTGCAAATGCAAACCTAAAGGGAATTTGGAATAATTTTCTTGCTCTGCAGGAAGATGTTCCTTAGAGAAAGCATATCTAAGAGAGGAAATGTGATTTTAGTAATCACAGATGTTTATGATGGTCTATTTATACTTGACTTCACATTTTTTATACCATATAAAATTTTTATAAATTTGGTGTTAATGAGAGTGTGTGATGTTGATAATCGTGACTATAGTTAGCGAAAAAAAGAACATGGCCAATCTCCAAGTTTGAACACACACTGCTATCCCCACATCCTCTCTGTCAAATCTAACACTTCCACTCCTCAATAACTTGGCATCTATTGTGCAAGGACTGGCAATCTTATTCAATTAGTGGAAAGGAAAATACATGTGTCTGTAGATGGAGATTACTGTATTTATGACTTCTCACAGAAATGATTAATTTCTTGACAAGGTAGTAGGTGTCATTGGTCACCCAGAGTTCGATTTTGGTTTCCAGCTTGTTATCCAAAGTAGACTGAACTTTGAAAGTATTAAACAGAATCTTCCAGCAATAAATAATTTATAAATTTAAATTGATGATTGTTTTGAGAAACATAGTGAAATAACCCAATTTTTCGTTCTATCTTGCTTTTAGCATATCTGTATTTTATATATGGTTTTTTTTATTAAGTTAGTAATCATTTTAATTATCAGGTGTGTATGGTGTTATAATGCTTGTGTTTCAATAATTGTTATTTAATTAATAATAATGGCCCCAAAGCACAGAATAGTGACATTTCCAATTTTATTACACATATTATTCTATTTTTACATTATTAATTTTTAAACTTTATCATAAATATATAAAAATATGTATAATGTTTAGTACTATCCTTGGATTCAGGCACACACAGAAGGTCTTAACATATCCCCCATGAAAAAGGGAGTATTAATGAACATTCACTTTTAACATGAAATTTCTTAAACACCTAGTGCATATCTTTTGTGGAAATTTTGAAATAAGATTTCAGATATGTATTAGTGTTTCAAGTCATACTTACTTATATACATTGGAAATATTTTCTAAAAGTGACACTGGCATAGGAAAAGATAGAGAAAAAACTAATTTATAGTTGAGCACCCACTTAGCCAAGCTCTAGATTGTCAGCATTTCCTTAATTTTTTTCCGATCATAACAATTGTATAAGGCATATTTTATACAGCAAATTGTGAAGCATGATCAAGCTTATTTCTTGCATCAGATTCGAGGAGTAGTAGCCTAGAAATCTATGACTTGGTAATGTACAGAGGTGAATATGATGTTCAGGATGGTTCAAGAAAAACTAATGTTTTTGGAGTAGAAGATTATAGGAGGTTTTTTAGACTTTCTTTTGGTTTAATGTTTTGATTAGTATATGCTTGTAGTGCATAATGATCACAGTCCTTGTGGGGATTCAGCACATGTGCATAACACATCTCAGTTTCCTTTCACCCCTTTCTCCCTCTCTCCCTAGTGCATCTTTCATCTCTTGATCTCTTACAAAAAAAAAACAAAAAAAAAAAAAAAAAAAAAAAAAAAAAAAAAAAAAAAAAAAAAAAACTACCTCCCTATTTCCTACTCTTATATTGCTCTTTATTTGAATTTTGGGTTTCTTTTGTAAAAAACCATGAGATAGTTCAGTTTGTGCGTCTGATTAATTTCACAACCTGATGGCTGGTCTCAAGGGACGACCATTTTCCTATAAAATACTCAAATTTATTCTCATATATGGCAGATTAAAAATCCACTGAATAGTCTGCTTTCTCCTCAGATCATATAAATCTTTCACCTTTTAAAAACCCACTGAGTAGAAATACCTCATTTTACTTATCCATTCATCTGTTGATGGGCAGAGAGGCTGCCTCCAAGCTTTAGGTAGCTTGGGTTGTGCTGCTATATACATGGATATGCACGTGTCATTGTAATGTGATTTCCTTAACGCTTTCAGGAAGAAACCATGAAAGGGAATACTGGGTCAAATGGAATTTCTAGTTTCAATTTTCTAGGAAATCTCCGAACTGAGTTTGATGGTGGTTGTCATAGTTTACAGCTTCACAAACAATGTAGAAGTGTTTCTTAGCCTCACCAGCATTAAGTATGATTTTTCTTGAAATTACATGAGCTTTTGACCATGGTAGAATGAAGTATGTTCCTGAGGCACTTTTCTTTATTCTTTAGTGATGCTAGAGTGTAGGTAACATATCATGGTATTCAGAAAGGATCAGGAAGTCTTCAACATCAATTTCAAACTGGCTTTTTAATCAAATTTTCATATGTTAATTTAGTCATAAAACAGTGAAATTTCTACCCTTTTAAAATAAACTCTTTCTAAATTTCTTTTGAACAACTTCATCCTAATGTGACTTCAGTATTTATTTCTAAAAATATAATTTGTTGAGCTTCAAAAAGAAAGAAATTGAAAATATTGTAAAAAGAAAATCTGCCTTCTAAGGCAGCACTCAAGCATTTGAATTCAATGCATTTGTCTTCATGTGAAATAACAGAAAATGTTTACAACATTAACTATGCACTCTTTTAAATTTTCCTTCTCCAAAAGAACAGCTCAACAGTGGGTATGTTTTTCATCTTTTTTCTTTAATTCTTTTTCTTTTCTCTTAGAGTTCTCCCTTAGCAAACATGACAAATGTCAAGCCCCCAGCCCTTTCCAAAGTAATGAAAACAGACCTACTGTATTCCCAGCTTCACCTTACAGATTGCCTCTACCTGCTGCTAAACATATTTTGTTCAGTGTAAATGAAGTGTTTACTAGTTAGTGAAAGAAAAAGGCACAAAAGAGCCTGTTGAGTAGCGGCTCACATAAATGCAGTTCTGATGGAGCCAAAGTATGTAAAGTGGATATGAAACATTTAAGGTTTCATAATTTTAATTACAGCAGCCATCACAAATAATTGCTGTAGTATAGGAAAAAAAAACATTTTTGCCAAATTAAAACTCATTTCATTTGCCTGCATTAGTGATAATATATTTTTGCTTCTTTCATTCACTTTGGCAAGAATCAAAACATTGTTCATTATTTTGAAAACACTTTATCTTTGGTAAGATTTTTTTCAATTAAAATTCCTAAAACACACACAACCACTATGGAAATCAGTGTGGAGATTCCTTAAAAAGGTAGAACTGGAGATCTCATTCAGGCCATCTATTCCCCTCCTGTGTATTTTTCCAGAAGAAGTGAAAACCTCATACCACAGTGACATATGTGCACCCATGTTTATAGCAGTGTAATTTGTTATAGCTAAACCCTGGAAACAACACATATGCTTATCAGCTGAAGAATGGATAAAGAAGATGTGGTATTTTTACACAACAGAGTATTATTCAGCTATAAAACAGGAAAAATTGAGTCTTTTGTTGGTAAATGGATGCAATCAGAGAACATACTCTTCAATGAAATAAATCAGACCCACATATGCAAACATCATATTGTTTCCTTAGTGTGAGAACCTGAAAGAGAAAAATGGATCCTACTATAAATTTTCCTTTTAAGACAGCTATGATTGCATTGACAGGTTTTGGTAAGTTCTATCTGCATTTTCTTTTGATTATACTTTTTTTAAATTTTACTTTTTTAATGTATTTAATACAAGGTCTATAGGGTCTCACTGCACAGATCAGACTCGTAGTGATCCTTCCCGTTTTTCCACTTCCCAAGTGCTGGGATTACAGGTGTGCACCACCGTGCCCAGTCTCAATCACCACCTCAGTGTGCCTTTGGGGTGGGGCTAGAATGGCAGGCTTGGGATTGAACCCCAGCCCCCTTGGTCTGCCTTAGCAGATGCTTTAATCTGCTGAGCTATCTGGCTGGCCCAATTTTCTCTTTAATTTCATCTGTGACCCACTGGCTGTTTAGGAGGTTGTTATTTAATTTCCATGTGTTTTTGTAGTTCTTTTGTCAATAATTTCCAGTTTTATTGCACTGTGATCTGATAGTATGCATGGGATACTTTCAATTGCTTTGAATTTACTTAAATGTGTTCTGTGTCCTAGTATATAGTCTATTTTGGAGAATGTCCCATGTGCAGCTGAGAAGAATGTATATTCTGTTTTTTTTCTGGGTGAAATATTCTATAGAGGTCTAGCAAGCCAATTGCTTCACAAGTTTGCCTTAGTTCTGTTATTTCTTTGCTGATTTTTGTCAGGTTGATCTTTCTCTTTATGACAGTGGCATGCCAAAGTGGCCTATTATTATTGTATTATTGTTCACTTGATTTTTCATGTCTTAAAATTTGTCTTATGTAGGAGATATATTTATAATTGTTATCTCTTCCTCTTGTAGTTTTCCTTTAGCAAGTATGTAGTGACAGTTTTTTAATTCCTTTGGATGATTTTTGGTTTGAAGTTGATATTATGATCCACAAGGATAGCTACCTCTGTTTTTTTTTCTGATTTCCTGTGGCATGGAGATTGTTTTCCATCATTTCACTTTTAATCTGTGTATTTCCTTTTGAGTTAAATGTGTTTCTTGTATGCAACATATAGTTGGATTTTGTTTCGTAATCCACTCTGCTTATCTATTTCTTTTGATTGGTGAATTTGATACAGGAAGAAAAACTGATTTCGCGTGGGTGACCTCCAAATGATACAGGGAACCTCCAAATGACATAGGGAAAAATGATTTCTCTACCTGACCTGGACAAGTTCATGTTCTCTAAAACTGAAGAATAAATTTTAGGAACAAACGGAGGTTATGAGCAGAATATATTTATTGAGGGAAAGAAAGCTCCTGTCTGAGAGAGGGACAAGAGGGGGGTCTGAGTGGGTAGTCCCCGGGAAGCTGTCTCTTCCAGGGACTTTTATAGAGTAAAACCATGCAGTGAGGTGGGTCTGAGGTGGGTCTAAGGTAGTGGAGAACATGGGAACTCGTTTAGGTGGGCATGAGGTGGCACAAAGCTATGGTCAATCAATGAGATTACAAACACCATTGCTCAGGTAAAATTGATTAACTTCAGGACCAAATGAGGAAGCAAGTCATGTAGCAAGCAGGCTTGAATGTAGAACAGGACTTTATCAGGTAACTATCCAGTAGTAGTTGGATTAATGATTCTTCTGGCTCCCTCCATCCGAGGATGATGGTCAATCTCGGATGCCAATCTTTAGGAAAGTCGGCATTTGTTTGATCTTTGGTCTTTAGGTCTGGCCCACGGCAGGAGCATCTGTCCCTCCCACAGTTACAAGGTATCTTGTCTTCTGTGTTATCTCCTTCGAGGGCCTTGCTCTTTCTGACTGCTTATAATATTTTTAGCTAACTTGGCTCCCTCAAACAAATTGAGGCCATTTATATTGATGGCTGTAATTGATACGTATGGGCTTATCTTTGTCATTTTTTTTCCTGTTATAGTTTCCATATTTTTCCATCTTTTATTCTGTTCAGTGGTTCCTTTCTGTTGTTCTTGAAGCTGTGACCACATTATATGGGCATGGTGGAAAATGTCTGTAATCCCAGTGCTGAGGATGTTGAGACAAGAGGATCACTTCAAGTCTGAGCTGTGTAGAGAGACCCTGAATAAAATAAATAAATAAATAAATAAATAAATATTTACTCAGGACAGAATATATTGCTAAACTAGATGACTGCTGAGTTTCCAACAAAGGAATGGTGCCATAAAGGTAAGAGATTTAGGTTATAAGGGTTGGATGTTGTGGTAAAAGGGTGTGGCAGCAAAGATTACTATCTAAAGGTTGTCTTTCTACAGATCATATAGAACCTTATAGATTTTTTGGAAGCACCTGCATTGTCTTTAGAGTTAAAATTTAGGGGTCAATTCTTTGGGTTCCATTCCTTTAGGGGGTAACTGTAAAGGCTGTGTTGCTACAAGAGTGTTCCAACTCATTCCAGGTTGAGGCTGGAGGCTTGGTTTAATCATTTGAGCAAGCCAAGGGAGAAAAGCCATCGGAATTGTTCCTATGCCTGTTCAAGAAACTCCTGATAGGTTAGTGATGGTTGGAGACATTAGATTCAAGCCTGGAGACTAGTAAGAAGCTAGACTTTTGTGTGCCAGCTGAAAATGTCAGGATGGTAGGTGTGAAGTCACCCCTTCTGGAGAGAAGCCTGAAGCTAGATTTTTTTTCCTTCCCTCTACTGACATCAGAAAAAGCTGTAGGAAGTGGTCATGTACTATGAAACCTGCCCTTTATGGTCCTGGAGGATGGTTGAGTGTCAGGCCCTATCCATTCCCAGAGACAGGCATGTTAGGATCCATTCCCTTCCATAGAAGACATAGTATTGGCGGTGCTAATTGTGCAGTCATATCCATTGCATTATTCTTAAGAGAAAATTGTGGCTCCTTAGAGTTGTACAGCACCAGGCTGGAAGGAAGTGATGTTTATGGTAACTCCGACCTCCCTACCTATTGTAAAATTGTTATTTTCTTAGTTTCTCAGAGAGTAGAAATCTATCAATTTGTTTCTAAATTTATCTCAGAGGTAGTTAACTTTTTTTCAATAATTTTATTGAGAAACAAATAGCAATGAGACAGTTTCAAATTTGATTAGTAGGACAGTTTCAATAATTAATACATTGCATATTGTTGTCTTAGTGGTTATTCATTGTACAAGATGCAGACATGACACCCTGACCACAAACACCAATAGAACAAATCTCTCTATTCACTGAATTAAGAGAATTTAGTTGTATATCTATCCTATTTTGAATATACAAATACAAAATGGTCGTCCATTTGTATTCTCTTTTTTTGTTTAGTTTTGTCAGAGAAGGGTATTACATTGTCATTTAAATATTATAGGTGCATGAATTCAGCAAAATATTCCAATATAGTCCAGTAGTCCATAATAGTAGTGGGTTTTCCATAAGACTGGCAATGTCAGAAATTGTTGGTTTGAGCCTTTTACAGCTCAGCATATTAATATGGTTTTGCTTTTTATTTTTCACTTTTATACTTTCCTGCTGGATGGTTAAGACCAAGATAAAGCAAAAACTATATAACAAGAAATGTAGCTTTTGTATCCGGGTAGTTGACTTTGGTGTAAATATTTCATTGGGGCATGGAAGGATGAAAGAAAATTTCTGAAAATGCCTACTCTCACATCTTTTAAAATTTTTAAAAAATTATTTATTTATTTATTTTTTGATACAGGGTCTTGCTACACAGCTTGGACTCATAGTGATCCCCCTGTATCAGTCTTCCCCATTGTGGGATTACAGGCATGCATCACCATTCCCAGTTTCGTTGGCCGGCTCAGTGCACCTGGAATCTAGAGCCAGTATGGTAGGTATATGGTATCAGGGATTGAACCTAGTTCCTTGCGCTTGCCAGGCAGGTGCTTAAAATGTCTAGCCATCTCCCCAGCCCCTACTCTTTCATCTTGCGGATGCCATTGTTTACAATTGGTTATGACTATTGTGTTACGATTGACTGCTTGCAGATGGGACATACATATCTGAACACCATGCTGCACTATTCTTTTTTATGCTTGTAGTTTTAGTTTTTAATCCCTCGTTTTAACACAACGTATTCATTTTGATATTAAAACTAGGAGTGAGAAGACAAAATGACCTGTCAAACATTACCTAGATAATGACAATGACAGAAAACCTAAGTGGTGTACTCCACTAATGTATAGGTCATGAAATGAGCAGAGGCTGACTGGAGGCAGCACACATTTGGGAGGGAGAATGGCAGAGGAGGACCCTCACCAAAAATGGCCGTGTCACCACATTTTTCTCACTGCCCTTGGCTGATTTACCTCAATAAGCCTCTGCATCCATCTGTTCTTGTTCTCTGTCAAAAGAAGAAACTAATTAAGTCTTGATTTACATTAGGACAATATGCGCTAAACTATTGGTGAAAGGAGACCACTCCAATTGGAAGAATTTAAATTAACAAGTGATTATAGCATAATGTTTTTAAGATGGCACTTTGAGTCACTTTCTGGGGAAGAATACTGAAAAGGTAAGACAAGAAACTAATGGATATGAAAATAACAGTGAATCTTTATTGTGCAAATCCATATTCTGGCCACAATCTATGTGTAATTTTCAAAAGTTTAAAAAATAAAATTCAGTAACATTAAAATTTTCATTTCTAAAATACATTAAGCACATTTTAATATTCTATAGGATATTGGGTTAGAGATGAAATAATGGAAAAACTTACTGCATGAGGAAAAATAAAGAAAAGAAAGTGTACTTATTTTTTATTTTAAACTATTAAAGTTCTCAAGGGCTTTGTAACTCATTTATCTGCTCTAACAGGTAGTAAATGACCAACTTTAAAAAATATTGTATTAACTTTATTTAACTATTTTTAAAACTTTAATTATATGAACTGTGCTAGTCTTTGAAGATTTGAGACACCTAAGAATTTCCCCATATATTTTAACATTCCATTCTTACTTTTGATAATAGATAACACATAAGCTCAGTTTGCTTTTTCATTTGAATTTTCTTAGTCTTTTGAGAGTTTATATGCATTTTAAAAAACATTGACAGTCATTTTACTGAGCTTTGCATTTGTTTTGTTTATTTTTGTGTTTTGCTATTCTTTACAGCATGGGTTTGGCCAATGTGAATTTAATTACAAAATTTCCTCTTCTGTGTGTTCATTTTGGCATATTCAAAATGCATCTGATTATGTGGTAGTCCTTGAAGCCATTCTGAATTAATTGAGCATGACCTTCAAAGATTTTACATTTTTCATGTAACATCTGATGACATTATATATCTTGTCTCAGTACAACAGCAAGCAGAAACACCGAAACAACACCCAGGATTTGGAGACAGATTTATTTATCTTGACAGGCATTATTGGGGATCACTCTCAAAATATTAGGTTGTAATCTCTGGTGGTCTAGGCTTACATTGGATAAGCAAGCAGAAGTACAGGGCACAATGGCTTGTGAATTGGTGATTGGTTTAATCTGTGTGTGTCATAGTTACCAGCTATGTATCACAGTGACCAGCCATTGCTATCAGACAGGATCAACTGTATCTGGAAGAGAAGCTATCGCCTGGGCAGCTAACAAGCTGAAGTATCTTAGCCAGGGGAGCATTTTGTGCTACATTTCACTCCTTTGTTAGTTTTCTCAGCAAATCTTTGGTAGGCATGTTACGTGTGACCTTCTGAGACAAGGGCCTAACTAATGTAGGCCTGTCTGTTCTGTGACATTACTGTGAAAAGGTAGTGAGGAAGTGAATCTGGTCTAAGGGAGCGTCCAGTGTGTCTTAGATGTCAGAAAATCATGGTCAAGTCTTTGGTTTTTCTGTTCTCTTGGGGCAACTGTCCTTAGTGTTTAAGGCAAAAAAAAAAAAAAAAAAAGTCAAAGTTAGCTGGGGGTGAGGAAACATGGACTGGAGTAAGCTTGAAAAGACACAAGAATCAAAGGGAATAGGCGTGAAATCATCCTGTAAACCGCGTGTCAGGCTTCTGTTTTACATGGACACGTGTACAATGCATACAGTGTCTCTTCAGAGTGAATATTGGAGGAGCTGTCTGAATAACTATTTTTAGCAGAGAGCCAGTAAGATAGCTCAGTGGACTAAGTGCTTGTTTTAGGTAAGCACAGGGACTGGGATTTGATCCCTAGTGTCACATGCCACACCGACCCTGTCCACAGGCACACTGGGCCAGCCAGAGAGATGTGGTGGTGCACACCTATAATCCCAGCTCTGGGGAGGATGAAACACAAGGATCACTATGAGTCTAAGCTGCATAGTGAAAGCCTGTATGAAATACATAAAAAAAATTTTTTTAGCAGATCTATGGCTGTAGAAGTAGTTAATATCTACCTGGGTTATACGTGTGTGTTGGGATATCTACGGATACAGTTGGTCTTTTAACTGGTTATAAGTTGTTTCTGTAGGTTTGTTTTATTTTTATGCTATATGTCTATATATCTTTAAATGAAAAATGAGTTAGCTGCAGGTGAATGGGTGGCAAAGCTATGGCTTAAGCTTGCAGAACAAATGGTGGAGGCAGGTCTGGCTCTGATCTTCCAGGAGCACTGAGTTTTCAGTGAGCTTGTTCCTGAAAGAGGACTTAGGCCTCTGGAATGGATTATTTGGCATCCCTGGTGGCAGGTTTCCAAATAGCAGTTTGCTGTGCAGATCATCCCTGCAGGAGAGTTTTGGTCAAAATAGTTTTGTCCAAGGTGACCACAGCATGTCTAGCCTGTCAGACTTCATCCCCAATAGAACTACTTCCTATATATAAAGATTGCATTTAGAATCCATCAGGGGGCCCATTTCTTAGAACAGTTCATGCAAGTACAGCGCATGGCACATGGCAGCTGGACAGTTAGGTCTTGCCCTGAGGTGAGCTGCTCAGCTTTCTTGATCAGAAGGACAGTGGTTGTTAGAGTGCAGGGAAAAGAGGGAGATAGCCCTTAGAGGCCACTGGGTACTCCCAGAGACTGACAGTCTGACTAGGCATATAGAAGCCAACAGCTCCAAGAACTCTCTGGAGATTTTTCTTGTGACCCGTTTCTGTCAGATACTACAGCAGAGATTTTGTGTCTTTTCATTAGGCAACTTGAGTGTCATAAATCAAATGTGCTTTTCGAAAGATGAAACAAGTGTTTGAATTTCTGACTGGCTAAGTCTAGGTCAGTTATAAAGAGCGCCTGGCTGACAAGAGCCAATAAAAGGCAGAAGAAAGTACCTTTTAGGTTTAGGCAGCTGTTCCAGCAGCTATGGGTGGCAGAAGACTGAACCTATGCACATGGATGGCAATCACAGCAGCATTGGCAGCTCAGAGATCTTGAACTGGCTATACATGCAGGAAAGGTATATTTTAGTACTTTGACAGTCTATATCCTTTGCTCAGAGAACTGTGAAAGTACTGGAAGGAACAGAGAAACCTTAAAGAAAAAGGACTGGTGGCTTGGCCAAATATGTTCTTAGAGCCTCTCTGAAAATAGTGGGACAGTCTTATGACACTTTTTTTCTTGTCTCTTGTTTTCATTCATTACCTTTTTAAAAAAAAAAAAACATTTATTTGAGAGAGAGTATAGCAGTAATTGATGTGACATTAGAAGCAGTACACTTTTAGAAGATCAGAGTGACAGGCACTCCAAGCATGACCCTACTATTACACATTGCTATCTTCAGTGAAGTTGCTTACTTCACAGGTATCAGTATATATAGTTAGTCAGGGTGAGAATCTTACCAATTAACACCTAGTTTCAAAAACCTGATGGAAATTATGAATGGCAATGGAACACACATCTCTAACAAAAGTAAACAAAAAAGGAGGATATAAATGAAGGACCATTTTGTAGTGAAAAAAAAATCTATATATACAAAATTGTTAGCGTAGATATACAGCTACTTTCTTTTAGTTCAATGAGAAGAAAGTTTTGAACTAATAGTGTTTAGACAACATACCATGTCTGCATCTTGTACTATGAATAACTACTATAAAGACAACAATACGTAATGTACTAATTATTGTAACTGTCCTACTAACCTATTTTGAAACTATCTCATCGCTATTTCTTTCTCAATAAAATTATTTTTAAAAATAATGTGAGATGCAGTGGGTAACTTCAGAAACTTTGGACATGTTTATTGGCTTCTTTTTTTTGAACAATTTTTATCTTTTATTTTTATTTTTTCTTTTGCTTTTTGTTTTTTTTTGTTTTTTTCAAAGTTTTATTGATAAACAGCAATGAGACAGTTTCAAATCAAATCGGAAGTACAGTTTCAACAAATAATACACTACATATATTCTTCTTACTGGTTAATTGCTGTACAAGATGCAGACTTGTGATCCTACTTACAAACACCATTAGAACAA
>NW_004524591.1:2834371-2843787 GCF_000260255.1 Octodon degus
GCCTGGGCTGGGACTTGTCCCTCTGGCACAGGGTAGCAGGAAGCTCTCCGCACACTCACTGGACCTGGGCTAGGACTGGGTCTCGTTTATTGGCTTCTTGCTTCCCTCTTTGATGTCTTCCAGGAGAGCTTTGTAGTATTGATCTAAGGATTCCTGACCCTCTGTCACATGACAGTTCCAATTCAGATGTGCTAAGGGGAAGACTTTGTTCAACCAGGTATCAGGATCAACTACAGTGATTGGGACTTTTGACTTTAACCAAGCTTGGGCTGCATCTAATGTATGTCAGCATTGTTCAGTATTAAATAGTCAGAAGGAGTTGCTGACAGTAGAGCAGGACCCTGTGGAGCAGGAAACAAAACTGAGCATCTTGGGCTTGATGAATGCAAAGAGGAGGCAGGTTGGACTTGGGCTCCTCAGGCAGAACAAGCGTTTCTGGATTGGGTTGAATCCAAGAGCCTTGTAAATGGCCTTGTAGGTTTGTTTTGATGACTAGGGTGGCATTCTTGTCATGCAGGACACAGGTGCAGAGCCAAGGTGGGAAAGTTTTTAAAAACTTATGAGAATTGATCCAAGTGATCTGGCCTTTTATTTCAGGATTTTTCCTCTTGAAGGGGCTTATGGGAGCAACTTATAAGAAGAGGAAGGCATCGTTTAAATCTAGAACAGTTCAAAAATATGTAAAAACTCATAGTGCAAGATGATAGCTGCAATGTTGATGGCACGGAGATTTTCCCCAAGAAGAGTAAAGGTGTGTCAGGCTGATGCACAGCTGGACATTTCCCATGACATTTGACAGCAAGAGGGGTCCCAGTGAGGTGGCATGATTGATGGCCAGGCCCAAAGAGAGAATTTACTTTCAGGAGGAGTGATTTTAGAACTTTAGGGTTGCTGTTTTCTGTCTCAGTCTGATACATGCATCATCTTTTTCTCAGGGAATGGTCAACATTGAAAGTTCAGGGTTAAATGAGAAGGAAGCTGACTGACTGGGTGTGAAGGTAATGTCCTCCCTTGCTGTAAGTCTGTGCCTGGAAGAACAGGTGAGAGGTAAGAGCCCCAGTTGCCCTCATAACTGGTAACTTTTTGACAGAGGGAAATTTTGAGGGCAGAAAGTTCTGCTCCATTGTCTTCCAGGAAAGGCACAGGTTTGTCCCTGACTTTTGCAATGACCACAGGTTATTGGGGGCCAAATTTGATAGAGGTCAGTTTGTCCTATCTATTCAGGCCTGACAGGGATCAACTTGTTGGTTGGTGCTTTTGGTCCAATTTTCCTCAGTTGAAATGTGGAACCCAGAAGGAACTGTTGATGGTCATCTCCAGTGGGCATTAGATGACACTATCTGACCAGGACAGGCATATCTCCAAGGTCCAATGCAGGCAATGACATGGAACTGGTTCAGTTGGCTGGAAGTAGATAAATCAAGAACAGGGGGTGCAATTGCACTGACCAGCAGGGTGCCACGGTGAAATCCTCAAGAAGCATGGTACCTTTCTTCCTTTGAGAGGCAAGGGTCAGTTTGGTTTCATTTATAACATCATAAAAGCCCTTTTTCCTGCAGTGAGAGTCTAGGTTATTAAGTAAGTATTTCCCATCCTATCTCACTATGATGTGTGTTTGTACCCCTGAGCAATGGTGCAACAGACAAAGCATGGGTGACCTTCAGAGAGAAACCATTCAGACGCCCACCAGATCACACCCCTCCTGGGGACTTTGCAGCTCAGCTAATGAGGGTGCAAGGCCTCTCTTAGGCCATATGTTGATCACCATGGAGCTACAAGTGAGCACCCACTCAGCCGATGTGACCAGTGCTTCCCAGTCTTGGTGCACAGATGGAGCAGCCTGTTGCTTACGTTGTGCATTTCACTCACACATTCATTTAGCAGGCACTTGGAAGCTAAACATTTCAACCTCCTTTTTCTTGACAGGAGCCTTAGCTAACAAGAGTTGGTTAAGCTCTTCTTCATAAACTGAATAGGACTGACTGACTAAATAGGGTGCCTCCAGGCAGGCTTCTTGGTGGTAAGTCATCCCTAGTTGGGCAGTAGTATACCCTCTGGGCTTTGTGGCATTGTGGCTTAGCTAGGCACCAGCCACTTTGATGTTTTTCACCATCATCGCTGGTTGCCAGATGAGGAGGTGGGACATGATCTCCCCTATCCATGTACACCAGTCTCCAAAATGTTTTCTTACCCATTCAAGGTATATTTTCCTCATTATGCATGGTCTGTAACATTGTACATACCACCTGTGACCTTTTAAATTAATTTAAGCTTTATTATTATTTATTGGGTACAGGGTCTATTATTTATTTGGTACGGGCTACACAGTCCAGACTCATAGTGATCTTCCTGTCTCAGTCTCCCCAGCACTGGGATTATAGGTATGCACCACCAAGCCTGATTTCTGGGTAGCAAACTGCACCTAGCTTGTGGTACTGGGGATTAAACTCCATCCTTGATCTTGGCAGGCAGGTGCTTAGACTGCCCATTTGTCTCTCCAGCATGAATTTAAACTTTTGCAAAATTAGAATGTGAATCAAGTCTGTAAGGAAAAAACCTTCCATGAGACAACAAAACATAAAATGAAGCCATCTAGGGAAACACAGCTATACATTGCAATATGACATCCAACCTTTTATGGGAGTAAGTACCAACCAGAAAGGTCTCAAGTGAAGACTGCCTCCCATACAGGAGCAACTGACCTTTCTCTGCTAAAGAAAATATAGCAATATATTAAATGCATTATATAATAAAATCTTAAAGGTATGGATAGGAAAAATGTAATAAAATAGTTATAGGTTTCTAAAAGCAGTTGTGTTTCCCGAGGGTATTTAGCTTACATGGTTTGGCAGCTTGTCTTGAGAATTGAGATCTGGAGGAAAATGCAGTTTTGAGTTTCACACTGCTGCCAGGTGAGCGGGCAACCAGAATGCAACTCATGTTTGGAGCATCGGAACTGTCATGCAGCGTGTGGATGGGTGGACAAACATACATGAAATTTTTTCTTGTTTTTCCCTGAGTGTGAAGCTATTTCAATGTCATATGTCCTGTGCACAGTGATATCAAATGAAGTACTGAGCTATGGGAAATTATGCTCAGAACTTCAAAAGGAAGGAGAGAGGGGATGGAAAAAATCAAAAGAGAAGAAATTAAAGCTAAAATAATTCTTTTTTTTTTTTTTCAGAACCGGGGATTGAACTCAGGCCCTTGTGCTTGCCAGGAAAGTGTTTATTCCACTGAGCCATCTCCCGGGGCCCCACAAAGCTGAAATAATTCTATACAACTAAACAAACCCTGAAAAGGTATATTAAGCTATTTCACCAAATGAGAAACATTTCTATATAGTTGTTTGGAAAAAGTAAAAATTAAACAGAAATGTAAATTTGTTTAAAATTCTTTTTCAAAGGACTAGATGATTAAAGAAAATTAAAAAAACCCTCAGAAATGAAGTTTTATATTGCTCTTTCAGTTTAGGACAAGATAGGTATTGTAAGAAAATAAATACATGATTTAAGGGTGAGGAGACTTTTGAGTAGTAATAAGAGAATCACAAGCTAAGTTCACACAAGCATTTCCCTGCTTTTGTAGCCAGATTTTCTTCTTTTCAATTTTTATACTACTGAAAAGCTAAAAATAATACAAATGAACACAAATATAAATGCTTAACCCTCTTAGATGCTTCATTTTTATGAGATAAATCCTGTTCCTGGATGAGTTTTAAACATTTTGTCCTGTAGTCAGTAGGGGTCACGAATGCCCAGCCAAAGACTGACTTGGCCTCAGATTCTGGGAGGAAGCAGATGTCCATGTACGGTGTAAGAATTTTTTTTTTTAATTTCAAAATATAAAAATTATGTGTGCAGATGAAAATATTGGAAAAAAGAAGTGTGTGAAATGTTTATGATGTACATTGTCTTTGTAGACTGTACTTATTTATAGACAATGAGAAAAATAACAGCAAAAAAGCAAAAGACTGAAGAGTCATACGTTCATGATATGTGTCTAAAAACCAGTTTGGAAGCCAACACAGTGGAATTAGTTGGCATTAAAGAAGTAACCAAAATATTTTTGACTGGAAGGCCAAATAGCTCAGCAGATTAAAGCACCTGCAAGCAGGCACAGGGTCCCAGGTTTCAATCCCCAGGCCTGCTGTGCTGGCCCCTCCCCTAGGGCTCTCTGAGATGGCAATTGAAACTGGGCATGGTGGTGCACACCTGTAATCCCAGGTCTTGGGAGGCCGTAAACAGGTGGATCATTATGTGTCTGATCTAGCAGTGAGACCCTGAACACCCTATAGACCTTCCAAGATAATTAATTAAAAATTTTTTTGAGCTATGATAGTTTGTTGCAATTAAAAATCATTGATTATTTTCTAAAATCATGTTTGTAGAAAGTATATCATTCTCTACTGCAAACTCCTACTAGATCAAAACAGCTATAGTGTAGTATTCCAGGAGAAGGAAAATACAATGGTTTAAAGAACTTTAAAGGATATACTGCAGTACTTCATACAAATTGACCTCTTCTAGAAGCTAATTGTCATGTAGTAAGATGGATGTAATTTATCTATTCTTATTTTTCCACTGCTAGAGAAAGGGAAACTGATGACTTGACTTTATTATCACCTAAATTAATTTAAATAATGTTTTAATAAAAATACTTAAATTTAAGCACAATAATGTCTTTGTATCCTTGCTTTTTCTATGTGGTAGGATATATTTTAATCATAGTCATTATGAACAGGGGTATCAATAATGTAATTTTTCCATATATAGAAATTTATGATGACAAACTAATGAAATCAGCCATAGCACTGTTTAAAGACATAAATGGAATAATCATGGAAGAAAAATACAATTAGCAAGAAATGTAAAGACCTTCACCTTATTACCAAAGTAATAAGTTTGCCTTTTCATGCTTCCCAGTCACATAGTCTGAAGTGTCTTGTGTCCAAGCGGAGGCTCCCATTATGTATTCACTGGGAGGAGGTTCAAGGAATAAAACACTTTTGCAACTCAATGTAAGTTTTTCTGTGAAGAGACCTAAAAATGACCATTATGATTAAATGAATAATTTTGCTTTTATTACCTATGCTAAAAATATCTTTATGAAAAAATAAGACAAATGTGACAGTAGTGTTGAACATTAACATCTGGAATTTCTCTGCTGGAGTCGTGCTGGAGTCAGTATATGATTAGCTATTGTGTGCTGCAATTAGTGAAAGGAGACTTACACCACTATCCTTCTTATTTTCTTGAGTTTTTCCAACAAATGCTATTTCAAAAGAGTCGGTGAACATGGTCTCAGATCACTTCACCCTTGACAACTGATGCAGTAAACAGAACTTCTGGTCTTACTTCAAGCAAGGTCTTATAAATATTTCTAGAATGATGAAGGAGCTCAGAAAAACCTACCTTCAACCAGAAATAAATGCTAAAACAAAGTTTACAAACAATACTTCAGAAATCTGGATTTTGATCAAAACCAGAGAACAACTTGAAATGCATTATGTAAGGACATTTACTGAACTCATAGACCATGAAATGACAATGGGAGTTTATGGCCTTTTAGTACCACATTATTTGATTGCCCTCACTATTCACCTGAGTTCTTTCAGGAGCACTAGGGTACACCTTACCAAGAAAATACAAAGAAAAATTAGAGCATTGCTGCTAGAAGGCACATATTTAAACAGTAAAATAATGGAGAAAATAACAATTACAAATATTCTGACAGTGACAATGGAAGTGGGGCATAAAACAAATGGATTGACCATGCAGAAATTTAATAACATTATCTGGGAAATAAGAGCATCAAAGTGGAACTTCTTACCTCTCCAAATATCTCTTCTAGGCTGGAAGTTCACATGACATACTCCTCAGAAAATGGGGAGGGTCTTAGCTGCCAGGCACCATACATGTATGTATGAGAGGTAGATGGGCTCAGTGGAAAGTTAAAATTTAACAGACTAGAAAGTGCTTGAACTGCAATTGTATTTCTCAACTCACACAGATACATCAGGAAAGAAAGGATGCCTTCATCTGCATGACCAATAAAAGTTAGGTATTTAATTGCCAATTACACAGAGGACTAATAGGAATAAAATTAAACTGAGGTTAAAAATATGAATACCCAACAGAACAAAGACTTCAGATGCTGCTGTTAGTGAAACTCCATAGAATTAATCCAAACACTTACAAAGCAAACAAAAACTAACAGCAGAAAACCCTGTGAATAATCAAAACTCAGAGATACTGCAATAGGGTGTATAAAATGTCTTGTGTTTAACAAAACAGTCTATGACTTATTACAGAAAAAGTGTATCCTGAAATATAGAAATAATTAAAGAGTATACATTGTCTCTGAGTAGATCCAGGTGGTAAACTTTGTAGGTAAATATTTTAATGAAGGTTTTAAAAATGTTCAAAGACTCATGGAAGTAATTTTATAAAAATTCAATGAAAGTATGAAAACAATGAGACCTCAAACAGAAAATCTCAATATAAAATAAAGACCAATCCTCTGGTATTTTCATAACCAAGAAAGATGAGTTTGCAGACTTTTGCCATGTTGTGCTGACCTGTCTATACAGAATAAAACTGTTTCTCTTTGTTAAACTAGAGCTTTCCTCCAAATTAAGAACTGAAGTAGCAGCACAGGCTAAAATGAGGGCTGAAGTGCAAAACAAAGGGCTTATACTTCCATCTAGTGAAAGGTGACCAGGGTGTGTGTCAGTCTGAGTCTGTCAGTCTCTGTGTAAATCTCATCATGAGAAATGTGAAAAAATTAATTAATATGGTTTTACATATATTTTTTGTATCTGTATATACAAAATAGGATAAATATACAGCTACTTTCTCTTAATTCAATGAGAAGCAAGATTTTTACTAATAGTGTTTGGACAAGATATCATGTCTGCATCTTATACTAAGAATAACTACTATGAAGACAACAATGTGCAATTTATTAATTATTGTAACTGTTCTACTCACCTGTTTTGAAACTCTCAATTTGCTATTTGTTTCTCAATAAAATTAATAAAAAATAAAAATAAAAATAAAAAATAAGTATGAAAAATACAGTATTTCTTTAGAGTGTTCATATCTCCCTTGTTTTTGTGGCTCCAGCTTCTGATATGAATAATATAATGACCTTCATATGAATATGATGTATTATAAATATATTCTGTGTCTTAGTCAACTTTTAATTGTTGAGAAACAGTAGGTAACAATTATAAGTTGAGTTTTATTTTGGTTCATGCTTTATTCCATAGTTGACTAGTCCCAAAGGACTGATTCCCACAAGGCCACAATGGGGAAATATCTTCTCTTCTGATGGAACTAGAATGTTAAGAGATGAATAGGGAAGAAAGATGTAACCTTCTGTCCATACCCACACTGAACCACCTCTTTCCACCAGGCCCACCCAGCCTCCAAAATCCAAGGTCCCTATAATGCCCCTGTGTTCCATTTAACCTTCAAGGGTCTTAGCTATAATCTCATGAAGCTTTACAGGACATCTAGATGTAAAACATAATAATCTATAATGCACTATATCCTATAAAATATAGTATAATATGAATTATAAACCGATATCACTATCAAAAATAATTTCAGGACTGCCTTTTTTGTATTTTTTAGGGAAGGATCTAAAGGGTGTTCAGGGTCTCAATACTAGATTAGACTCCTAGTAATCCACCTGTTTACAGCTTCCCAAGAGCTGGGATTACAGGTGCACGCCACCACACCCAGTCTCAAATGCTGTCTCAGTGCACCCCCAGGGCGGGGCTGGCATGGCAAGACTGAGGATCGAACTTCCAGCCCCTGTGCCTGCTTGCAGGTGCTTTAATCTGCTGAGCTACTTGGCCAGCCCTTAGGACTGCATTTTCTACCACACGAAATGTCCAGTGTCAGATAAAGCCCCCCTCAAAGATGATAGTCTTTTACCAAATCTGTGTGAATTCCCACCTTGAGGACCTGTAGAGTGTAGCTCAGTTGTAAAGATCTTGCCTACCATGTGCAAAGAACAGAGAACTTTATATCCTTAAATATCTTCCCAAGTGATTCTTCTCACAGTTATAACACTCTTCTTTAGTTCCTTTCATTCACATGACAAAGAAGAAGGTTTAAACTTATGAGCACTATTCAGAGAATTATGCTGTTGTTTCAGGAAGTCTTAGATGTTATCTACCCTCTTGGAGCTCTTATATGTCGTGACTCACTAAATATTTACTTTACTAAAAAAAGTTTGGTATTATAGACTTTCTATATATGAATGGAAAGCAGAATTCTCTAAGTTTCTCATCAGTGTCTTCTTTATTTCCCTGGAGAGATCCAGTCCTGAAAGGCTGACAGATGGAACACTTTGTCAGTTAAAACAAATGTAAAACAATTATAAAATATATGATGACACTACCTGGGAGAGGAGGAAAAGTTTATACATCTTTGTGTACCTGCAAAGATCTCTGCTACGTACAGTTGATACTTGGACTCTGTATAACTAAAAATAATTAATTCAGTAACATAATATGCCTTCAGGAGTCAAAGTGTGATAAATACTTTGAATAGAAAATAATTCATATGGGCCGGGGAGATGGTTCAGTAGAATAAGTGCTTCCCTGGCAAGCACAAGGGCCTGAGTTCAAGCCCCGGTTCCACAAAAAAAAAAAAAAAAAAAAAAAAAGAAAAAGAAAAAGAAAAACAAAATGAATATATAGCAATGTTAAGTCATTGCTTTTTGATGGCCAGAATATTGGATTTTCTTCACTGTATTTTCCTGATTTTTATATCTATTGTAATATTAGTAAATATTTGATGGACTTAGAGAAATACTATTACCTAATATCTTTATTATTCATGTTCTTCACAATCAGAAGTGCTCCAGGCAGTTGGACAAATAAGTGTAAACTAAAGAATATGACTTCACAAATCTTACTCTGCATTATTTTTCTCCTTTTTTCATATTTACAAAATATGTTATGAACCAACAATTTAACTGTGCAACCATTTTACAGGGATTGTTAGTATTTCTTTTTCTTTCTTTCTTTTATTGTGGTGGTTGCGTTTGGCAGAAATCTCACAACATGTTACTTTTGGAGTGTAGTTTCATTTAACAACCCACAGTTACCCTGCATTTAATTCTTTCATGTTTAGACCATCTCTAGAAGGCATAATTCTACTGTAGAGGAAAAAATAACCTATTCTGTGAGTGAGAAAGAGAATGAAAATATGCACTTGGTGCATGTGGGGGTGGGAGAGCACCTGTGGCTTATTTGGAACTCATATAAGTATTGTGAAGGCTTGGAAATTCCCAGGGCTGGCTGGTTTACTTCTGCGTCAGCGATATAATCATTTTATCCTTGCTGTTCTACATAGCCACAGTTCACTTTACCACCCATAGCAATGATCAATATATTC
>NW_004524591.1:2843887-2885946 GCF_000260255.1 Octodon degus
GAAACAACAGCAGGGCACCCTGACTATTTAGAACAATGGAAGATTAAGTGGTCCAAAAGCAAAGCTCACCATTTTGGTGATAAAACTAGAAACATGTCAAAGTGCAAAAAGGGCTGAAATTATAATTGAGCAGCCAGGTATTTACATCATTGTATAGTCAATACTGTGAAAAGACGTGCAACAGCCATGTTGTCATAGTGATACACACATCGTGCAGCAGGAAGGCATCCCATTTCAGTGGACCCTTCACTAACCTTGTTTTCTTTCTTTTTCTTTTTCTTTTTTCTTTTTCGTATGACATTTTACTTACAAACGCAATTCATTCCCCATGGCTGGTTGTACCTCAAGATGTCAGTTGAAGGCTCAGGCTCCTCTACACAGCCTTTTCTTTCCTGTTTATAGGCAGATTTCAGTGTCCTTAGAGAGACATTGACCCAGAATCTCTCAATGTACCCATAAGAAAAGTATGTTGTATTGTTCTTTCTGTAACTCTTTAAGGATTAAATCTGTATCTGGGAGCACAATTGGAGACTATTCTGATAATCAAGACTTTGGTCACATGTTAAAACTAAAATTCCAGTCATAACCCAAGTTGTTTGTATGTCAGACTGGTCATAACTTGAGTGCCACTGTGTGAATTAATACAGTCCATACCAAGCTGAATCTTAAGCATAACCCAGATTTATGCTAAAGAAAGGAAGGGAGAAATACCACCAGGGAGGAAAGGAAGTAGGTATAAAAGGACTCCTCTTTATTGCTATAACTATAAACTTACCTTTCTACTAACAAGATATCACAGTCAAATCAAATTCCATTTCTTCCAAGCCACTGACTTTGCTACAAGATGACCATCATTTTAGATGTGAAATTAATTACATATGTCTCTTAAACATTCTTCCAAAGGACTTTGGGGAAGATGGAGCTGTGGTGAACAGCAGAGATATAACTTCTCCAAGATTTGGTGTATAGACTCTAGAATATAGAAATGTGAAGAGGAAAAGGAAGGAAGGGAGTGGGTCTCCAAGAGTCAGCAAAGATCTGAAGTGAGAATTGAGGTTCATGTGGAGACCAAAGAAAGAAACCTCAGTGAAAAACAGGAGGTGGCAAGTGGCACTTTCTTCTTGAGCTCTTAGTCACTGCATGCAAGTGGCAGCTTGAAACTGCAGACACACGGTGATTACTGGTGACCTTAGAAGTCTCCATGGAAAAATGCACCAGTGGAATGGAGCTGTGGCTATAGTGGACTATATCGG
This sequence comes from Octodon degus, assembly GCF_000260255.1. Lineage (NCBI taxonomy): Eukaryota > Metazoa > Chordata > Mammalia > Rodentia > Octodontidae > Octodon > Octodon degus. The sequence goes on from NW_004524591.1 coordinate 2,845,141, forward strand.
ATTCTGAGATTTTTTGGGTTCAAATGTCTACCTGGAGAGGTGATTGGCTGATAGCCATTCTGGAGAGAGACATACTGAGCTCAAAACCCAAAGCAGCTGTAGGCTGGCTGTGTCTAGTGACAGGGTGAGGTGAAGCATAGTTCTACTCAACTATAGGTCAAAGAACCAAGTTCATACCAGCAGGGAGCCAAGTTCAAGCCAGAAAAAGACACAAGGAGTGTTGTTTGTGCTCAACAAATCCAGTTCCCAACCTCATAGCCATAAACTAGCCTGAACTTCAGTGGCACTAAAAGTACAGGCTTGCTGAGGTTGTCTACTATCCTACCATAAACCTCGGGTGTCTTGCTGGGATTAATCAAAACAGATCTGGACTCTGTCTGCTCATTCATCTAACAGTAACAATAAAGTCAAGCCCTGAATACATTTTTTTTTCATTTTATTTGCCTTTTTAAGTTTTTGTTTACTTTGGCCTTGATTATTTGTTCTTGTTTATATATGAGTGATAACGTTGTGTTTTCTTATTGTTCCTGTTCCACTTTTGCTGTTGGCTTTATTTCTTCTTTCTGTCTTTCCCTCTTGTTTTCTTCATCAGTTTCCTAAAGTGTGTATAAATTTCCTTTGTCCTCCAGTCTTGTGTCTAATCTTCTTCTCTTCTTGTCTCAAGTTTTCTACCTCTCCCTTTAAAAATTTTTCTCCTGTCTCAGTTACTTTAAACTCATTTTTTTTTTTTTTTTTTTTTTTTTTTTTTGTGGAACTGGGGATTGAACTCAGGCCCTTGAGCTTGCCAGGGAAGCAAAACTCTTTGCTAGGACAAAACACCCAATGGCCAAAATTAAGGAAGGAAAGGCTTATTTATCTCACAGTTAGTGGAGGTTTCAGTCCATACTCAGCTGGCTCCAGGGAAAACTAGCACAAGGCAGAAGGCAGCAGTTCACAGCAGTGGAAAATAGCAAAGAGCAGAGGAAGGAGCAGCAGCTGTAGTGTCTATCAAGTCTTCCTGACTTCCTTCCATGCTGACTACAAAGACTGGGCCTCCTCCAAAAAGTGGTACAGCTGTGAAGGTCAAGCTCCTCTGAAGAAGTGGGGCCCTTCTTTCCACATTGATTGCAGACTCAAGCTCCTTGGAGGAAGTGCTGTGCATAATCCTTCCTCAACTCCTTTATATCATTGCTGAATCACTCTGGGGTGGGCCCTCCCCACCTTAGGGAAAGGAGTTGCTGAGCTGATCCTGCCAAGCTTGGGGCACCTCAAGGTGACATAATGTATCAACCCCCACATCTCTCTCGGGGTAAAATTGCCATATAGATAACAAATTAACTGTATATAATTTTCTGGTTTATCTTGGATTTTGTTATATAGCCACAAATTATAAGTATTATATAACCACAAACCATAGTTCATACAGTTAAAAGTGGCAGGTTAATAGTTACTTTATAATTTTCTAGGCTGTGTTTGGTGTTAATGTTATTGATGATTCTGCTATTTATGTAGAGGTGACAGAACTGTTCTCATCAATGTGCTTTCTGGGAGCCAAGAATGAGACTGCCTAAGGGTCATAAACAATACTATGGGCCAGTGCCAAAGGACCAGGACCTAGGCGAAAGAAGCAGCCTATAAAGTGAAGAGGTAGGATCTTGCAAGAGACTCAAAACCTTTATCCAGTTATACCTGGAAGACATCTCAGGGAAGTCATCATTTTTAATTACTAGTAATAAAGCTACTTGCTATAAGCAATTTACAAATAGCAACCCAGGAATTAAGCTGAGAGAGAGAGAGACAGAGACAGAGACAGAGACAGAGACAGAGAGGGACAGAGAGAGATGAGAGAGAGACACAGAGACAGAGACAGAGACAGAAAGAGAGACAGAGAGAGACAGAGATAGAGAGAGACAGAGACAGAGAGAGAGAGAGAGAGAGAGAGAGAGAGAGAGAGAGAGACAGACAGACAGACAGACAGACAGACAGAACTTAAGCAAGGCACAACTCCAGACTTCCAGATCACCAAACTCAGGGAGTGAATGAAGTGCAACAATTTGAAAGGCACCCAGTTAGACATTCTGAAATGGTATTAATGAAAGTAACAAAGCAGATGACTGAGGCTATAGAAAAAGTAAAATCAGAAAGAATCTCTCAGATAAAGACAGTGACCATGATGGAAGACATGGTGAGTGACTAGAGCAGATACAGATAGAAAGATAGACGAGCTCAGAAGAATGATGCAAACCATGATCACGTAACATAGGAAAAACTAGAATCCATGCAGATTCAAACAGATATCCAGAGTTTAAAAATTCCATTGAAAGTATATGTAGCAGAATGAACAAATGTGAGGACAGAATCTCATCTAGAGGAAGGGCCTGTGATTAGTGATTATGAAAAGAAAGCCATCTCAAAAATACCAGGGAAGGGCCAGCCAAATAGCTTAGTTGATTAAAGCACCTGCAAGCAGGTACAGGGGCTGGGGGTTCGATCCCTGGGCCTGCTGTGTTGGCCCCGACCCAGGGCTCACTGAGAAGGCAAATGAAACTGTGCATGGTGGCCTGCGCCTGTAATCCCAGCTCTTGGGAGGCTGTAAACAGGCGGATCACTATGAGTCCAATCTAGTAGAGACCCTGAACACTGTGTTGACCTTTCCCCAAAATACAAAAAAAAAAAAAAAAAAAAAAGCAAGAGGCCACTAAAATTCAGTCCAACAGCTGCTAGGTGATGAAAATAAGAATAATAGAAGATTGATCAGAGTCTATGAAAAAAACACTTGATAGCACAAATGGCATAAAAATCTTTTCATAAAAGGAATGGCAGAAAACTTCCCAATCATAGAAAAAAGAATTTCATATAGGTAAGTGAGATACATAGAAATCCAGTTAGCCCTGATCCAAGAAAATACAATGAAGAAAATATTTCAGAAATTCAACCAAAGAACAAAATATTAGAGAAAAGAAACAAATCATCTATAAGTGAAAGCCCATCAAAATAACAGAATACTTCTCAACGAAGTGCTCAAGTCAAGGAAAGCTTAGAATAAAGGATTTTAAGCCTTAATGAAAAGCAACTCCAACCAGATTAAAGTACATGGCAGAACTACCTTCCAAAATTGATGGAAATAATATAATTTGATGATAAAGGGCACCTAATGAAATTCATGAGAATCAAATGAATCTCCAGAATGCTCTTCAGAAGAACATTCTGGAAATAAGGAGGACTGCAACTCCACGAACACAAACAGTATGAATGCACCAGGCAAGGGAAGTAATTAAATAGAGGGAATAAAAGGAACCAACAATGGGAAAATAACACAAGAAGTTCATATATAACAATTTTATCAATGTGAAAGTTCTCAGTTCACCAATCAAAAAACACAGACTGGCAACATGGATCAAGAAGCAAGATCCAGCAATATACTACATACAAGAAATACATGTAATTCAAAGAGCAATTATTAGACTGAAAGTCAAAGGATGGAAAAAAGAAAACTTCATGTGAGAGGAACCCAGTAAAAAGCAGAGGTAGCTATTGCATTTGCAGACAAAGTGGATTTCAAGCCAAGACTAAGAGAAGCAAAGAAGTTCACCACAACATTTAAAGGGAACAATCTAAGAGGGATATATAACAATATTAATAGACAGGCACCAAACACCAGCACAGGTCCACAGTCTGTAGGGTATCCATGCTTGTCATTCACCAAGGAGGAAGCAGCATTGCAGGATTCTAGAATGCAGTGATGAGAAGTACTCCCTTCATTGATACCATTGTTCTTAGAGTCAGAGTCCAGACGGTCCCTCTAGAGGGAAAGATATAGATACCAAGACAGATCTTCCTAATGGCATCAAAGGAAATCACATCAATTTCTCTTCTCTTATGGCTGATTAAGGTCTAAAGTGTATCAAGTTTTAAAGAGAGAAATGAAAAAAAGCAAAAATTACACAAAACTCCAATCTTTTATTTATTATAAAAGTACAGAAGACTGCTTCAGTCATGAAAGAACTTTGTATCACTTGCACATTGTGCAAAAGTTACAGATCTTACCTAATATTTCTGTCTCTGGGATATGAATCTAGTATTGTGACATACAAACTTATAAAGTAGACTTACACCTGGAAGAGTACAGAAGAATTGTTTCCACACTGGAGAGCCACAGGACCCAGTCAAAATTATAAGACCTCTTTAGCTCTCTTCAGAGTCCTGGGTGAACTAATGTAAGGTCGCCAAAGGATTGTGTTGAAATGCTGGACAGGGGCATCCAGAGGCCAGGGAAGATTAAGCATCTCTGAAGAAGCAGAAGAAAAACTTTCTTCTTTCCCTTTTTCTTTTATCTTCTCTACAAGCTGATTGGTTGATGCCTCCTACAGATATGATTCAGTAATGCACATACACCCGGAATGGTGCTGAACTAATCCACTAGGCATTTTATAAGCAAAGTCATCACAGTTAACTACCACAGAAACATACCTGTACTAAATTTATTTAATATTTGAAACTGATCACTTATGACATTGCCCAATGTTTTCCTTGTTAATTTCATTTCCCGATTCTCCAAGCCTGCATTCTGCACTTACCATCTGCATTTGAAAATACAATACTGCTTGTGCCGGAGATCCACAGCAAACCGGGTTATGAATCCGTGACGAACCCCAAGGTGGGCAGAAGTTTTCAGTGTACTTAAATGTTAATACCTATGATCTCTAAGTTCTTTTAACTTTCTGCTCTTAGCTCTGGTGTTCTCTTTTAAGTAAAAAGTTTCTTAGTTTTCATCTGAGAAGGAAAAAACTTTAGAAGCAGCGTTGCTACTTTAATAGAAGGTAAAACATAAACATAAAACTCCCCCTCACCCCAAATGACCTAAGACTAGATGCAACATGAAGGCAAGCTGAAGCACATCTTGTTTTCTTATGTTTTCCTAACAGTTGAACCAGTTTGTTACAGATCTAGGCCAATTTCCTTGTCAAGTTGAGGGACATTTTCTACATGGTTAGGCTTTTGACTCATTCTTTCCTTTCTTTAATTTTTAATTTTTTTATATATTTGGTATAGGATCTCACTATACAGCACAGACTGGTAGTGATCCTCCTGTTTTCAGCCTCCCCAGCACTGAGATCACAGGTTTGCACCCCCACACCTATTCTCATTGGCCAGCTGAGTACACCCAGGGGCATGACTGGTGTAGCCCATGGTGCAGGGGATTGAACCCTGGTCCCTGAGCTTGTCTAACCAGGTGCTTACTCCGCTATTATTTCTTATTGCAGCAAGATTGTTGCCTTTACACCCTCCTCCAACTGAAGTCTCCTGTTGTACCCATACTGATCTACACTGAGGAACTCTCTCTATTGCTAACAAAGTCTGCAAATCCAGTAGAAGTGTGAGAAAATGATGGTCACAGCCAACTCTCTGAGAACACATGAACACACAGACAAATGATTTAAAAAACTTTCTGTGTTTGTCCTGAAAATAATACAAGTAGGTTGCATGATAGTCAGAAAGAGAAATAAGGGTAGAAAGAGGTGTGTCAGTGAAGAAGCCAACAGAATTAACACAGCAATGATGGAGTGGCAGTGAGAAATTGCATAAATACAGAGTATCTTTTTTTTTTTTAACCAGAGATTGAACTCAGGACCTTGCGCTTGTGAGGCAGGTGCTTATGCCACTGTGCTATCTCCCCAGCCCTTAGATTGTCTTTCTAAAATGGTCTTCTCAGCCTTATCATCTAGAATGTGGAAAGGATGTAAAGGGCATGGTGGGACAGAAAGGAACTGTGGGCACTTTAGTTCAGTTTCTTTCTCTTGTGTTGTGTTGATTCTCCTCCTCCTCCTCTTCCTATCTTCTCCTTCCTTATTTCCTTCTCCTGCTCTCTTGCCTCCTCTTGCTCCTCTTCTTTCTTTGTTTACTGGGTTCCTCAGAAGAATGCGTTTGTTTTAAGCAACACATTTGTTAATTTGAGTACTGCTGAGAAAATCTTCACATACTCTCCACATCCTAGATGTTAGCAAAGTGAGTGACACTCATGCCAAATTCCTTTTTACAAAAGAATGTTTCAAGAAAATATGAAATGAGAAATGTACTTCATACTTAAAATCTATGCTGTGAATATTAGTGAGAACCTGTTAAACTAAATGTAGATAGTCTAAAGGAAATACTATATGAAAAGATTTACTTTAGCACAAATATCCTCTTAATAATAGTATGTACATTTTGAATAGTTCTAATATTATACTAAGAGAAAATATATGCCTATAGTAATAATAATCTTACAAATTATTTGTCTGAGTATTTTCTCAGTCTATTTACTTGAGCCATAAATACATCCTGTACCTGCAAGTAATTTTTAAAATTCTGTATTATATTTCCCAATTTATTCCAATATGTTTGTCAGATAAATGATCTGTCTAAAACTAGTTGGAAAAAATATTGAATCCTTCTTTGCTTGTGATATCGAAGCAAAGAAGGATTTTGCTTGTATAGTTAGTAATTTTAACGTTTTTATTGTAGAATAAAAAAATTTGTAATTAATTTGAAGATTACAAGAAAGTATTTCCATCGCGAAAATTTAAAAATGAGCTGTAAATGTTTCAGACAACAGAAAAGAGATAAACTAGAAGTTATTTTAATTATTCCCAGAATCTGTGATTTTTGAATAGCATAATTTCTTTGAAAGTCCTAGTAGTAAATTAATGCAGTATTTGTGTGATTTAAACCCCACCAAGTCTACCTCTAGTTTCTTTCAAAGCAAAAAGGCTTTTACTTACCTTTTATATGCTTGAATAATTTTTGAGCAAATAGCACATAAAATTAATGTAGTAAATGTTTTGGATTTTTTAAAAATTAAAAATAATAAAGACACTTGATTTCTAAGAGAGGCATAGAATATAAACATCATTTTGAAAAACCAAAAGTTGCCTAAAAGGGGCAAAAAAAAATAACCTGAGATGTTGGAAAAGAGATAAAATAATATTGCACAGATATTTTGAAAGGAGAGTTTTTAATAAAAGTAGGACACTACTCATGTCAAAAGTCAGAAAACGTAGGAGGATAATGATCATAGATTCATTTTACATTGTGGGACAAGAACAGGATAAACTTAGCAGTCGTGTAAGACGTGGGAGACAGAAAGGCGTTCAAGAATGGCACTCAATGCAGACATCTCTTAAAGGAAATTTAAACTAAAAAATAATTATCCTTGACATAATGATACTCAGTTAATTGATTTTCAAATTAAATCTGTCAGCTCTGCATGTTTCCAAGTTAACCTGAGTAGCTGTAATGTATTTTATAACTACAAAATGCATAGCTGTAAGGTATTTTACAGTTGTACTTTTGAACACTTGCATTTCATATTATTGATGGAAATGGCATTGATTTCAACATAAGTTTAAAAAAAGCTGCAAGTTTTTCCATTCATATTTTTTAATTATTGCATTTGAAGATATGATTTTGAAAGGATTTTTTAATCTCATTGCATTTATATTATCTCTTGGTAGTTTGAATTAATTTGCATTATGTTTGTAATTGGAAATTACTTCTTTTTCAATATATATTTTTCAAACACCTTTATTACAGTTAAGCAAATGTTATGAATTGCTTGACAGTGGTGGAACACACTACCGTTCTCTTAGATTTTAAAGAAAACTCGTCAAATATTGTGAATTTAACTCTGCATAATGCACGGTTATTCTCCTGTGCACACCGGCACCAGCAACACATCACTACTGATGCATAGCACTCATTTAAATGCAACCTCAGAGTCACACTGCATGTTACAAATATCTGGGAGCTGTGTGATTAGTTAACATCTTGTGCATAACTCTTAAAATTATAGCAAGTTCTCAGGAGATAATTAGCCTGCCCTGTTTCTATAATAAATTGAACTGTGTTTAGCAATGACTTCCAGAAATAGTAGCAATAAAATGCCTTAAATCAGATAAATTCAAAAATGGCTGAAGAAAAAAAAAATGGAAACAAACTTAACATCGGATGTCTTCTTGCCTCAATACAAATGGACTTTAAGGTGGTAGAAATGGGAGAGTTTTGAGTGTGGAACAAGATACTGTTCCTGTCTGTAGTACATTATCTTACACTCTGGGATGAGAAAGCTAAGAAACGCAAGAGATCTTCAGTTCTTGAAGGGTGAATGGTACTTTAAGTTTACAGAAGTTCATTTTGTAAACTTCAGAATGAAGTAGGATCTCCAGAACAAATAGGTTTCTGGTTTCACTCCATCACTATAACTTGAGAACAATACAAGGATAGTCGAAGAATTGAAATAATACTTGAGGAGATAAAGAAGCTGGTTGACTATTCACCTGTCATTCTTTTTACTAACATCTTGTGTTGGTTAGTTTGGGATTTCAAAATTTCATGATTTGGAAAACATACACGACAACAATAATACAGACAACAATAAAACCATGAAGTTGTGTATGTCATGTGTTATTTAGGCAAAGATAAGAAGCTAATATGAGATATTTGTGCATATATACAGGAACCACATGATTCAGGACTTTGTTCCTTTCCTTTTTTGCTGGTTAAATTTGCTACAGATAGAATACAATTTGTGGCGTACTATTTGTGGACTAATGACTCAGTATGAAGTTTAGCTTCTTGTTCTTAAATGAGTAACATGAATTTGTCATAATGGATTTTTTTTTTTTTTTGCATTGAAAGGGTGAATACACTTTACGCTTAATGGTATAACACACTTAATAGTGTGAGATTTATCCACAACAAACAAGAAGGTAGACAATTCTAACCTTAAAAGACAAAATTGATATTTATACAGACAACAGGAAAAAACTAGGACTTTCGAAAGCGAACCAAAAAGGTGATTTACTCAGGCTCAGCTTTCGATCCCCGAAATGGAAAAGGCACAGTACGCATAATTATTAAAGAGCAAATTAGCTATTAATACTTTCTGTGAGAAATTAATTATTCATAGTTTAACATTAATTAAACAGATGATTTTGAACAAATATGTTCCTTTCAAGGTAATTAATTTCAAAAGGCATTCTTCCTTAATCTTTATCCAAAAAAATCTTACATAGAGAGAGTGTTTGAATAAAATCCCATCAAATACTAGTATTTATGACATATGAACTACGAATGCATACTTTAGAAATAACTTAACTTTAAGCATCAGTTGGAAAGAATGCAGAATAATGTTCATTAGGCTAAAAGCTGAACAATCAATATCAACAGTTCTTACATATATAGCCTCAAAGGGTCACTAAAACAGTAGTATCCAATCTGACCAACGTTTCTTCCTCAATGACAAATAAATACAAATGTGGTAGTGTTTTATTAAAAAGCATCACATTGTTTGCTGGTTATTATTTCTTAATTCTGGCTATTTTTTGTACATATCCTCCAAAGTTCATGGAACTTAATCTCTAAAATCCTATTTTAATGTTTGGATGTGGGGATTTGGAGAAGTAATTAGGATTTGACCAGTCATGAGGATGAGAACCCCCATGGTTATGTTAGTCATTTGATAAATAGGCAAAACCTGGCTGATACGTTTTCTCCTCCAGCCAATGCCATCCTCTATCATGCATGATAGAGAAAAAATGCCATCGCTGGATGTTAAACACATGCTACTTCTACTTACCAGCTCCATGAGCTAACCCAACATTTATTCCTTATAAATTACCACATCTGGGACATTTTGGTATTACACCAAAAAATGAACTAAGACACCTTTTTACTCAAAGAAGATCATAAAACATGCACAGTGTCAATGAAGGAAAGAACTGAGAATATGCAAAGTGCTTTGGTTGTTACTGGCCGAGATCATTCATGACAGTCAAAGATGCAGAGTGCATGATGACTTAGACATTAACATAGATAAAGACTAACTGAATTGGGTGGAGAAAAGGCAGACATATAGACTGAGGAATAAATCTATGGACAAAAGTGAAATTTGAATGTATTCTTTGTACAGAACAGATACCGGCACAAAAACTCAAATAACAGATATCAATGCTATGATACCAGCACAGTAAAAATTTCAGGTAGTCTGAAATAGTCTCACCATGGGCCAAACATTCCATAAAATTAGTACCATAGCTTTTAAGTGTTAAAGAGTAATATGGTAGCTCATATGGTGCAGGATCAAGGGAATGAACCTGTTTGATGCAAAAGATGAGACCAGGGTATAAAGCAAGAGAAACTTAAAGCTGTAGGAGAAAAGGCTTGCTTAGTAGAACAGACTGTAATAATGACTTTGACAGGGCCAGTGGCCATAGATGATAGACCTAGGCCAGACTTTTTGGCTCCGTACCACTTACCGGAAACTAACTTTTCAACAATCACAGAATAGCCCTTGGGGAAGACATTGAGGAACTTTAAATGTATTGAAATTGAATTCTATCCATGTAGCAAAATGAAGTCTGTAATGAAAATTAGTGACATTTATGGAAAAAAAAGGTTTGTATTTTCACTATCTAAGAAAGATAAAGCCAAAAGATGCAGATACGGAAACACAATGTCCAACTATTAATGTGTTAAATTGAACTCAGGAGAAAACAACCTAATGGTATAAATCCTTTCCCGATACATGAAATAACGGAAGTGGTAATGCCAACTGAAATACACAAGGTCAACTAGCAACTCAAATGTCCAAATTTATGGGTATAGAATGTGAAGCCTCAGAAATAAAGAAAACAATATGCTTTAAAATTAAATTTTATGTTTTTAGTCTGAATGCTTCATTTTCTAGGTTGCTTCTTATAGCTTTAAATAATACCAGACTTCTCCAGGGTTAGATTCAGCAACACTTCTACCCATCATTTGAGATGGAGAAATTGTCTCAAATGGATCTTTAATCAATAGGAAACACCATTAATTACATCCATATTGATTGACAGAAGATTTGGATTTAGTCCTATTCCTGCATTTGGTGTCTCTGTGCAATTATCAGCATCTTCATTTTCTTGTTAAAATAAAGGAGCTCAGACTAGATTCCACCTAACTGTATTTTTAGTATTCATTGATAATAGGTGCGTAGACCCTATAAGGTATTTTATGACACCTTCACACTTACTTGATGTGCTGTAACTTTTTTATGATGCATAGTTTTTGATTTTTTTCTTTTTTCCAAACATCCATTGCTTATCTCCTGCCATTCTATTTTTCACAAATAATTATGTATAAAACAGGTGTGGAATGCTCTTAAAGGAGAAATATTAATACATGGAAGGAGTTTGATTCAGGCATCATAGTGTACTTCTTCCTAATATTTCAAGTTTTCACATTCAATTCTGCTATACAGCCCTTTCAAAATTCTTGGCTTATGTGGTTTAGTGTATATTGCTATATTTCTACCTCATAAATAATTTTATATAAATTAAAATATTCTAGGCATCAATGCACATATTCTTATAAAAGTAAATTTTTGCCATTGCTAATCTTATGTTGACCCATATGCCTTTTGGAAAAATGCACGCCTTCAGAATTTCTCCTGGTAGCTATTCGTCTTTTGAAAACCAAATGCAAAAGTTAGACATTTGAGAGTTTATGTTCTTCTCAATATTTGTTCTTCCAGGCTATAGTCTCCTTTTTTTCAGTACTCAAAGAAACTTTTATTTTTAATGTATTTCACAATATACTTACTAAATTATAAACATTAATTTACATCTTAGAATATGTAACATCATTGAAAGATATTCACACTGTATTGCTAATTTTAAAACTAAGGTAGAAAACCATCTAAGACATGATGCCATTTTATTTGTAACGACAAAAGATAAATAAATATAAAGGATGGAAAAATAGATGATTTAGATAATCAATAGTTTTCTAAAATATAAGTGAGGGCAGGGCATGTAGTGCAGTGTTAGAACTTGGACCTAGGATGGCTAAGTCCTCAGTTCAATCTCTAGCACCTAAAAAAAAAGAAAGATTAAAAAAAAATATATATGTTATATTATATAAGTTACTACACATGATTCTATAATATGTGTTAATGTTATATATTATATAGAACATTATATATAATTATATATGTATATACATATTGTATATATGTAAAAACAATTTTTAAAACAATTTTTTAAAAGCTTAAAAAAATAAAGAGACAAGAACAAAAAATAAAGATTTCTTGAAAGCAAGTGGTAATATGCAACCATATGTCCAATCTTACATAACTATATCTGTTAATCTGAGCAACAGATTTGATGATAAAAATAGATAATATATGAAAAATTGTTAATCAGCCATTCTTTGTTTGGAAATCTGTAACATATGTATTGTATGTTACCCTGTTTCTGTCTTTGTTTCTGATTTTTGCTTTTGCTTTTTTAAATATGTATTTAGTACAGAGTATACAGGGTGCAGGGTCTATGGAGTCTCACTACGTAGATTGGACTCATAGTGATTCTTCTGTTTTCAGCCTCCCAAGTGCTGAGATTACAGGGGTGCACCCCCACACCCAGTCTCCTTCGCGGCCTGAGCGCACCTCTGAGGTGGGGTCGGCATGGCATGCCAGGGATCGAACTCCAGCCATGCTTTCATCCACCGAGCTATTTGGCTGGCCCTTGCTCTTTTTTTTTTTTTTTTTTACTTTTCAAAATGAAATAAAATTAAACAAAAAAAATAAGATACGTTATTCCCTTACTTTCATTTGTTTCTGAAAAAATTAAGTGTGTGTGGTTGAAAGTTAAGAGTCATTTTCAATTTCTCAAACATAATTTAGGAAATGAGTATAATAGGCTTTCCAGTTTCATTTTTTTCATTAACCAATGTTTTGCTATTACATTTAAAGTTGCTGTCAGACGATTCTGTCTTTAATATAATAGAAATTGTTTGCTAAATTTGGAGTTTAATGTTTACTAATAATTTCTCTATTGCATATTTTAATTGTGAAGTAGAAATTTCTGTGATTTAAAGCAGAGTTGTCATGGTTCAAGTATTATTATATTAAATATGACTATTATTGTTTTGTCTAAGGTATAGTCTTAATCTTTCACTATTAAGCACGATTTATGATACCTGTAACGTTTACTTATATTTTACTTAATTTATTTCACTTGAATACTACTATGGGATAAACTATGGAATGATATTAATTGACTTCAAATATGGATACATTTCAAAACAATGAAAAAGTGTAGAAAAAAAAACGAAAAAAGAAAAAGTGTGTAGACATCGTGTTATGGCTTATTTCTAGATGGCCTCGTGAAGCTTCCTGCACTCACAGACTGGGGCTTTGGAAGATGACTGTGCCATGCATGTCCTACTGGCTTAGTCCACTGATGGGTTTAAATATAGGGGTGCTGTTGGCAGACAAAGGTTGGTGGGAAGAGGTGGGCACCTGGACAAACAGCTGCCTTGAGATCTGGGGAGTTACAGCTGCTCTGACATGTGGATTCTTTCTCTCTCCTTGGAACTGGTGGAGTACAGACTGAAACCACTACAGACCCTGAACTATAATAATTCTTTCCTCATTTAACTTGTGAGTGTTGGCGATTTTGTCTAAGCAACAGGAAAATAGCCAAGATATTTAGTATAAACCAAGCATCTATAAAGAAGTGATGTTCTTTTTGAATTTCATCCTCCTTTCTTCTTTCTTTCTTTCTTTCTTTCTTTCTTTCTTTCTTTCTTTCTTTCTTTCCTTCTTTCTTTTTCTTTCTTCTTTCTTTTTCTTTTTCTTTGTTTTCATATTCTAGGGAAGGTCTTCAGGGTGTTCAGGGTCTCACTACTAGATCAGACTCGCAGCGATCCGCCTGTTTACAGCCTCCCAAGAGCTGGGATTATAGGCTCATGCCACCATGCCCAGTCTCAATTGCTATCTCAGCATGCCCTGGGGGCGGGGCAAGCACGGCAGGCCCCTGCACCTCCTCATTTCTTTAAAGAAACTCAAATTCACAACTGAAGGGAACTAATGACTTGTGAATCACTTGTTTAAAGAAAAGACCTCATTTTTGTACAACTGAACAAAATTAAGTAGTATTCTTTATTCACTCCCTGAGTTAAATAAGTAGGAATATTAATACTTTAATGCCCTTCAGCAGTACTCTCCAGTGTACCTTGGGTGGATTTCATTTTGTATGTATCCTTAGGAAGAACTGTTGCAAAAAAACATTCACAAAAGAAATTTTTTGTACTTGTTTGATGGTACTTTCATCTGTATTTGATAAGTGAAGTATGGTTATAAAATACTGTGCAGAGGGTAGGCGAGATAGCTCGGTGGACTAAGCACCTGAGGGATTAGATCCCTACACTACATGATGCACCAGCCTCACCCCCAGGCACACTGAGCTGGCCACTAGGACCAGGTGTAATGGTGCACGCCTATAATCCTACGGCTGGGGAGGGAGCCTGAAAATAGGAGGATCACTATAAATCCAAGCTGCATAGTGAGACCCTGTGTCAAATTCAAAACAAAATGAAAACAAACAAAAAAGAGAATAAAATATTGTGCAGAAATAAATAGGACAATTTTCGTGGTTATTCAACCCTTATGATTCAAATTGTTCCCATCCTAAAATGAGAAGACCTTAAACTATGCTGTGTCTGAGTCCCCAAGAGAAGATGGTGGGGATTTGCAACCTTTAGAAAGAGATCATATTTGAGAAAGGGGCCAGGAGTTCGAAGTACAAGTCCTCAGGAGAGGAGAGGGTATACAAAGCCCAGACAGTAGTGAGACAGTAGTGCTTCTCCAACTGAGGATGTGGTCGAGGAACCCTTTCCACCCTTTTAGGATGGATTCCTAGCCAGTGATACTTCTGTAGATACACTTGGCTTTTCTGCTATTCATTTTGCACCATTTGCATTTCTTTATTGGGAATTTCAAGTGAAACTTTTATTGGTTTTGATCACATTAAGATCTAACACTGGATTAGAATAGCCCCCTTCCAAAACTGCTTTCTCAAAAGTCTGTACTAAAATATTTTCATTCTTTATTTCATAATGAAGATGTCAATCAGCAATGTGGTTCATCAATAAAGGGCAATCACTAGATCACTTTTCTGAAAGGGAAAATCACAGATCTCTGCAGGTCCAAAGGATACATCACATAGAAGAACGATTCAATTTTCTTCCCTCAAAACTTCCAACTTTCCTAGTCATCAATTTTCTCTGCTAAGTTAATAAACTTCAAGACTCCCTTCCTGAACTTGCCATTACATATTATTTGGAAACATTTCCATATGCTTTGCATCATTAAACCTTTTATACAAACCCCAAGACAAATGCATCATTTTTCCTGGTTAAGTGGCCATAAAAAGAAAAATAGATTGACAGAGTCTAATATGACCCAGGACAGTACCAGACAGAGCCAAAAAGCTAGGCACTGTCTGTTGCTTAAAAAAAAAGAATTCATTAAGAAAAAATAATAAAAGTACATACTTATAAGTAATATATTCATATGCAAACATTATGCAGATTACTTACCAGTAAACAGTGTCTAGTTGTATCACTAGTCATTTTGCGTTGCTCTCCTGTGATTCTTGTCTGGGAAATGAACTTCAAAACATTACAGTCTTTGGATATATTCCACCCTGTGCTCATCTTCAATGAAGAAGAGACCAGAATTGGTCCCTTTGTCAGTTTTTGTCTTGACCATGTGACAGTTCTGTACTAAGAGGCTTTTGCTGGAAAGAAACAATCAAGGGTCCTTGTGTAATCAGCATGTCCCTTAGCAAAGCAGAGCAAAGAGACACTAATGAGTGACACAAATGCATCAGCTTGTCCCAAAGTATATCCTGATATATTTGTGGCCAAGCTCATTTGGGGAAATATCATTGGCTTATTTTCTACATCTAAAAATTAGTCTAATGTCTTTTCCTCACTTATTCTTAGCTTGTACTGGTTAACCCTTGTCTTGTGTCTTAGTGTGCATTGGGCCGTCCTGCCCATCTCCAGTTTTATACTTAAAACTTTTAGGTAATGGTATTTTATTCTCTCACAGTTTTTTTTTTTTTTTTGGTTTTTAAAGAAAATATACTTTCTGGTTGACTGGGAAATTTATTTAAGTCTGCCTATTACTTTTGTAAAAATTCAAAAGTGCATTACAACCATTTTATGATTGAAAATATACATATATAATATCTCAGTACTAGACTTTTTAGTTGACAAAGAAAATTGCATAAACTCGTTAAAGTACTTATGTGTTATTTATGAATGTTTAGACACCATCAAAGAAGATAAACACACATTTCAAAATAGTGGCTCTTAAGTAAAGACAGTGTTGGAATGTGCAAAATAAAAAAATGTAGGGAATTGAAACTCCACCTATAATTGTGTAGCTCTTAAAACAATCTCAAATACAGGGTGATTATCCTATTAGTTTGATTCATAACATCTGATCTACTCTGTTTATGAATCAAATACGATACAGAGAAGGAATAGGTGGAGACAAATATACACACAATCTACAATAAGGGAAATAAGAAATTTTTAGAATAAAAAAGAAGCATAAATGAGTGATTTGTCTTGCTCTGTATTAAATATATCACTAAACTTGTAAAATTCACAGCTTAGAATATTAGCAAAATAGCAATGATAGATGAAGAAAATAATGTACAAAGTTCAGAAACATGAAAAAATATACAATTGTTATATGATGAGTTTTGAAAAACAATGTCTCATGCATAAAATTAATCATGTGGAAAATTTGCTTATCTACATACATAAAAGAATATAAAATCAGATTACTACCCCTCCCAAGTTTTTATAGAAATTTTTTTTTTCATACTTCTACGGCAGATGCTAAGCAAAGCAGAAATCAATAGCTCATGGTAACACTAATTGATTGCATAAGTTTTTTTGGCTGGCTCGGGCTGCCTAAGGGAGGGTAGAGTGCGGATGTGGAGCTGGGAATCGAACCGCGATCCCCTGTGCCTGACTGAGCTTGCTCCACAGGGGCTCTAAACAACTGAGCTAGCTTGCAAGCCCCGATTACATACAATTTTAGAAAATACTTCTACTGATAACAGAAAAGGCAAAAATAAAGAGAAGTTTAAGCCACATAGTTTTTAAAAAATTAAAAGAAATGACAGAAAATAGCCACTTTTTTCTGCTAATGCATTGGTATATTTATTGATGTTAAAAATACATAAAAGGCTTTTTTTAGGATTTAGAGGGAGCAAATTTTTAATGTGCTAATCTGTCACCTCTCCTGACTAGAATGGAGTTTCACAAGATAACTTAAGAAGCTTCTAGAATAGTTTAACAACCTTCCCCAAACTAGGCATTGGCCAGCTCTTTTTAGCATCTCAGTTGTACATCTGAGGCTATACTGGCAGATAATAGAGATCATCGTGTAGCGAATGATCACCTGGAATTTTGGGTCAAAGAGGAAGAAAATGGGAAAGGTCCACTCACACCAGCAGTAGGATAACAAAAGTTTTTCAATAAAAATACCAACAGCATGACAACATTGCAGCTTTGTAAACTCAGACACAGTCAGCTCAAGCTGCATTCTTAGAATAAATATCCAAATTCCTAACACTTCCTTTTTCACATGTCAGATGTCTAAGAATTACGATAGAAATCTTTTGCTTTCAATGATTTTGCTGCTGTAAGTGAATGATCAAAGTGATTTATTATTCAGTTGTTCGACTGCTGCATTATTTCTGTTGATCTTTGTTTTTCTGCTTAATTTCTATAAATTACTGTACAGTTTCCCATAAGGTATAATTAAGCAGAATTGCTTAAGTTTTAATTATTGTGTATTATGGATGTTGAAAGCAACATTAGCACTTGGCTTTTAAAAAATGTGATCGTATATTTATAAGAGAGCATTTATAAACACATTTACATATAGTTAAGATGAAAAAGGTATTTGAATTGTAGTCATTAGCATTTCTTCAAACATATGGCAGAGCAGCAGAGGCCATGGGGCATGCCTTCATTAGCTGAACACTGTTTCATCCGTGTTTCAGTTTCCTGCTGTGCCACCCTGTGGCGTCCCCTTCTGTCCCTGAGGTTTCAGTGACAAGGGACAATATGTCCCCAAGGTGAAAATCTGGAAAATATGGCAGATTAGCCCTTAGAGAAGTTCTTATGATTATTTAATCATACTTAGAAAAGAAACACACAGCATCGTTAAAGCAGTTTGCATGTGCTCCTGTCAGTCTCCATCGCTCAGTGGCAGTGGTTGGGAATGTCTGCAATGCGGTGGACAAAATCAGCAAGGTAAACTAGGGCACCTCAGTGCAGCCATGAGACAGCTGGCCTCTTGCTTGGTTGATGGCGTAATAGTCAAGGCTAGCAGATATTGCTATCCCGAGTTAATTGTAATCTGTTGCGTATGATGTTTTCAGATGGCATATCAAGATGAAACTTGCCCGAATGATGTCATGTATGAGTCTTCCTTTATTTGCTATAAAAATTAGAGAAAACTACCCTCTTATAAGTGTCACTGCCATGTTTTATTGGTGTACTTCTCTGTACATATAAAGTAGTAAATCTGAGAGACTGTCAGGGCATTAGTCACCTTTATCTTGTGTCTACTTAATACCTCCCACTTATATATATAATCTACCTCTGAAATAATTCTGATATATATGTTGAAAAAACATACATGTTAAGCATATTTCTTTGTTTTTAATATGAGCTTAATATTTTTAATAATAAATCCATATAATATCTGACAAGATGTTTTAAACATAAATATTTTGATCTTATTTTTCTGTCATTAAGTAACTATCCTCAGCTTTCAATAGCTGGGATGGTGAAATCTTAGAAAACTATCATCAAGGTAAAGAAATTACTGAAGACATCATATCCCTCTTCCTTTAGGGAGTGACAATAGATATTACACTTGGGAGTTTCTTAGGGAAATCGAAATATTAGCAGCAAATGAAGTAATTTTGAAGCATTCCAATGGTTGGATCCATAAGTAAAGAAAAAATGTTGATTATCTCTTATGATTACACAGGCCTTTAGAAAATTAATTACTGCTATAATTTAATTTTATGATGCATCCATGTGATATGCAGACTTTGAAATTTGATTCCTTTTAATAAATTATCACATTACAGGAATTACTAAGTTCTTTTGTTATAGCTTTTAACTTTGCTACACACCAATATATAATAAAAATTTAAATTTTCTTTATATTTAGAAATTTCTTCCTTTTCTTATGTAATATGGCCATTACATTTATTTATTTATTTATTTATTTATTTATTTATTTATTTATTTGGTTTCATATTGTCCTGGGGAGAAACAAAATATACAAAAGAATGCAACTCAATCGCTTCCAAGAGCTATCTTCTTCTCTTAGATGCTAAACAAAATATATAAAGTATTTGTTGAAAGAAATTAGAGCAATTACTGTTTTGTCTTTCCTTTCAGGACCAAGTTTTTTGACTTCTTGTTTCCAGCAGAATGAAAGCACAGATTCCAGAGCCAGCACTCGCAGCTCGCAACCCATCTCCAGCACGAGGTACGTCAGGGATCTTTGAACAAGTTGTATGTTCTGCACCTCAGTTTTCTCAAAGAAAGAATTTTAGTGTCTCAGTAATGTTTCCAAAGCTTTAAATGAATAATTTTATGTGCTCTAACATCCAGAAATCATCTAGAGATGCTGAACATTTTGTTATTATCTAAAACATCTTCTTCAAGTAAAATATTACATTTTCCTCATGTAGGTCTACACTTTCCTTTCCCCAGAGTGTCACCTCCTTCTTCCAGGCAAACCAAAGATTATGCAGAAGCCACTTGGAGATGATAGGCCATGTGAGGGAAAAGAAATTAGAGTGAAAACTACAGTAATGGACTCTATCAGCAATGGCAAATTCTACAATATGGGAACAGGTAGAAAGGGGTTTTTCTATACCCATCATACAAGACCCTCACAGAAGCCAAATTTCACACAGCACACACCAAGTGCCTTTTATTCACCACTATGCAATTACTGTTGGAACAGTAAAGCACACAATTTGCTAACACTAGCCTTGCTTTATCTGTATATATGGAGCTGATGTGAACACAAAATATAATCATTGTGTTTTTGACATTGTGAACTAAAAATGTGAAAAATACGTGCATACTATTCTTAACGTTTATCCAATATTTTCTGAATAAAGTATTAATTAAATGAGATATAAATCTCTTCATGATGGATCAATAAGATAAGGTATCAAACAGTATAAATCTATTTGCTTTGGGGAATACCCTTTTGGACGCTTTTATTTTTCATCATCTCATAGCATATCACAAGTCCCAGAAATATGCTGTGCTAATATTGCCAACTGAGTCCTTCCAAGCAGAGATGACATCAGCCATCTGTCACACAGGATTAATGCTGGGAAGTAAAGCCAACCATAGAGAAAATAAATACCTTTCATATCGATCAGCCAAATATTTATGTTGAGAATGAAATGATTAAAATCTCACTATTCAAGCTAATTACCCTGAGCGAATATTTGCCTCGAAGTGAACGACATACCAGCAGTGTGTTTGCCTTGTTACTTTCCTCAAAGCCCATTTCATTGTGAACGCAGGTGCCACGTACGACGGGTGCGCTAGACTTCACAAGGTGTTGCTGTGCACTACCGTAGCTGTGTTTCAGCCCACAGGTTTATCTCCTGCTGTCTTGGTCAGTTCGATCTATAGGCTGTGCTGCACTGGTTTTCGGATGGCTACTCTCTTGTTCTATTTTAAATTACTCAGTTTCTTAAAGCCAGATAGTCTTCAGCCAATCACTGGAGGGTCAAACTATCATGCGTCTTCATGTTGATTTGATACATTTATTTGAAGCATCTGGTTTTTTTTTCCCCCTAGAAATGTTTTAAGATGAGCTAAATAGTTACATAACCTGATCACAGTAGATGACTATCATTATCTAATTTGCTTGGCTGTATTTGTAGACGTGAGAATCTCCAAATTCACTTGCTGCTATTGTGGTTACATGGAGGCATTCAGAGTCTTTGGGGGAAATATCTGCCAAACTTGCTATGTTGCATTTATAGAACATGTGTATGTATATATCAGGAGACCGGATTTGTTCTATAGTATGTCTAAGCAAATGAAGAAATGAGATGTTTTGTAGTGGTGCGCATACTCCTTCTGGAAAGGGAGTGAAATTCTGTGGTTTATAATGTGATTAAGCTGTAAAAGGATGCTTTGAGCCCTCTTCCAGGTGACTTGAAGGTCGCAGTATAGAATGCTTCTGTAGAGTCAAGTATTTCCATTTAGTTTGGCTTGAAACAGCATATTCTTCTAAAATAAATGAAACATGAAGATACAAAAATATTTTGAGAAAGTCTGCAGCTTTATTTAGTAACCAAAGTCAAAGGGTTATGTGACTAATCTATAAGATCAATTACTCTTAAGTCACTCTGGACAGATATCTTGTGTGGTTTCCAGGGGAGCCCAGAACACAGTCAAAATAAATAAACAGCTATTTCATCTACCGTTTCCTTTTAAATATCAAATTTTTCAGATTGTACAAAAATGTGATTAAATGGATCACCTACCTAGATATTTATCTTTTTTTCTTTCTTTCTTTCTTTTTTTTTTTTTTTTTTTTTGGTGGAACTGGGGATTGAATTCAGGCCCTTGCACTTGCCAGGGAAGTGCTTATTCCACTGAGCCATCTCCCCGGCCCCTAGATATTTATCTTGACCATTGATAATTTCAGGGAAAAACACAATCAAGATCTACCAAGACATATGTATAAAATACATTTCACAATGTATCCTAACTCCTTTCTTAACAGGATGCTACTCATGTTCTAGTTAATAATTTTTATAGTAAGGGCATTAATCTATCTTAAAACCTGTGCTCAAACCATACACTTATGCTTTCTCATACTAATATACAATATTTATTAGAACAAATAATACATATTCTCAAGTATTTGAGAAGCACATCACGATCATAATGAGGATTTAAAAATCACCATTTTTATGACTATTGGAAAATGTGGTCTTTCTAAACTGAACCGTTGGTCAGGCATCCCAACCTGTACAGGTCAGGGGACACAGCTACACCATTACAGGTGTCACCTCTGCCTGCTTACTACTCACCAGGCACAAGGGCTACTGGTATACATTTGTTAGCTTCACAGATGGAAAAATATGTGTTGTCTGCTGAGCAGATCCATTTATTCTCTGGAATACTGCTAATTACCTCATGTAGGACAGATGATTAGATAGAAAGTCTAGGGAAGGATGCCCTTACTTGAGCATTCCACTATAAATAGAAACAAGGAGCAAAAATGGCCAGCATTATCTCCTCATAGACTAATAAAAACAAAACTGGTGATTTCTCTCATATGTTGACAGAATACTTCTTCTCTCCCTTAATTAATCAGAAAAGAATTTGAAGTGTATATTTCTCTGTTTGCTCAAGAAAAGATAGATTTATATTATATCCATTATCCTTTGCTGCTACATGACAAACTACACCAAATTTGAGTGGCTTAAATAAAAAAATCATTACATATTCGTAATTCTGTGGATTAGTAATTTGGACGATGTGTAGCTGAGGTAACTCCTCTGCATGTCTCAAGAGGCTGGGTGGTCTTGGTCTCTCTCATGCGTTTTTTTCCGTTGTCAGGAGATCTTGAGGTGGATGGTGCTGGACAGCATCCAGAATATGCCTGGCACTTACTGCGAATGTGTCAGCACTTTTCTGTGTGGTATCTCACCTGCCAAAAGATATCACAGGCTACACGGTGATGGAAACATTCCAAGAAAGTGGATATAGGAACTACAATGTTCCCTGAGGCCCCAGCTCAGGAGTCACATTTAATTTCTTATGGAATTAAGTGTGTAAAAATAAACATGTAGGTGTTCACTAGGATTACTAAAACACTACCTTCTAAATAAATAAAAGTGATATATAGTGATATAAAGATAACTATGCAAATGAGAGAGAGACAGATAAAAGGAAAGATTGACAGATGAAAGGAGCAAAGAAACATATAGATACAGAGATGACAGAGAGACAGACAGATGGACCCAGAAAGGGGGAGAAATAATACACTGTAAGATTGAAGATGGCAAGCTCTAAAGACATGATGTTGAAGTTTGAATATTAGCTCTGTTCCTTTTTCTGATGTATTATATCTTCAGTAAATTACAGGGTGATAATTTAGACCTGGAAGAGTAACACAGATGTTTTCCTCTATTTTATTTCCAATCCAGTCATGGTGCTTCTTCCTATGTGTAGATTGCATGATGTTCACTATTTTTTGTGTGCATTTTAGTCCAGGGTCTACTGGGTCTCACTACACAGATCACACTCATAGCGATTCTCCTATTTTCAGCCTCCCAAGTGCTGGAATTACAGTTATGTGCCACCACGCCCAGTCTCCATCAATTTCTCAGCATGTCCTGGGAGCGGGGCCAGCATGATACACCAGGGATTGAACCCCAGTCCCTGTGTCTGCCTAAGCAAGCACTTTAATCCACTGAGTTATCTGCATAATGTTCACTTTAACCAAGGTGTTATGGTTGTGTCTAGGAGTCCCCCAAGGCCTCATGCAGTCATGGAACAGCTTCTGGAGTTTTGGATTGATAGTTGTGGGTGTGGATGCTGCACCTGCCCTGGGGCAGGTAATTTGCATTACAATGTAAGGAGGGGAGAGAGGCTGACTAGCTGCCTGAGCTGCTGCCACTCACTTTGCTTTCTGTTCTCTGCCACCACAATGAAAGGTTACTTTCTGCCATGTTCCACAGAACAAGCTGAGTATGGACAGGTACCTTCAGTAACTGAGCTAAACCTTTCTTTCCTTCATTTTGAGTGTTGGGTAATTGTCCCAGCAATGAGAGAAGAGTAACCAAGACACAAGGGGTAGTATTTCTACTTTTTAACCAAAATAACTCATTTATATACAGAGATTGCAATTTGTTAAAGGTAGTGTTTCTGGCAGAGAGAAAAATCAGCTTTTGAAGCTTGTATTCTCTCTTATAAAAATATAGGCAGTAATGGTAGAAGATTAGCTCTACGTAAACCACAGGAAACTCATAAATCCATGAGTCCATTTGTTGAGTATCTTCTACCAAAGCCACAAGGAACTTTTATTAATAGATGAGAATTTCAGCTTTCAAATATGAAAGTAATTCTCACTTATAAAACTGCAGCATCCATAGAAGGAGTCAGTGTATTAAAAGAAGGGACAATGATCATAAAATTACTTGACAATTATATATATGAAGCAGAAAAAAATGAATTAAACACATTGATAAATAATTACACATACAAGGTAAATTTATTAGATACAATATTAATGACAAACAAAAACTAGCTGATAACACAAAAATGAGAAACATGAAATTATGAAACTTTGGAAAGAATCTGAAGACTAAACAATGAACTACAGAATGTAGAATACTATGAGGAGGAGTAAATTATGTAATGCGACATAGAAGATCAAATTGAAAAAAAACTAAGGAAGTTAAGCCAACTGAATACAACAAAGGGAGTAAATGTAGACAAAGTGACTCAATAAATATTAACTTCATTTTTTCTGAAGAACAAATTTCATGTTCCTTGAATAAAAATTCAAAATATTAAAGGAAGTAGATTAACATTAAAAAACAAACACAACATAGGTATAAATACTACTCTCCTAATTCATGTGATCTAATTCTATTTATAAATAACAGTATAATTTATGCCAGAAAATTGATCTGTTAACTCAAAAAACATCCCAGCTATATTCATCTTCAAAAAGGAGATAGAGAAAAGAGAGACATAGCCCAGTGCTTTAGATAGAAAGACTAAGTCACTTGTAAAGAAAATTAATTTCATATCAAAATTTTTTTCATATTGAACCAGGTGAAGCAGGAAGGAATTTTTTTCATGATACTTAAGGAAAAAAAATTAATCCTCAAATTCTATATCCAGGCAAAGTGTCACTTATGTATGACATGCACACACACATATTGAAAATGTAAATTTCCAGTAAAATAATGTTTGATAATTCTTGAGGAAGCTATCAAAGTACTAGCTTCCCAAAAAGAAAAAAAAAAAAGGAAATTTCATCAAGAGAGTTAAGGTGATTATTGAATAAATTTCAAATGGGATGTAATAGTAAAGAAAAAGTGACATAAAAAAAGTTTACTATTTATATGCTGTTGACACTGTAATGTTGAATTGTTAATTCACATTTCTGACATATGATCCATATGTGCTCTAAATACATACTGATAATTTTTTCTATGATTAAATAGAACATGAATAGAGGGCTTAGAGTGTCGATTATGCATTTTATATTTTGGCAAAATATTTTATAATTCATTATAAAATGTTCAGATTTAATAAAAACTTAACTAACAGAAAAATCACAATATTATGCTTCACTGCCGTAATCAAAATGGTATGAGATCTATATCAGGTAAATTCGAGAAGTTATTGTTTTACCCTGTTCCTGATACACTTTCAAAGGAACAGTTCTGTGGAAAGTAGAGGGAATTGGCTTATAAATTTTATAAATACCAGCTATTAGAGTGACACGCTACAGACCAATGATATTTAATTATTGTTATTTAAAAGTTTTTAATAATATTTGGCATATTTTATTTAAATGTAGTTAAATTTGAACATTTCATTTGTCATAGTGCAAAATGTTTTTAGTTTTACATAATAATATCTACACTAGCTAATGATACCTAAATATTTCTATATGACTTTCATATATTGTATTAGATTTCCCTTTAATATATTCTTGAAGTAAACTTTTTCTTTTATCCTTTCCTTTTTTCTTCAATAATGTTCTTTCCTCCTATGTTGTTTATAGTGAACTTAATAAAGTATTTAATAAAATACTGCATTTTTATGACTATGTACCAAACTAATAAACACACATCCTAAAACTGAAATAACATATATATATCAAGATGTAACTTATGTTTAGCTTTCAGTTTTAAGGTTAGGAGTGATTTTTACTGTTTTTCTCATTTATATTTTATAATATTATTCCTGTGAAACACATGGAAAGGAAAGAAGGGTATTGCAAATGTAAAACATTTTCAGTAATCATGAATGTAACTTATAATATTATAATTCTATATTGACATGTGAAAGGAAAAATTCTTTTAAAAATGAAAATATATCACAGCTAATATATATCTTATCAAAATAAAAGTTGGCAATCTGTTCTTTTTCTTCTTTTTAGCTGATTGTGTCTGTAGAACAAGATTATTTTAGTTTATAAGGAAAAAAATAATTCCAACAAAGTTAGAACTTTCTGTAATTTACTAATACAAGTTCACATAAGTGAACATTCCCAATGTATTTATTTTAAATTTTAAATGTATTTGGAATGAACAAATGAAAATCAATTAGTTTTGAAATAGATCTAAAAGAATTTATAACAGAAAATAGTGTAAAAGAAAGGATTAGATATTTTTAAGAGAATGAAGGATGAAAGAAGGGGAGAGACCATACTACCACAATATAAAAAGAAGTGGAAGTAAATGTTACTAATAGCATTCATTTCTCCACAATTATCCTAAGTCTGGTTGCAAGAACCAAGAGCCAAAGTAGGGAGAGATACGATGTCTCATCGAATCTTTACTTGCTCTGGGAAGAAAAACATTTTTGCCCATTGTACTTGGTTGTTAACTGATAGTCAATTTTTGATGCCCAGGTGAACTGAACTAGGGTGGTACTGGGTGTGAAAGGCCCACCTGAGGTTATTTGCCAGCAGTGTAGGAGGCAGAACTGGAGAACAGGGAGGCTGTTGGGAAGCTGTCTGGAGAAACTTTTGGAGCTGATGGAAGCTGCTGGCTCTCTCAGTCTGTTTTGCTGGGAGACCTTCTCATGATGACTTTCCTGGT
The DNA here is from genome assembly GCF_000260255.1 of Octodon degus. Taxonomy (NCBI): domain Eukaryota; kingdom Metazoa; phylum Chordata; class Mammalia; order Rodentia; family Octodontidae; genus Octodon; species Octodon degus. Next base: position 2,871,867 of record NW_004524591.1, read on the forward strand.
GAACTTGCATGCTCTTGTTGCTGGAGGAGCTCAGGGCCTTCACTGTTGCTCAGAATGACTATGGTTCATTTATGGGGAGCCTTGATCCTCATCCTGAGCATTGCTTCCTGGTTCTGGAGTGGAAGATCATGCACTGGTCAGTCTCCTGGAGAAGCTTGTCATATTGGTTTTCCTGATGAGCTTTCCTCATTGTTGGAGGAGCTCAGGACCTCACTGTTGCTGAAGATTGCTGTGGTACTTTTGAGGGAGCTCTGGTCCTTATCTGGAGCATCACTTCCTGGCTCCAGTTCAGATCCCTCAGCCTGCTAGCACGGATCCTTCATCCCACTGTCATAGACTTTGTAGCTTCCACCATTGATCTTTGGGCCTTCCCAGCACACATCCATGAAGCATTATCACGGGCTCTAGACCTCCAGTTGGACTTGCAGGAGGCATTGTTATGAGCTCTAGGTTTTCAGCAGGATTCATGCAGAATATTAAGGTCCTCAGCTGGACTCTTTGGTCTTCAATGTGTGGATAGATTTCCTACACTCCTTGCATATCATTTCTTTTAGTGATTCATTATAAAATAATATTATAAAATATGTCCTGTATCTTACTGTTTCCCTTGCAAAACCTCAAACTGCAGCACCTATGAATATAAGCTTGTCCTGCAATTAATTTACAGTAACAAGTGTCAACTATTTGTGTGAGGAAAGATCATATGCAGCATATTTATTAAAAAGTGAATGCATAAGATATAGCCTAATAGCTATGTGGGGCCTGTAAGTCCCACATTGATCTGGGAGACAAACTGGTCATTCAGATCTTGCATTAACCCCACTCCAGGAATAAGGTAGCAGAACCCCAGGCGTACACTTTGGTCACTCACGAATAGGAAGGAAAAGCTTAGAGAAATCTGATATTTTTTCCCACAGCATGTCTCTGTCAACCTTGTTTTTAGCCAGTTACTGTATTATGATTTGTTTGACATTGATTTACAGTACAAGTAATTGTTAAATAAACAGTTTATCTCTCTTGGTTAAAATGATGGTTATATGGTCCAAATATATGTGAGCTGGCTTTGAATCCCGGTTTCCATCAGCAGCCCTAAGATAATTACATACCTTTGCTGTGACTGTGCTTCCACATTATAAACTAGGGATCATTTATTCATTAATTTAATGCATATTTGTTGATTATTGCACCTGTCAAGATAGGTTGGGCTGTGCTGCTGTAAAGTAAGCTCCCTAATACTCGGTGGCTGTGTGCCACGCACTTCTTTTCCCATGGCGAAGCTCCATTCCGGCGCCGGGCACTTCTCCCAGACGAGCTAGCCTGCAAGAATCCACTCTGCAGTCCAGGAGCTCTAAACTTCTGGTTTTGTGTGCACCTGACCTTCCACGATTTCCACACAACTGCAAGAGAGGCAGTTGCAGATGTGAGTGCCAACAATTTAGTGCACTCAATGAGAAGTAACACACAACCTCTTCATTCTTTGGAAAAGTATTTCCCACGTCCACCTCTAACTTCAGAGTGTTAAGATAGAGCAAGCCTCCATGTGATAAGAGGACAGATCAATTCCAACTGGACAGTCAAAATACTCACCTCAATCACTCTGTAGGTGTCAAGTGCTATTTTTAATTCAGCAGAACAGAGGATTCCAAATCTCTGGACTCCATGGAGATTGAATTGCCGCTGTGTTGTTGAAGGTTGAGATTTCTGGCTCTGCCATCTGAGCAATGTCATTCACATACTCGCTTACTGGTATACTAAGCCAAGGTTTTAACTTGCCTTGTGACTTTCACACCTGTGCTTTTCTTTCCCAAGTATTGGTAGTTGTCTGTCTTGTTTTCTTGAGGTTTCTGCAGATATTACCTGATGGGAAAATATTTCCTGACTTTTCATTATATATAAAAATCACGAAAAGCTCTTTCCATTTTGCTTCTTTCTTGCACTTTCTCAGTTAGTGTGTTTCACATGGCTTAGCACTCTGTAAGACAGTCTATACTTTCTGCCTGCTTTCTATATGTGTACCTCTGCACTCCTCGCTATGATCAACACAAAAGCAGAAATATAGATCTGTTTAACAGAGTAAGTTACCAGAAAGAACTTTTTTAACATGGGCATTAAAAGTACTGAAGGGAGAAAGGACAGAATTTTAAATAAAATGTTAAGGAAACTGGATATCCACATGTACAAACATAAAATAAAATTGGACCCCTCTCTTACACTACTCACAAAAATCAACCCATAATGGATTAAATGTTTAAATATAACATCCAAAGTTTTACAACTCCTATGGGGGAAAAAGACGGTGAAAAAGTTACATGACCTTGGTCTTGGTAGTGAATTTTTTTGACTTTGATACAAAAAGCACAGACAACAAAAGTGAAAATAAACAAATGGGATTACATCAAACTAGAAAGCTTCCGGACAGCAAAGGGAACAATCAATAGAGTGAAAATTAACCTACAGAATGAGATAAAATATTTGCAAGTACGTAATAGGGTGTTAATCTCCTAAATATGTGAGAAACTCAAAGACATAAGGAATAGTTTAAGAGTGAAAAACAAGTAAATAACACCCAGGTTTCAAAAAGCTGGCAAAGGACTTGAATAGAAATTTCTCTAAAAAAGATAGGGAAACAACCAACGGTAATATAAAGATGTTCAACATCACTAATCATCAGGAAATGCCAATCAGGGCCACAATTAAATATCATTTCATATTTGTTAGCATGAGTATTGTTAAAAAATATAAATATAACAAGCCAGGAGAAGAGTGTGGAGTACTTGCATCTGAAGTGAAAAGAAGTATTTCAATTAAGTGCCATTAGGTATTTGATTGGCATTGTATTGTGAAAGTTCATTTATATGCTGTGATTGATCTTAATGACCTTAATAATTGATTTTAATTCAATTACAGAATATGCATTGATTTCAACCACTATTATAAGGAACACTAGACACAAAAAAGGGGGGGAGAGCTTGTCTCCTCTGTCTGTCATTTTTAAATGGTGCAGGTACTTTAAAGAACAGAGAATTTAACAATGTCATTTTAGACGAAGTACAAATAACTAATAAAGGTACCAAACATCCAAAAAAGAGACAAAACTGAAGTTGTTACTGCTATAACTAAAAAGGGAAAGTATATTTTGATGACAGGAGAGGAAAATCTGCCATTAGAAAATACTTTTAAATCTGTTGTCTATGCAAAAGAGGATCGCTGAAGAATGATAAGGAAGAAAGAAGCATCTCTTTCATTAATTATAAAAAATGCTGTAGCAGAAATGTAGAAAATGGGCTTGAAACATTAAAAAATTGAGATCTAAAAGTTAACTAATTTATCGCAATAATTACACTGTGGCATTTTACTAAGTTAATCACAAAGCATTTAAAAGAGAAGAAATTGAAAAAGTAAGAGGAAAAATCAGTTTGATATGATAAATTGGACATAATTGGACATAAGAATAAAGATGAAGCCTTAGATAACACTCAAATATGTAAATGTAACGTATTCTGTTCACCAATATACATATATATCAAAAAACTGCACATTTAAAAGGGTGGAAATGAGTATTTTCTTCCATTAACTGACTTTATAAAGCTTAAGGAAAGGACAGGTTGCTATTGGGAGTATAAGTTCCAAGTTGAACAAGGAGATGTGGCTTTCATAATGGAATTGAATAAATCTGCAAAAGAAGTGATGAGAGCAGCTAACTTTTCCCTTGAACCAACTTTCCAAGCACATCTGAGGGCTTCAATTTACCAACTAAAGCTTTGCTAAAATGCATCATTATACATTGATTTGTATAATACTCAGTGATTGACACATCATTCATCTGTAAACCAAGGTTCAGTTTTTCTAAGGCAATCATTCTTGGTCAATAAGTGCATATGCTAGCTAACAAGTATATGTGTACGGTTTTCAGGAACTTTTTTGGCACTGACAGGCTTATTCCATATGTCTAGAATTGGAAATGTATTTTCTTGTTGGCTAAGGTGGAAGGAGCATATCCAATTCACTGCACAAAAATACTGGATATACAGGAAGCCATCACCATAGGAAGAGCTATCTGGACTGTAGAATAATGAGCAATGGAGGAAGTAGTGGGTTTGTAGGTCTTACAGTGGCTTTTTTGTTTTGTTTTGTTTTTTGCATTGCATTCAAGAGGAGCCATGTCTCTTTTAGAAATACAAGTATCTTAAAGGACTTATAAGTATGTTGGGCAAAGAAATTGGAAAACATCAAAATGTTATTTTATCCAGTGGAGCAGGACATAAGTTTTTAAGTCAACAAATTTGGGACAGTGATGGCAAGGTGAAAGGAACTCCAGCCTTTCAGGAGCAGATTCGCCATCTCATACATAGTATTCTTGCCAAGTTGTTTATTCTATAAGATCATTGCTGTGGTTCATGTCAAATAAGGTTCTGCACAGCTATTCTTTGCTCCTTGACATCTTGACCATTTCTTGGTTTGAGGCCCAATTGTTTTGCAAGCCATTAATATTCTCTCAATAATTATCCTTCGTTTAAGTTAGTCAGTAATATTTTCTCTTCCTTAGAATTGAGACTTAAAACTGAAGCACTAAATTATCATACATTTATATTATCTAAAGTATTCCTGCACACATAAAACTGTATAACCCAGTAATAAAAGTAAAGTTTAAAAACAGATACATTCTGAAACCTCACGTGGCTCATATTCTTCTCTGGTAAATTTGCTTCAATATGAATGGAAAGAATTCTTTACTTGATGCCATTTCATTATAGCTTGCTTGTTTATTTTTACCATTTCAGTAAGGAGGTAATAAAGCAAATGAGACAGCCTTTATAACTCAATTATGAAGAAGCTGCTTTTGCAAAGTATGTACTCTGATATTGTTATTTTGCTATTCTCTATGAAGTTCTGCTGTGCTTGGAATCATTTGCATAGGTTCTGATTGATTTGGAGCTACAGAAGTTCCTTGGCTATTTATAAAAGTCTCAAAATGTTTACCTTGGAGACCTAAGCAGATTTAGTATCCAAATCCAAATGATTTTTAGAGACTTTTATGAACTTGCCCTCTGTACAAGGATTTTTTTTTCTTTTTACTTGGTTTTTAAAAGCTAAACTGAACTACGGAAAAAATAAATGTTATTTCATGATTTCTTATAAGTTAGTTATTCTGTTTCCTAAAAGGTCTCTTCCATTTAAGACACCTAAAGGGATACTGAATATTTCTATAAGATCTTGCAAATTGAAGACTTCTCTCAACATTTATTTTAATTAATTTCATCTAAACATTTAAAGGTCAACTTTACTTTCTGCAACTCTTAGAAAAATGTCTCATTGTTGATAGCACCCTGGCAGTCTAAAAACTCTCACACTTATAAAAGTAAAGTACAAATGTAATTTCATTTTGAGTGCTAATTATATCCTGAGAAATTTGATTTTACATTTTTTTTAATGTATTTAGTACAGAGTCTACAGGGCTCCACTACACAGATCACACTCATAGTGACCCTCCTATTTTCAGCCTCCCAAAGCCTGGGATTACAAAGGTGACCTACCACGCCTAGTCTCAGTCACTATCTCAGTGTACCCCCAGGGCAGAGCTGGCAAGGCACACTGGGGAATCGGACCTCTGTCCCTGCATCTGCCTAAGCAGGCGCTTTAGTCTGCTGAGCTATGTGGCTGGCCCTTTGGTTTTCAGATTAGATAAATGATTCTTAACTTCAGTTATCATGTATATTATCATTTAAATTTTTAATATTTCAATCTGTCAAAGAGTTTCAATGTGTCTTTAATGTTAATAATGACAAATCAAATGTATAAACACAAAATACAGACCTCAAAAGTGCAAATATTATCTATAGTTAGCTCAAGTCTTCCAGTGTAATAGCAGATAACTCAAAGCTATGAAGAAATTGGCTGTTACAGATCAATATGCAAACCTGAACATTAATTGTTCTTGTGCAACTTATTCAAGGCAGGTTTTAGGAAAACATCCATATCACACATAAATTTGTTCTGTTTAAAGCCACAGTGTGAAAATGCTACTGGTCAATTGTAGTTTAAAGTCACACATTGAATACTTTTTCCATTCATATGCAGGATTTTTATTTAATATTCTAGCATTTTTTGAAGTAATCTTCACATGTGTTTTAATAAATGTAAACATTAACTGTTGCTATTATCTTAGTTTTGTTTTAAAAGAATTACACCTACAAATAGTTGATATGAAGAAAGAACTCTAATATTTATATTTTATAATAAATATTATGAATATGTCTCTTAAGGAAACAAATTGTTTAAATAATCTGCTTTTCTCATAGAAAATCTTGCTTTTGAATCAGAAAATATAGCATTTCTGCTGAACATTTTTCATAGTAGAGGCAATTTTTACTGGTAAAGTAATATAGTGCCTTTTAGGTAGTTAATAAAACTTTTTGTTTGCAAAGGAGAAAAATAATGCAAACTGTAAATAAGTAATGATTGCCAAAGATCAGAGGAATTTTACATAAGACCAAAGCAAGTGAATCTGGTGCTTTGATACAAGTTTGTAAATAATTCAGCACCATGATAATAATGGCATCTTGAGAATTCTTAACAACTGACTTGCCCTCCAACATGTTAGAGGATGATTATAAATGGAATAGTTTTAGGTCATGAATTAATTTCTGAGCCTTTTCTAGATGCAAGGTGAAGTGTGTTCTTTTAAATAGTTGCCACCCAATCTCTTTAGTGTAAATACAAAAAAAATGTTAATACACTGGTCCTCTCTGTGGTAGAATCCATTCAGCCAGCGGCAGAATAGCATGGCTGCTTTCTTGACTCTAGAATTCCCATCAGTTGGTTTATTAAAAAGATTATCGCACTCTGTCTTTTATCTACTTTTTCCTTATCTCAAGGCAGATCTGATGTGGAAAGTCCTGATTCTCAGATTACTGTGAGTTTGGCTTTGCTTCTGCATGATGTCATCCTAGTCAGGGTAACCTTTATTTTTCAGGAGCTTAGATTATCCAAGGAAAAGCTGGATGCTGATCTCAGTGATCTCAATTTCTGAAATTCTGTGAGCATACGGCTCTCCAAATAATCTCTATGAAGAAAGGCCTCAACCCATCCTATGTGTCCACCCAGCTACAGGCTTACTGACTATTGTGATGCCCCAGTGTGTGTCAAAATACCCCGTCCACTATTCTGCGACATCCTTTTTGCTTTATGTCTCAAGGAAACAAGTACTTAGTTTGCATCTCCTTCAATCCTTATCCCCCTGAAAATATCCTTCTTCTAACTTTACAGTGGTCATCACTTCCTCTTTAAGCCATCATGTTCAGTATAGTGTTTTGTGAATATTCTTTTAAGCGTCTATATTCCCAAAGCAGTTATGTTTTCTTAAAGATAAGAACCATATTTGGTCTTTGTATCTCCACAAACAGTATGTTTTACATTGTGACCTCTTAATAAATATCGAGGGCCGGGGAGATAGCTGAGTAGAATAAGTGCTTGCCTGGTAAGCTCAAGGTCCTGAGTTCAATCCCCAGTACCACAAAAAAGTCATTTAATAAACATCTAGTAAATAAAAGCAAGTAAGTACTTAATAAGGCAGGGTTATAGGAAAGAAAAGAAATGAAAGGACATATGATTGAGATTATAGTGTTGGCCTTATTAATTTCCTACTTTTGTAGAAATCACTTCAACTTACAGACACTCTCTGGCCAACTTTCAATAATAAAGCAAGCATTGTCTAGCTGACTGAACTAGTTTTACCATCATATGGAAAAATAATTCAAATCAAATATATCAGCTTAGCATATGTCATTAATTATAGCTATATATAAATATGATCTATACCATAAATACATACAATTTTATCAATTAAAGTTTTTAAAAGGTTGATGTATATGACTACTTTAAAACTGCCAGGAGACACAGTTATGAAGGCTTATTATGACATGAACCATCTCAATTCAATAAAATATCAAAAAAATTCCCTTTCTTGATCATTTTTCTAAAGCAACTACTCGGCAAAGTCAGATTTAAAGCTCCAGGTAACAGATAAATTGATGATAACAGAAAACTGTAATCATTTCTTAAATATCAAAGTGTCCTTTGCGGTATATTTCCAGCTGGGACAGTAAACATTGTTCTGTTCTTCATTAAGAAAACATCTTCTGTACCACATGAAATAGAGCTTTGAAAACACCTGAGTTTGTGTTATTAATAAACCATATGCCACTGGTATTTTAATTTTTTTTAATCTTACATATTTTACTTCAAAGAAATGTCCTCCATGATCAAATGATATTTTCTCTTTGTTTTTATAAAGCTAAAGAATGGAGTAATTGAACATGGTTTGTCTTATTGTCTCATACTAGCTTGTGGAGCACACAAACTCCACAATAGGCTTCCTCATTAACAGCAGGCTGGGCAAAGAGTCAGTATGCCAGTTGCCCAGGAGGTCCAGCCAGAAGACATCTGTGCTTTCGGGTGCAAGACTTGCTGTGCTGACTAATCGTGCAATGTGTTTGCAATTAAAATAGCACTGCTTAAACTCTGCCAGTGTGAGCCTCCCAATCGTTCAGCTATGGCCTGACAGTTCTAAACAGCATCTCCACGGCACCCTCTATGGAGCTGTAACGCGAAGATAAGTTTCAGACCAGAATTTAAACTGAATATAGATAGTGGAAAAAATTGGGTGATTTCAACTGTTTTGAATAGAAACCACCAAGGTAATATTAATAGCTTGAATAAAAACAATAGCTATGGAGTTATGCAAATCTAGGTCTTCCGATGAAAAATAAAATATACCATTTGGAGATAATGATTTTTTTGAGGTACAGAATATTGTCCAATTTTAGACACGTTCCATGATTATTTTATATTTCATTAGAAAAATCATTCTCATAATGCAATTTAAGATGAAAGTATAAATAACACCTGAAAATACTTCAAATTTAAAAAATGTACAAACATATGTCCTCAAGTATAGATGTATACATAAGTCATTATGGGTGTAGACCTATTTATGCACTATTACTAAATCAATATGTAACTTCAGAAATAGAATTAAGCTCCAAGTTCCATCTCTCCTAACACTCTACAAACTCTCAAAACCCCTGTAATTTTCCTACAGTACGTCCTCACTGATCCTGGGCCCTCTGTCTCCATTTCAATTGCACTCCTCTATTGCAAAGTAGAAAACACTCCTGCGACATTCGGGGTATTTGTTTTCTCTAGTATTGTTAAACTAGTGATGGATTGTAGCCCCAGAAGAGCCTCACTGCTCTTGACTCTGTCTGAAAGCCTACTCAACCTTTTCTCCCTTCTTGAAAACTTTTATAGATTTTGTAGATTTTTCTGAATTCCCAGATGTAGGTCCTAAAATTTACTGTATGACTATCTTACCATTGAAGAAATACCTCTGAGAGAAAGTTTTTTTTTATTTCAATGTTCTGAAGTGTTACAAGAAATTATAATCCTAAACTGCTTCATTGTGTGTATTTTTTTCTTGTGTTCTTTATATTGACAGTTTGAGGAAACTCAAGTGTATTTATTTTAAATTTACTTGAAGACAACCTATCAATTTATATTTTTAAAATAATAACCAAGTATTTTAATCAGCAATACTGTCTACTAAAAGAAACAAGAGCAAGATAGTTATAAAACAACAAATATAACAACAGTAGGTGAAAAAAATTTGATTTGATTCCTGGTTTGGATAGATTTTATTTTCCTATTTAGTGTTGTAGTTTGGGGTTTTGCAAGGTGAATAATACAAAACAGGACACATATTTCATAAGATTATTTCTAGATTCAATGTGCAAATTCAGTAGTGTAGTGGGACATAAACAACACTCAAAAATCAGTAGCACTCCTGTACGGAAGCAACAAAGACAGAGAAATTAAGAAAAGCACCCCTTCACGATAGAATCTAAAAAATGAAATACTTAGGACTCAATTTCATGGATCCTGAATGTAGAAATGACTGTGAGCTTTAAGGACATTTGGCTTAGCAGGCTGATGTCTGAGGGACCAATTTCACTCAGTCAGCATGTTCTCCAGAGAGGCCCAGAGAAAAATCTACAACTCTTTTGGTGGAGGTTTTGGGGTCTTCTATGTAGGGTGTATCATCTGCAAATAATGATAGTTTAACTTCTTCCTTTCCTATAATTCAGGCCCATATGTGTCAACAATGGATTGTCCCACTAGTGAGAGAAATTGAGTGAACAAATCAGATCAAAATGTAAAAAAAAAGAAAAAAAAGATTATTTCTAATATTAACCCAAAGAATCATGTACAAGAAGAGAGTACAGGAAAGCTGTCCACATACTGAAGACAAAGGAATTCAGCTGAGGTCCTGGATCCAATGATAATGTCTTCTATGAGTCTAGCTGAAGACCTAGATCTCATAACAATGCCTCCCACAAGTCCAGCTTAGGCTTAGATCCCAGGACAGTGTCTTATGTAGGCCTGCTCCACAGATCTGTGCTCGAAGGGCCCAATGGTCAACGATGGAAGCTAGAAAGTCTATGCTAGTGGGACAAATGATCAGTGCTAGCAGGCTGAAGGATCTGAACTGGGGCCAGGAAGCAATGTTCGAGGTAAGAACCAGAGCTCCTCAGAAAGTACCACAGCCATCCTCAGCAACAATGAGGTCCCAAGCTTCTCCTGTGATGAGAAAAGCTGAGTTCCCATCAGGAAAGCAAACATTAGAAGCCTCTCCACAAGACTGAGCTACGTACCATCTTCCCCTCTGGAGCCAGGAAACAGTGCTCAAAGTGAGGACTAGAGCTCTCCCAAAGTGAACTATAGCCATTCTCAGCAACAACAATGCCCTGATCTTCTGTCACTATGAGAACAGCCAAGTTCATCAGGAAAGCCTGTTAAAAGGACCAACTGTGAGCCGGGGAGATAGCTCAGAGCTGAGGAGATGTCTCAGTGGAATAAGCGCTTCCCTGACAATTGCAAGGACCTGAGTTCGATCCCCGGTTCCACCAAAAAAAAATAATAATAATAAAATAAATAAATAAAAGGAACAACTGCTCCCAACAGGTCCCTATAGCCTTCCTACCAGCTTCCAACAGTTTCAGCAGCTTCACTAACAAACAGTGTGTGTGTGTGTGTGTGTGTGTGTGTGTGTGTGTGTGTGTGCTTTCCTTCTTCAGTTCTGTCTCTTACACTGCAGGCAACAATTCTCAGGTGAACCTTCTACACCCAGCACCACATTGATTTAATTCAGCTGGGTGTTACAAGTTGTGCACCAGTTGTTAATCCACCACATTTTTTAATTGCTTGAACTTAAGCAAATATTCTTTTCCTTGAGGTGAAAATGATATCGAAGGGCGATACCTTGGGATATATCCGACTGACAGAACACGAGCTTTTACTTACTTGGAGGAAAGAACAGCAAGTGAACATTCAATGGTGAAAGTGAAAACAGCAACATTCACTGAAGATAAGGGGAAAATAAGCTCAGGGAAGACTGTGCCAGCAGAAACACAAGGGCATGGACTGAAGAGCAGTGCTAGGGTGACAGGACGTGGGAAAAGCAAAAAGCACTCACAGACACAGCAGACTTTCAAATTTCTAAGGAGGTGGATCCAATTTGGGTGCCGCTTATTGAGTCTATAGGTAACAGTGAAAGGAATAATTAACAGACTGCTGAGTCATGCTGAGTCAAGAGTTTTCCATAAGTGTGCTTGTTCTGCAGTCCAGTTTGATTAAGTTACTTGTAAAAAGGGAAGGGGGATTTGCCCTGGGGTTGTTAGCCAAACTCAAATGGGTGGAGCGGAGTGACTTCCTCAGCCCCACTGTGCTGCCTATATTATAGGAAGCTGCTCATGAAATATATTGTGTTTATTTTTAAAGATTTTCTTTTATACAGAATGTATTATAGATACATATGGCAAAGTACAACTGAACCACCGCAAGGTAAGCTAAGGAATCATACATTCCAGTTTTATAGAGGCTACAAGAAAGGATCCATCAGTGCTTGGTTGGGGTTTGGAGGACAGTGGGCTCTTCTTTTTCTTCTCTAAGAGTTCTTTCCACTTTGAACAAATTCTTCAACGACAGTCTTCTTTTCCCAGTCTTCTCTCTTCCACTTATCCAGGGGAGGATGAGTGTTTTAACATGACTAGCTCATTTGAAAGGAGAAACCACCATAAGTCTAGCCTTTCTGTTTTCTCTCCTCTATGTAGTAGGACACTCACTCTCCTCTATTTTTGCTTCATCATGGAAGAAGCTTCATATGAGGACTGTATAGATACATTTCTCCAGACTTGTGGCTTAATATTAGGAAGCTCAATTACCTGCAGATACAAACTCTACCTCTTTTTCCCGCTTGTCTGCTTTGCGTATTTGTTCTTTTTACTTAGGTACCTAAGACTTGCATGCAGAAATGGAGTGCTATAAAATTTACTTCAGAGATCATTGTTACAATAATGAAACAACTTTTCATTTTTTTGCAGGTATCAATTATTCTACAGGTGATAATATTGCCCTCCACCTCCATGTGTACCCTGAGTTTCACAGGGAACACCCCTCTCAATATTTTATACACACAGAATACAATAATTCTGCACACATTATTGAAGGTCATTTACAGTTAAGAATTTAGAGAAAAATAAGGAATCTCATGACAATTTTTGATAGGAGTTAAAAATATTAAATGAACAGAAAAGCACCTTGGGGTGGGGAATGAGAGATCATGTTTCCAGTGGTGAGAACGCTACAGGAGTGAGAGGGACCCTGAGGGGTTCAGTAAGTGTTCTCGGCTTCTCTGATGTCTGCATGATTTTAGACAGATTGATAGATGATAGATAGAGAGACAGATATATAGGTAAACATATCTATGTCTTTTTTGATTTTTAAATTTTATTATTATTATTTATTTAATAATTTTATTAAGAAAGAAGTAGCAATGAGATAGTTTCAAAACAGGTTAGTAGTACAGTTACAATAATTAATACCTTGTATATTGTTGTCTTTGTAGTAGTTGTTCCTAGTACAAGATGCAGACATGCTATCTTGTGTAAACACTATTAGTTCAAAACCTTCTTCTCATTGAACTAAGAGAAAATAGCTGTATATTTATGCTATTTTGTATGTACAGATATATACATTTTTTCATTACAGAATGGTCAGTTTATATCCCCCTTTTTGTTTACTTTTGTCAGAGATAGGTATTCCATTGCCATTCATATTTTGTAGGTGCATTAATTCAGCAGAGTAATCCAGTATAGTCCAGTAGTCTACAATAATAGTGGGTTATCTGCAAGACTGGCAGTATCAGAAGTTGTTGACTTGAGCCTTTTACAGCTCAGCATATTAATGTGGCTTTACTTTTTATACCTCGATTTTATACTTTCCTTCCGGATAGTTAAGACCAAGATAAAGTAAGACCTATATAACAAGGAATGTAACTTTTGTATCTGATAAGGTCAGTCAACTTCCCTCAGAACTTACCCTGAAACTCTGTATAGCAGTTCATAGATCTTTTGTCATTGTGAGCCATGTGGATGTGTCACAGCCATTGCCTGACCAATTTGCTCTCTGTAAAAGCCGGAGAGAATGTTTTCTCTCCATGTGACTCTCCTTAGGCACACTACATTGTCGATCACTTTCCTCTGTCGCCCCATAATGTCCTTGATCAGAAAATTTTGGGCTATCTCTATACAGCTGTGTACACATATATACATTATTTCTGTGGGCTATAAAGTTTTATGTGTTTAGTTCAAATTGGAATTTTTAAATATTTCCTCATTTTAAAGATTAAAATTATTTTGCTACAGAAAAATAAAAACCATCCATTTTATACCTACACCTACACCTACACATATACCAAATCACTTATAGTGATTTCATATCACGCAAACACAATTTGATATAGTTTCCAGAAAAGTGCTATTAGTAGATTAGGATAATGTTAATTATTTTTAAGCCTGTCTTTGAGTTATATTTGAATTGAATTAGTTTTGTAGATTACTATTTAAACTTTTTTCTGATATAAATATCTATATCACTATATACACACATTATGTTAAAAGCATGGATAAAATACAGAAGAAAGCATACTCTTGTCTTGTTTCCTTTGAAGTGACAGGGCACTGCT
>NW_004524591.1:2886046-2894411 GCF_000260255.1 Octodon degus
ATATGACTTTGCCCTTGCCAGGCAGGCTGTGTGCCATGGAGCTATATCCCCTGCCCTCTTCTGTTGTTTAAAGTAGTATCAACAGTTCATAATGCTGAACTGATTAGACACTAGAGCAAGAAGGGTAAAGTTAGATTAGATAAATCCTTGGTTATATTCTTAGTCAAACACAAACGAGGTCTGCAAACTCTGACACATCTGAATCTCCTCTTGTTCTCAGTTTATTCTCCTATATGGACATTAAACTGTAAGAGCATCTCAAGTTATCTCATTCTGCTTTGAAAGTAAGTGAGGTGACATGTTGTTAACCGAGGATTATAATTGGTGTTGTTTTAATAATAAAAAGTCATTCTAAATTTGTAAGCAGATTATTCCTGAAATAAATAACTTCCCTTACATGTTGTTCTAAAGATAAATACTATAAGCATACAGAGTATTACACAGAACTCTTCCCCTTTTTCAAATTGCAATGATTATTGAAGTAGACTGAAAAGTATTTGTGCCAAAATGAACAACTAGAGGCTTCACAAACAAGACTATTGTGCCTTATAGATCTGCAGAGTTTACTCTAACTCACAACTTATTTTCTACTTGGTGGCTGGTTATAAGAATTAGAAAATTTTTGATTATAAGGAACTCTGTTTATGGAGAAGCTTATAACATAATCACTATCTAATTTATAAAAGACCAATGAATTCAAGTTATAAGCAGGGGCTCTTCCGCTGAGAAGCTGTAGATAAACATAATTTATTCTGCAATACTATGTTTCATTTGAATTTAACATCTAAAAATTTTTACTATTAATCTTTATTAAGTGCTCTATGATTTTTTCCCATGTGAATTTATAAAGAACCTGTTATGTAAATATTTTCTCAGGAAATGCACTTCAGTATAATCCTTTATGAGTTACAAGAGATTTATTGTCATGTAAACCTGTGATGGAAGCACAGATTTCAGATATAAACATGATTTCTTAGGTGGTTATTTTCACTGTGACATTTTATATACATGAGTGGACAAACTCTAGTCATTTCCAAGAACCCATAAAGAATTATCCTGTCATATGTTTTAAAGTTTTAAACTAAGTTCATGATGTGTTTAATGTTTGGGATTGAGGATACTGGACATTAATTATAACAGCAAACTCAAAAACTGTGAATAGATGTCTTTGAGAAAGTAATGCTAATGCTTGTTATAATAGACTAACACCTTAATAAACCTGAAATTACTTTTTAATAGAAGGTACGCTCATCTTATAATAAATTAAACTATATTTTATTTACATTTAGGTCTTATTATATGGTTTGATTTTGTTTTTCCACTGCTTATTAACACACTCTCTGTAGAAAAGACAAAAAGCAATTTCAAGTAGATTCAGGAAAACATCATGTGTGACACGTATTCCCTGCCCCACTGGTGAGCCTGTCATTTTGTCTGATTAGGCTGCCACACTTAATATACAATGGGAGGTCCTTCCAAGGGACATACTAGGCCAAAGGAGAGGAATTAAAGGTGGAAGAAGACAAATTATTGATCAGAGAAAAGTTAGAATGATAAAACATTACATGACTCTGGCTTGATCTTTTGATACCCATCAGACTGTTCAGGGTAGCACAGTACTCAAAAGGCTACAGGAGACATGCCCGATGTAAGCCTCTGACGGCACAGCACCTGCCCTCAGAGACCCGCTCTGACCAGGTCAAGCTTCAAAGAAATCTCTTCTAACAGCTACATCACATCCACATGATTCCTAAATAAAAAAAAAAAAATTATCATCAATCCCAAAATTGAGATTGAAAGAAATCTTCCAATTTTTGAGGGGGAGAAAGAAAAACAAGGCAACCAAGACTCAAAAAAAAATAATAATAATAATGAGTAGGGGAAAGGCAAATGCTAGGGCTCAGGTATTTTGAATTATTTTTTCCCTAGCTTCCATCTTTTCCTCCTATTTCTACCTCATGTCTTTCCTGTCTCCTTCACTGCGTGCATCTGGAGCTGAGCTCATGCAGATGTTTAGAATCATCCAGACATAGCAAAGGAAAAAGTTTGGCTCTATCACATTTGAAAGGTCATCTTTTATATCTGCAGCTTGAGGCATAGTCACTTCACAGAACATTTGATAAGAGGCATAGATGGCAATGGAAACTCTTTTTTTTTTTTTTTTTAATTTTACTCGAGTAAACCTTCATTCTGATGACTGTGGACTAGACCTGCAAAGAGCTGAGTGGAACAAAGGAGATGGTGGAGAAAGTATTTGAGAAGTTTGGAAGATTCTTTTGATCGTTTGAAATTCAGATTAATGGAAGACAAAAATCTTAATTATTTAAAGATTCAAATCATAGAATCACATTGGAATAATCACTTGTTATTCCCCAGAGTCACATTGGAAGTTGCTCTGGGGAATAACAAGTTGGGTGATCTAAGTAACACTGCCAAGTGTTGTGGCCTGTTCCTGTTGTTAGATGCCTGGTGGAAGGGCCACTAGGGCATGAGCCTGAGGACCCGGAGATGGAGGGAATTGCTTATGGACTGTATTTAATCAAATCCTTAAGACTGGGAACCAAACGGATTCTTACCAGGGCCACAAAGCCAGATTAAAACCTCACTTCAAATAAGAAAACAAATGCAACATCATTAACACCTTAATGCCTTAGAATCCATTCCTCAATTATTTAGGGTACATGAATGGCCCAAGCAGCAGAAGAAGCTTTTAGAGTGTAGGGCATACGTTGTGAACAACGCAGAAAATATTTTATTATTAGAGTAAAAAGAAAGTAAGAATGAGTGCTGGTAGGTTAGGCCACAACCAGGTTCCCTATTGAAATGGTGTGGTCAAGAAAATAGAGTTAAAACATTTGGAGGCTCGGCCAAATTCCTTGGTAAAATGGTGAACTGTGTTATAGCACAACTTATTAATTTGACAATATTGTCTTTATTTATTTATTCATGTAGTTACTTAGTGCAGGGTCTCACTACACAGTTCAGATTCACAGTGATCCTCCTGTCTCAGCTTCCCCAATTCTAGGATTATAGGCATGCATGATTACCCCTGGTTTCCGGGCCAGCACAATGCATATGGGATTGGCACGGTGTGTAGTCCTGGGGATCAAACCCAGATTCTTGTGCTTGCCAGGCAGGTGCTTAGACTGACAAGCTATCACCCCAGCCTGACAATATTTTCTATTATTTGGTTCAAGATGACAGGTGCAGAAGTTACACAGGATATAAAATGATGGCTCTGGAAGCTATGTAAATGTTAGTAACAGTAACCCAGAGGAAGGTGTGGTGGTGGTGGTCAAGATCAAAGACCAAGGGTGTAAGGTTTTGGCTACAAGTTAGAGAAGCAGGGTATCCGATCAAAGGATTGATCAATGCAATACAACTCCCTACTGAGAAAAGCAACATTCTCCATTGCTTTTCAAAATGGCACTGATAGTACCGTCCTTGGCAAGATTTCCTTTTAGGGAATGCCCATACTCCATTAGCAGTGTCAGGCATTAGTATTGCCATTGGGGAAAATTGTATATACTTCATCAAAAAACTGAAATGAAGGTGATCTGGAACCATGGGTTGGGGTCTTGTATTAGTTAAGCAACTGAATAATTCTGGCAGGTTTTAGGGAGGAGAAGATGTTCGAGGGAAGATCACTGCCGTGAGATATCCACCCTTGAATGTAGAGACCAATGTATTAACACTGGGCTACCGGTCTCCAAATGTGCATGGGATTAGCTGATAATAACAATGAAGTAGCAGCAGCAATGAAGAGAGCTTAGTCTCTGCCTTCACTTAAGCAATAGCCATGAGATAAGGGTGCAATTTCTCCACTGTGAAGGAGCCCAGCTAGCACCTTCTGTCACAAAGATTTCCTGAAACAAGCAGACAAACCAAGATTCTATCCCAAATTCCAATCCAAATAACTCAGCTAATGCCAGAAAAGTTACAGGCCTCTGTCCAATGCAGACTGTGATCAGAAAGATACCTAAGTGTCCAGCCTGGGAAACTGGGACTCTGGTGAGCTATTACCGCTGTCATCCAGTGGAGACTCTCATCAGGGCTAGTGCCGAGGCCCTTGGAGTTTAGCTGCTTTTGAGTGTTCTGACATCCAGGAAATTTGATTTATGAAAAACGAGGAAATCAGCAGAGATTCCGACTAAGAATGGGATGACAAGCCTGGGGCTGAGGATGGTAGTCTATACACAGCAATGGAGGTAGAGTTAGTTTGATTTCCAGGGTCCTTGGGGGTTGGATATTTGAATAATTCTGTGAGCGTTGGGACCTAGAGAATGTCCTCCAGTGGCCAGCATCATTCATGCAGGTGCTCACTGGGCCCACATGTGAGAGCCATATGGAAAATGTTGGAAATGTATATCTTACTCCTCAAGGAGGGCTGACTGGCCTACTAGTCCCAGTCTGGGATTAAGACAGCACGTTTAAGCAAAAACAAAAATGACACTATATTACAGCAGACTGTAATTCAGAGGGGCTGGACTAGCCCCGACAGCAGGGTTAGATGTGCTAAGGTTCTCAGCATCAAAGAGGCTGATTCACTCTCTTGACACATTCTGGCTGACATATTCCTCAGATGCTGGTTAAAAAACGATATAATGGTGAGATCTTTCCAGGGCCGCAGAGCTAAAATGAGTTGGAGACAGTGTCATGACCCGAGAGCCTCTTCTCCTCTTTGTGTGGGAAGTTCACGTATGTTCTACCTTGCTCTCCTCAGCCCCCACCCATTCCCAAGCCCCTACACTCAGAGAACAATAGGAAAGGCATGAAGAACTCTACAGCAAGGATAGGTGTACATGAAAATAATGTGAAGAAATAAAAAGTTATACAAGAAACCACTGAGACTATTTGATTGGATTGAGTACACTGACTATGACTAAGTAATGTGACTCCTCCCTATTTTGCACTGGTAGATATTAAACCCAAAACAAAGAGAATAGATTGGCATATTGATTTAGTCTAGGACGGTCAGGTCACATTCAGTCTTGAACTTGGTCTGTACTCATGAAGTTGTTTTTTGGGTTTTTTTGTTTTTGTTTTTTTGTATTTTAGTACAGAGTCTACAGGATCTCACTACACAGATCAGACTTGTAGTGATCCTCCTGTTTTCAGCTTCCCAAAAGCTGGGATTCCAGGTGTGTGCCACCATGCCCAGTCTCAGTCACTGTCTCAGTGCATCCTGGGGATGGGGCCAGCATGGCAAGTTGGGGATAGAACCCTGGTCGCTGCACCTGCCTAAGCAGGCACTTTAGTCCACTGAGCTATCTGGCTGGCCCAAACTTTGTGGTTTTATAATTGCTTCAGCCAGTCAGGCAGGCTGTGCTCTGTTCTAGACTCAGGCGATGTATGCTTCTTTACTATACTAGAGACACTAAGTCTTTACCGCAGAATCTCTTGTCCCACATGCTATAGGGGAATGACCTGCAAATACTGTCTGCATTACATAACAAACTTCTGTGTCTGCTGGGACACATTAATCCCCCACCCTTGAACCTTCATTCTAGTTAGAAAAACATCCCTTCACCACATCTTGATTGGCACCTGTTAACTTCGATCATCCTTAGAAAGACACTCTATGAACTGTTTTGTCAAAATTAATTTCTTTTTCTTTCTTTCTTTTTTTTTTTTTTTTTGCAGAACCGGGGATTGAACTCAGGCCCTTGTGCTTGCCAGGGAAGTGCTTATTCCACTGAACCATCTCCTCGGCCCCCAATATTAATTTCTATGTCCTCAACTTCTATGAAAGAGAGTATTATTAATTAAACCTCCCTTATGTAGACTCCCAAAACCATCTTCCTTCCTCTCCTAAATGTATTTTTAAACATTCTCTTGCTGATTTTGGTTATTCATTATTCTTTTTACTTTCAATGAGTAAAATTATCCTATATGTATTCTTGTATGACTCGCTTTTGTTTTCCAACATTAAAATTTTTGAAGCTGAATTCAGGATAATGTCTTTAAGTCATTATATTTTACTAAAATTGCATTTTGGCAATATTACAAATTATTACTCTGCTCTTTAGGAATAAAATGTTTCATAATTTTTTTTTCCTTTTAGAATAATGACTTTGATCATAACAAAGATTAGGTTCTGCTGAAAGTGACAGAAAACTGAAAATTATGGCTATACATGGAAGAAATCAATGTCCCTTCCACAGACAGGCCTGAGTAGGAAGTTCAGACCCTCTATTTGCTATATGTTAGCAGAAAGCCAACTCTCTCTATGGTATTGGTTGCATGTGATGAAAATATCTTCTCTAACTCTATGCTTTTAAATTGCTCTTGTAATGTGTTGTAGTAAAATGATCTTAATGTCAATATTTCAATATAAAGTTTATTTTCATCAAGATTATGTATTTAGAATAATTTAAAATTCTAAAATTAATTTATCATTTTTTGGCTTCCAGTACCATTCTTTCTCCCTATTCAGTTTTGAGTGCAGTGTTGATCACCATTGGTGGAAGTTGGCCATTAGGAAAAAAAGAAAGGAAAGAGACAGCTAAATATTTTCCTATAAAGAACAATAACAAGAATTTTCACACAGCACCTCTCCTCAATTCCTACTGTACAAGCCAAAGTCTCTCAGTCCTTTTACCTCTACTCCTTGTTCTGAGCACAAAGAACAATAGATGTTTTAGTACTAAAACAAGTGTGGATTGTGCATAATAAGAAAAACCTAAAAAGCACCTGTAGCTAACCCTACTGGATCAGTCTCATATTATATTCCTGGTGCACATATGCTAGGAATTCTACAGGAAAGAAATGGCTAACTCAAAACACAGACACCTGGTCAAATTTATGGGTGATGCAAATACATTCCCTAAGGTGATTGCTGAGTTCGTACTTACCCTTGAAGTGCCCATTATCTCAATTGATAATTGGTATTTACTTATTGGTTTTTAATGTTCTTTTCCTTTTTGCACAGAAATCTTGGGTTAAATGTTGTCAAATTACAATTCTGATAGCATTTATATGATATCTAATGAGGGTGATAGTCTTTTCCTAGGTTTATGGGTTAGTAGTATTTCTTATTGATATCTGTTGGTATATTTTACCAATTTTTCTACTTGGCCATTAGGCCTTTTAATTCTTTTGGAAGGGTAACATGTACTTTCTACACTAATCCTTTATTGGTTGTATGTGATGAAAATATCTTCTCTAACTTTATGCTTTTAAACTACTCTTGTAATGTGTTGTAGTAAAATGATTTTAATGTTTTTAATGTCAATATTTCAATATAAAGATTATTTTCATCAAGTAGATTATGTATTTATAATAACTTAAAATTCTAAAATTCATGTTTAGGTTGCTAGTACATCCATATATTTTTACATAGTGCATATAAGAAATACTTTCCAACATTTTTCTTTACCAAAAATCAATTGTCCCATGTCATTTTAGTAGTTACCAGCAATTCAAACTTTGTCTTTGTGTGTGTTTGCTCTCTTCTTTGCTCTGTTTTAATGGTCTATTTGTCTGGTCTTGAGTCAACAACATACTGTCTGGAGACTTGTATTTAATCTTGATAAGCCATAAAACCAATTAGCTCCTCTTAGTTCTTCAGAAATGTTATTCTTTTAATACATGGCCTTTTGTTCTGAATATTAGCACCATGTCAAGTTCCATAGTAAACATCACTAGAATTTACATTCAAATTCTGCTACATCTTGGTTCAATTATTTACTTATTCTTAGAAAATTACTCTAAAATTTAAATCATTAAAATAGTCATTTACTGTAGCTTACAATTTGGTGGGTCATTGATTTAAGGAAAGCTTAGCAAGGTCAATTTTCTGTTCTGTGCAGCTTCCTTAAACCACTGGTCGTTCTATACTGAATTTTAGGAATTTTTTTTGCACAGTCCAACAGGGCCTCATGATGAAAACACTGGTCTTTTGATGAAGATGAATAGAATTTTATATCTCCCTATCATCAAAAAACTTACGAATGCTTCTTTGTTGGCAGCATCTCAGGTTGACTGAATTTATTTTATGGCACACAGGTAAATGCTCTTAGCATGTATATTGCAAGAGACAATGTCAAGTTTTCATTGAAAGTCATGATTATCTTATTAGCTAGGTTGAGTAGCTAATCCACTGTCTCTTCTATGATGCTTAATTGGTCAAACAGTCACAAAGCTGACTCAGATTTAGCTGAGAGAATGAGTATTTACTTATTTACTGAAAAAGAGCCAAACAATGTATGGCTATTTTAGTCTGTCTCAAAAACAAAGGTCAATAATTGTCACCTTTGTGACACTGTATCTTCCTATATATGAACATATTTTGACTTAGTAGGTTTCACGTAATATCTCTAAAAATTGTTCCAAAGAACATTAGCTTTATATTTTGGCAACTTAC
>NW_004524591.1:2894511-2897389 GCF_000260255.1 Octodon degus
TATATTCATCATTTTTCATAACTTTTTGTAGATTCCTTTGATTTATCTGCTTAGACATTCATTTCTTCTGCCAGTGATAACAGTTTTATATTATATAAAAAACTTATAACTTCATTTCTTATTTTATTTAATTTGCTGGAACTGTCTGTATCCTGATGAATACAAATATTCTATTTTATATGAATGTTAAGTTCATGATTTCAAAGGTCATGTTCTAACAAAGTTTGAATTGCTGGTAACATTTTATCATCAAGTCTTATTTTTTAACAGTGATTATCTCTGTTAAGTTAAAGAGTGATTGTTAAATTATACTGAATAACTTTCTGCATCTATTAACATAATGATATATCATAAAAAAGCACTGGGCATAAAAATGAGCAACAAACATCAATACAACTATAGTGGAAGATTTCAGAATTGAACCAAACCTCTAAAAACTGGACTTACTATCTTTCTACAGTGTTCTACCCAAGGACAGAATACACATTTTTCACAGTAGTATAAGGAAATCTCATCAAAATAGGCCCCAAACAGGCCATAACACATGTTTTAAGTAAATGTAAAAGAACTGAATTTATCCTATACAAAGTATCAGATTATAGTGTTGTTACAGTAGAAAGAAATGGCAAAAGGAACCAGAAAGATTCAGTGAGCACATGGAACTTAAACAACACCCTTAATTAATCATTGGATCACAGATAAAAGCAGGGAAAAATCAGACAGTACCGAGAATCAAATGATAATGTTAGTATCACAAGAATCAATGGAGCACAATAAAAGCAATCCTGAGAGACGATTACAACCATGAAGACCCACATAAGCAAAGCAAAGCAAGCACATATAAATAAGCTATTATGCACCCCAATTTCTTAGAAAAAAAAGAACAATCCAAGTCCAAATCTAGTACAAGGAATAGTTATAAAAGTCAGACCAGAAATTAATGAAATTCAGATTAAAATAACTAATATAAAAAATAAATGAAGATAAACTCTTAGCCAACCTTACTAAAAAAGAAGAAAAAAAATTAATGCAGCTAGAAATTGAAAAGGTGAAATCATAGTGAATATCGCCAACATCCAGATTATTAATAAATATTTTGATAATCTGTACTTTAATAAATTGGAGGCTCAAGAAAGATTGTACATTCCTACATACATCTGAATTATCAAAAACAAACCAGTGTTATAAAACCCTGACTAATTCAATAACAAAAAATGATATTGAAGAAGTAATAGTATATAATAATGTTAATAACAATAACACCAATCTGTCAACTAAGAAAAATCCCAAGACAATGCCCTCATTGCTGAATTCTTCACGAACTTCAGGAAAGATCTATTTATAATTCTCCTCAAACTCTTCAATAAAATTGACAGTGAAGTAGTATTCCCATAGTAATTCCTGGAAGGAAGCTTTACTCTGATTCCAAAACCAGAAAAGATCCAACTAAAAATATCTACAGGCTAATATCTTTGAAAAAGTAGATGCAATAAAATTCATCAACAAGGTCCGTGGAGATAGCTCAACAGTCTATGAGCCTGACTAGGCAAGCACAAGGATTTCCTGCACTACGTGCTATGCTGGCCCTGCCCCAGGCATGAAACTGGCTGTCAAATCAGGGGGTGGGGGGAGTGGTGGTGCACTCTTGTAATCTCAGTGCTGGGCAGGCTGAAACAGGAGGATATCTGTGAGTCTGAGCTGCATAGTAGGACCCTGTACCAAATACATTAAAAAAAAATCAACAAGACTGGGAAACAAAAAGCAACAAATTTTCAAAAATATCACACATCATGACAAAGTATGCTTAATCTCAAAATTGTAAGGATGATTCAATATATGTAGATCAATAAACAATATAACACACAAAAAGATGAAAGAATAAAAATTACATAATCACCTTAATAGATACAGGAAAAAATCTGTCAAAATTCAACATGCATTCCTGATAAAATCCTGAAGAAAGCAGGTATAGCAGGGACTTATTTCAGTTTGATTAGAGCCATTTATGACAGATCTACTGCTGACATTGTAGTAAATGAGAAAAAAGTGAGAGTTTTCCATCCAAAATCAGGAGGAAAAAAGGCCAAGATGGCCATTATCACCACTCTTGTTCAATATGGTACTCAAAACATTAGGTAGATCAATCAGCCAAGAAAAAGAAATAAAATAGACACATACACAAAATAAGCCAAATTATCATTATTTGCATATGGTATGATCCTCTACCTAAAAGACAAAGATATTCCAACAAAGGACTTGTAGAATTAATAACCAGATTTAACAATGTAGCAGATACAAAATCAGCACACAAAATTCAATAACATTTTTCTATACACGAGTGATGAACTCACTGAGAAAGAAATTAGGAAATCAGTGCCACTCGCAATAGTATTAATAAAATATAAATACTTAAAATTAACTACCCAAGAAAATAAAATATCTCTACAATGAAAGATTCAGTATTCTATAAAAGGAGATCAGCAAACATCAGACAGTGGAAAGATATTCCCTGTTTCTACCCAAGAGCTAATACCTTCAAAATGGCCATACTTTCTAAGATGAAATAAAGATTTAGCACTCTCCCTGTCAAAGTAAAATAGCATACCTCATAGAAGTAGAGAAAACAATCCTAAAATTCAAATGAAATCAGAAGAGACCCCACATAGTAGTAGTAACCCAGGTAACAAGAACGAAGGCAAAGGCATCACAACCCTATACTTTAAGTTATAGTATAAAGATACAGTCATCAAAAGAGCAGGATGAGCTGCTGAGAAAGTTCCTTTAATTTTCAATTTTCAATAAACTACGTATAAAAATAAAATCTAGACAAAAATAATTCAAGAGGCATGGGATATTTACTTTTTTTTTTTTTTTTTTT
>NW_004524591.1:2897489-2918892 GCF_000260255.1 Octodon degus
TTTGGTGGAATCGGGGATTAAACTCAGGCTCTTGCACTTGCCAGGGAAGCGCTTATTCTATTGAGTCATCTTACCAGCCCGTGGTGAGATAGTTCAGTGGTCTAAAGCACCTGCTTAGGCAAGCTGAGGCAAACAAAGGGAATGCGATTCAATCTTCCTGCACCACATGCAGTGCCAGTCCCGCCCCAGGGTGGGCTGGGCTGGCCAAAGGAAAAAAAAAAAAAAAGGGATGATACTGGTGCAAAAACAGAATAGAGGATGAAAAGCAATTTCAGGCAATTCAATTATTTGATTTTTGGCAAAAGGGCAAAAATACCTTCTAGAGGAAAAATAGTAAATGATGTTGTGGAAAGTAACTATCCAAATGCAGAAGACTGAACCTAAATTCATATCTAGCACCATTTACTGAACAAAAAAAATGGATCAAAGATCTAAATATGAAAACAGAAGGACTGAATTGTCTGGAAGATAAAATAGGCAAAATTCTGATAACACATGAGCAAGCAAGGCCTTTTTGGGCAGATCACAAGAAATTGCACAAGAAATAACATCAAAAATCAGGAAATGGCATCACATCAAATTAAAAGCTTCTGTGCACCAAAGGAAAAAGGCAACATATAGAATAGGCAACACACCAAAAGGAAGAAATAACTGTCAGCTGTAGCCTGGATAGAGGACTAGCATCTACTATCTGTGGAGAAGTAGCCTCTGCAAGGGGAGATCCAATAAAAAAAATAAGAAAATGAAATTAATAGACATTTCCCAGAAAAAAAATATGAATTCCCAGGAAATACATGAAAAAACATTCAATGTCCCTGGTAAGTAAAGAAATGCAACTTGAGATACTGAGATTGCACATTATTTCAGAAAGAGTGATTATGATCAAGAAGTCAAATAATAAGCGCTCGTGAGGCTCTGGGGGAGATAGAGCCCTTCTACATTGTTGATGGATACATATACTATTAGCACAACCACTATGGAAATCAGTAGAGAAATTGAAAAAAATGTAAATTTTATTAAATACAGCTATTTCCCTTCTAGGTATCTTCTTTAATATTTAAAAAAAAAACATCATATAGTGATAAAGCAATCACATGTTTATAGAAGTGTAACTCATAATAGCTAAATCTTAGAAGTGGCCTATGTATCCGTCAAGTGATAAATAAGTGAAGAAAATGTGATTTATGTATACAGTGAAAACTCCTGCATCATAGAAATATAAATTTGAGTCATTTGTGGGAAGATGAATGTGTATTGAGAACGGAATATTAAGTGAAATAAATCAGATACACAAGCATAAATATTGCATGCTTTTTCTTATGTGTAAAACATAAACAAGGGGGCTGGCCGAATAACTCAAGGATTAAAGCTCCTTCAAGCAGGAGCTGGGGTTCTATGCCCAGGCCTGCCAGCCGGCCCCGCCCCCAGGGCGAGCTGAGCCGGCAATTGAGACTGGGAGCGGCGGCGTGCGCCTGTAATCCCAGCTCTTGGGAGACTGTAAATAGGCAGATCTCTGAGTCCGATCGAGTAGTGAGACCCTGAGCACCCTACAGATCCTTCCCTAAAATATAAAAATAGATAAATAAATAAATTAATTAATAAAATAAAACCCAAAGCAAAAATAAACTAATGAGTATAACAAAAGACAGATAATGGGAAATAGAGATCTAGACCTTTGCAAAGGGAAAGGCACCAAAAGATAGAAAGAGAGGATAGGGAGCAGGGAGAAGTAGATGAAAAACGAATGCATAGGTGTGATGTACATGTAGAAACTTATCCAATAAATTTCATCATTATGTATTACAAACTTATAGTAATAAAAATATAACTTTCTTCTTTTAGTTAAATGAAGTATATTGTTAGATTTTCTAATTATGTGCTAATGTTGACTCTTTCATTAAATTCAAATTAATAATTTAACTACCTTTTAATTCATTGAAAGATTCATATTATAAATTGTTAATATCTTTAGTGCTGTTTTCCATTCTTTATTAATCAGTGTCTTTTCCATATGTTACTCTCAAATGATTAACATGTAAAGCAAATTTTGCATTTTAAGATATGTGAGATGTTTTGTTGTTTTCTTTAATACTTTGTAAAAACTATTGTTGAATATATTGTAGAAACTTTCTGTCAAATGATTGATGTGATAATTTGTAGATCAACTGAATATTTAACTTAGTTTCTTTAATGATTACAGAAAGTACATAGGGTGACACTTCATGAATCAGTTTCAGTTCTGATTATAAAAAAAGTGTTATGAAATATCCTAGTGAATTAATTTCAGCTGCTTGCATTTTTTTTACAGTTTTCTTTCTTCTAAGTCATTGTTTTTTAAAAAGAATAATATGCCATTTATATTTAAGCTGAGCTACCACTATAACTAGGTAACCAGTTTCACCTAAACTTCTCTCCCATAATTCTCTCTTTTTTATTTTTATTTATTTATTTTTAATTTTGATTGGTACAGAGTCTCACTACACAGCTCAGACTTGTAGTGATCTTCCTTTCTCAGCCTCCACAGTGCTGGAATTACAGTCATGTGCCACCAGGTCTGGTTTTCGGGCTGGCGTGGCATGCCTAGGATTGCAGGGCCAGCATGCCATGCAGTACGGGGGATTGAACCTGGGTCCTTGCACTTGCCAAGCAGGTACATAGACCATCAAGCTATTTCTGCAGCCCTCTTTTTTTTTAAATCAACCCTTACAGTCTAATATCAACTTTACTATGTATGGGATTGAAAGTAGTAATTTTTCTTTACTCAATAAAAGATTCATACTGAGACTCCCTATAACATAATATAGATTAACACAAAATTTTACAAATGTACAGAAGGCTTAAGAAAAGAAGACCCAAGAAACATGGTTAAGTGTCATGCAAAAATATAATTGGAGGAGAGAGGGTACCATCTATTGGTTATTAGCAAGGCCTGTGTAGATTGTTGCTTATATGACCTTCTTTCTCTCCATGTATCAGGAATGGTCCTTTGGAATAAATATTTATGACCTGCATTGTAGGAAAGTCAGGAATTATGGCCTGTTACAGAATGGATCATTACCAGTGAAGGTCAGAGAGAACTTCCTGTTGATTTTTTCAAATACCAGTGTGCCATATTTGGGAGCAATGAGTCCTAAACTCCCTTAATTTCAAGTAATTAGATATTTCTAACTTTCACATCTGAGAATTAGAGATTAAAAAAATTACTTTGGTATGTGCATTCACAATCATGTCTGTATTATTTATTTATTTTTGTTCCTTAGTTTTTCTCATTACTTATTTAGGTTTATGAATAAAAATAGTTGGAGTGCAAATTATACATAATATATCTTATATTTAGGCTAAGTATACTCAGCTTATTAATCTTTTTAGCTTTTCTGTTACTTCTAGCATGCGTCATTTAAGGACATGAATATTTCCCCATGCCAGAAGTTATAAATAATATGTTTACTGCAATTCTTCCCATTAGGATTTCTTAATCAATTTAGAGATGTGTTTTAAACCTTAAATTAATGGGAAATTTATTATAGAATATCCTATTATACACAAAAGATTTGAGCAGCTTCAGGCTAAGTCTTAAGCAGGATCTGAGAACATTTTCTCAGGCAGGAAATGAGAAATGGAAACAGTTTTTTTAATGTCTGGATTTTCCCTTTCTCTTCATCTATGCTTTAAAATCAGCTCATTTCTTTCTATACTCAACTATTTGTCTTGGCACTTAGTTAAACGCAAAAAATATCCACCAATTGCTGGTGGTAGCTCTGGGTGCTGTGTGATCTTGCCCTGTGTGTTATTTTCATACAGAAGAGAATAAAAGGAAGAGATATAAGGTGGAAGACTTGAAGATTTCACTTCCGTCAGCTAGCTGAGAAATATATGCACAGCATTTTCATGTCTTTAAGAGGACATTAATTGTATATTTGGATGATTTTGATTATTCTTTCCTAATCCCTCATATTTGTCCTCATATATATTAAGAAATAGCATTATTTAATTACTCAAGCAATTTTTCTCTAATTTAGAGAGATACATTTTACTCTCAAATCAACGAATTAAGAAAAATCTTTTCAGATTCAAAATAATTAAGTTACATTTGAAATTTTTCTTTTTTCTTTTTCTTTTTCTTTTTCTTTTCTTTTCTTTCTTTCTTTCTTCTTTCTTTCTTTCTTGCTTTCTTTCTTTCTTTATATTTTTTACAGAATCTCAAAACAAGATTTTAGGAGAGTAATAAAGGTTAGTACATTGTGTATTATTACTGCCAAAGTAGTTTCTCATATTACAAGATATAAGCAAGAAATAATAAATAAACAACATAGGTACAAACCTCTGTTGTTTTTTTTAAAGTCAGCAGAAAATGTAAATATACTTTTAAAGTTTCTAATACTAGGAGAAGATATCATACAATGTCTTTTAAATAAATTGTAAGTCAAAGATACAGTATAAATCTTAGAACAAAAATTAAGATTAAGCAATATTCAGAATATTAAATGTTTCCAAACAATTGAACTAAGAAAAAGTTCTCATGATAACAAAGAAGTACTAAGAGTAAAACATAAGATAAATACTGGAATGGCAAGTAAATGACCAGCACTTCTAACAGTTTGAGGATAGGATATCACACAAAGTTTTAGTGTGTTGTGGACATGCATAATGACCGTGACAGTTACTGGTGGCTAGGTGTCACTTGTGGAACTGAGCTACCGCTATTTCTTTGAAATCCACCCTGTAGACTCAAGTGGAATCATGACTCATAGGGCGGAAGAGAAATCTATTTGTAGGCTGTGCTGATGAAAATATTCTTCTGCTGAACACAAAGGAATAACTAGAAGACTACTATTGTAAACCTCTTATTCTCCTCTGTTTAATCATTTGCCCTATTTGATGGGTTCTTTCCATTTTCATTCATGGGGCTGTGATCAATTTGCTCCCTCTCTAGAACTTCATTTAGTAGTCTGTGTAGGCTTGGCTTTGTCATCATGAAATTCTTTAGTTGTTCTTTGTCATGAAAATATTTTACTTCTCCATAATATTTGAAAGAGAGTTTTGCAGGATAGATCAGTCTGGGTTGGAATTCATTTTCTTCCAAGACTTGAAGTACTTTGCTCCATGCTCTTCTTGACTTGATGGTTTGTGAAGAAAAATCTGCCGTTATTCTGATGGGTTTTCCTTTAAATGTGATTTGTTTCTTTTCTTTAGCGGCTTTTAGTATACTGTTCCTATGCTGAATTTCTGGAATCTTGATTATTATGTGTCTGGGTGTGGTTTTCATTGGATTGATACTATTTGGAGTTCTATATGCTTCAGTTACAGGAATGTCAGATTGTTGCCCCATATTTGGGAAGTTTTCTGCTATTACTTCTGCCCATATTCTTTTTATATCATTTGTATTGACTCCTTCCTTCTCATTGATGCCTATTAGTCTCACATTGTTCATCTTTGCATTGTCTTGCAGGTATTGAATTATTTTTTCCTGCATCCTAGTTGTTTTAAAGAGATCTTTTCTTACTTTTTCACTAGCTGCAATGGTGTCTTTCAGGCAGAAAGTCTATTTTCACTTTCACGCAAATGGTTTTGCCAGCTTGTGATTGAGGTTTTAATTTCCTGTATATCAACTATGAAACTTTCCTGTTTCATAGATTCTATTTCTTTCCTAAATTGTTTATTCAGGGGTTCCATCATTTTTGTATTCTCCTCTATTTTTTATCAGTGTATTCTTTAGAAGCACTGAGTACTTCTTTGATTATAGGTAGCACTACATTTTTTAGTTCCGAAATTATTTCTGATCTGATTTCTTCTATACCTTTCTGTAGTTTATTCTTTATTGTCAATGCTATTATTTCAGAGATATCTGGCGTGTGATTTCCATTTTCCTCAGTGCTAGTGTCTTCTGCATTTGTACTGGGTGGACTCTGGGTCTGAGACTGCATTTTGTTCCTTCTCTTTGTCATTTTGTATACCATTGTCTTCTGACCTTTGGTGTAGAGCTTAGATAGAGTTATTACCTTAGTACCAGGGCAGATCTATGAAGTTCAGATTCCTCCAGGTGGGTGTTGTTTGGTTCTGGCTGTGTGCTCCACTTCTTTCTGCAGCAGGTATTAGAGTTGAACCCTTTGTGTTTCTCTGGGAAGATGTTCTGCTCCTGAATCAGCTGGGTGGGTCTTGACTCTAACCTCTTTGCAGGGAGTTCTGCTGAAGGGTTCCCTGCTGGGCCTGCAGCCTGGGTCAAATGAGGATCTAGCAGGCCCTGAGTCGTCTCACTCACTGGCCGGGCCTGCGTTCTGGGTCTGTTCAGGATCCAGAAGGCCCTGGGTTGTCTCACTCACTTGCCAGGCCTGCGCTCTGGGTCTATTCAGGATCCCGCGGCCTGGGTGGTCGCACTCACTCTCCGGGCCTGCACTCTGGGTCTCTTACATTTGAAATTTATAGACAAATTTCCCAGTTTGTAATCATATTAATCCTCTGACCCAAGGAAAATAATATTTAAGACAAAAACCTGATCAAAATCAGCCATGTCCTGTGTATTTGAAAAGAGATTTTCCCAAGTTCTAAAGTTGAACAAGTGTCACACATCTTTTTATTTCCTCTCTCTAGTATCATTTTCATTCACTCTTCTCATGTAATAAACATTTAAATAATTGTGTACAGATTTATGTCAAAACATTAAATATAATCCTTTCTTCCAAATGGTGCTACTTTTCAGTTCGCAGTTTATTGCTTTTTTCCCATTATGCTGCTACCAAAATCTCACTGGCTAAGTGGATAAAGGATCTATTATGGTTTATAACTGGATGTTTCTGAAAGTTTCATTCACATAGAGGTGGCTTTTGAGGTGTGATGGCATCCTGGGAGCACTATACCATTGGTGGATCATTCATTGTTGAGTTTAGAGCTTTATATGCTGTCAGGAGGCAGGTCTGGTCAGGAGAGTTGGGTAGCTAAGGCTATGACCTGGAGGGTTGTGGCTCTCTCCCTGGCTCCTTTCTGTCTCTCTGATTTCTGGATGCCAGGAAGTGAGCAGCTTTCTTTGTCAGACTCCTAAACCATGCTGCCTCTTTCTGCAGCTAGCTGCCTGCAACTTCTAAATCATGATCCCAAATCAGTCTCTGTTCCTGTAAATTTTTAGCATTGGGTATCATCTTTCAGTGATGAGAAAAATTATTAAGATAAGTTCAAAGAAGCCATGGAACTGGAAGCCACCAGGCACAGCAGTGCACTTGGACTAGGCTCAGCTGGAAGGAGCCAAACACAGCAACCAGACCAAGCAAGGTTATTCTAGTCAAGTTAGAGTCTAGTATATCTAGATCAGGTGAGCTGAGGTATACTGCTGGGTCCAGCCAAGCCTAAACTGAGGCACAGACCTACAGGAGCATCCTTGTGGCATAGAGGTGGCAGCAGGTAACTGGAGTGAGCTAGTCTGCCTAGAAGACTCCAGGTACATGAAGGGGAGGTGCCCAGAAAACATTCAGGGGAGCTAATTCAAATACAAATTATCAATTTAAGATCTGCTTTGTTATACAGCTATAATATTTGCTCTTATGGTCTAAATTACAAACCCATTAGTTACAAAAGCTTTTCAATTTCTAAATTTCACTAGTGGTTATTAGTATTACTAATTGCACTACTGTAAACATGGAGCTGTATCTGCCTTAACCACATTTTCCCTTGGGTATTTATATTGGGAGGCATTTGGGTAATTGCCTCACCAAAGCCCTGCACTGAAGAACAGAGGACAGTGCCAAACAGAAACCAGTATGTCTCTCACTCTCAAAAGGCAGAGAAGGCAAAAACCGTGGAGCAAAAACAAAACAAGGATCTCCGACAGGAGAGATACCCAAAAACCAGACTTTACAAAGAAGCTCTGACTGCAGTGATAATGTTACCTACCACCAAACTTTTATGAAAAGGATCACCAAATCAAAATACAGAGTTCACCCTGAAATAGAAAATGACCAAAAAAGGAGCAACATGCATTCTCGTGCCCTGAGCCCACCCAGAACAAACCTAAGGGACATCAGCATAGAAGAAATAGGAAGCCACACACCTGAAATTTCTAAAATAATAGCAACTGAAGTAATAAAAAAAAAAACCTGCACAAGAATATAGCGGAAATCAGATCAGAAATAATCTGATAAAAATAAAGAAATAATCTCATAGTTAAAAAAGAAGAAATGAGAACTATAATAAAAGAATTGCTAAGCATTTCTAAAGAAGACACTGATAAAAAATAGAGGAGAATAGAAAAATGATGGAAACCCTGAATGATAAATAGAGGAAAGATATAGACTGCAAGAAGCAGATTCAATGAGATATACAAGGAATTAAAAATTCCATTTAAAGTTGGCAAAACTATTTGAATAAAAGAGAAGATAGACTCTCAGACCATAAAGACACTGCTGCAGTTAGTGAAAGATAAGGAAAGTGCTCTTAAAAACAAGTAGGGTCCAGGAAATGATAATTCAACATGTGCAAGATGATGCAAATAAGAACAACATAAGACTAATAGACATTAATGAGAAAGAAGGAGGCAACACAAACATGAAAAGAATATGGGCAGAAGTAATAGCAGAAAACTTCCCAAATATGGGGAAACAATCTGACATTCACATAGCCAATGCATATAGAAGTTCAAATCATATCAACCCAATTAAAACTACACTCAGACATATAACAAAAAAGATCCCAGAAATTCAGCACAAAAACAAGGAACTAAAAGTCCATCAGAGAAAAGAAACAGATGAAAATTTATTCACAACTTCCTGGAATTTGTGGGATGCAATGAAAATAGTTCTCAGAGGGAAATTTACAGCAGTGAATGCACACATTAGGAAAACAGAGTGAGAACAAATAAATACCCTAATGCTGCACCTCAAGCTTCTATAAAAAGAGCAAACTAAGCCCAGAGCCCAAAGATGGGAGGAAATAATAAATATTAGAGCAGAAATTAATGCAATTGAGACAAAGAAAACAATACAAAGAATTAATGAACCCAAAATCTGGTTCCTTGAAAGATTAAATAAAAATGATAAACCTCTAGCCAACCTCCTCAAAAAGAGGAAAGAAAAAAAAAACCCACCAATTCAAGCAATAATGAATAAAAAGGGACAGATTACTACATATCTTCTACAATTCAGAAGATCACCAATAGCTATTTTGAAAATCTTTACTCTCACGATAGAAGAGTAAAGATAGAAGACACTGAAGAAATGAACAGATTCCTAGATAGGTACAAATTACCAAAACTGAATCAATAGGGTATAAAAACTCTGAATAACTCAGTATCAGTCAATGAAATTGAAAATGTAATTTAAAAAACTTACCAAAGAAGAAAAGCACAGTTCCTGATGGATTTACAGCTGAATTATACAAGAAATTTAGAGAAGATTTAATCCCAATACTCCTTAAACTCTTCAATGAAACTGAAAAGGAAACAAAACTCCTGA
Source organism: Octodon degus (assembly GCF_000260255.1). Lineage (NCBI taxonomy): Eukaryota > Metazoa > Chordata > Mammalia > Rodentia > Octodontidae > Octodon > Octodon degus. The sequence continues at coordinate 2,906,927 of NW_004524591.1, forward strand.
AATCATTCCTGGAGGCAAGTATTATACTGATACCAAAACAAGAGAGAGACCTAAACAAAAAAGAGAATTACAGGCCAATCTCCCTCATGAACATGGATGCAAAAATCCTCAACAAATATACTAGCAAATAGAATACAGAGTATCATCAATAAGATTATACACTATGACCAGATCAGATTCATCGCAGGGATGCAAGGATGGTTCAATATATGCAAATCTATAAATGTAATACACTATATCAATAAATCCCAAAGCAAAAACCACTTGTTAATCTCAATAGATACAGAAAAAGTGTTTTGACAAAGTCCAACATTCATTCATGATCAAAACCTTACAGAAAATTGGAATAGATGGCCAATACCTCAATCTGATAAAAGCCATCTATGACAAACCAATAGTCAACACAATTCTAAATAGAGAATAACTGAAATATTTCTCTCTCCAATCAGGTACAATACAAGAAGATTGGATCACCACTCCTATACAATATAGTTCTGAAATCATTAGCTAGAGCCATGAAACAAGAGAAAGATAAATAAAAGGAATAAGAATAGATAAAGAAATTAAACTATGTTTATTTGCAGATGACATGATATTCCACTTGGAAGACCCAAAAAACTCCACCAAGAAGCTCTTAGAATTAATAAACATATTTGGTAGCATAGTAGGATACAAAGTAAACACCCCAAAATCAATAGCATTCCTCTACACAGATAACAAAGTCACTGAGAGAGATATTTGAGAAATTTTACGCTTCACAATAGCATCCTCCCAAAAATGAAATACTTAGGAATTAATCTAAAAAGGAAGTAAAAGATCTGTACAATGAAAATTACAACCCTGTAAAAACAGAGATTGAAGAGGATTTCATAAAATAAAAAGATATGCCTGGCTCCTGGATAGGAAGAATCAACATTGTGAAAATGGCAATACTCCCAAAATTGTTATACAGATTTATAACAATTTGATAGCAATTCCTATCAAAATACCATTAACATACCTCACAGATCTCAAGAAAACATTCTTAAAATTTATTTGCAATCAGAAAGACCTAGATTAGCAAAGGCAATCCTGGGCAACAAAGGCAAAGCAGGTGGCGTTGCAATCCCTGAGTTGAAATTATAGTACAAAGCTACTGTGATAAAATCAACATGGTACTGGCAAAAAAACAGAACGAAGGATCAATGGAACAGATTATAAGATGCAAATACAACTACAAACACACTTAGCCATCTTATCTCTGACAAAAGGGGCCAAATATATTCACTGGAAGCAAGACAGCCTCTTTAAAAAAACGGTGCTGGAAAAACTGGCTATTCACATGCCAAAAACTAAAACTAGACCAGGGTCTACTGCCATGCACTAAACTAAAAATCAAAATTGATTAAGATCTAAACATTAAAACAGAAACACTAAATCTCATGGAATGTAAAGTAGGTGAAAATCTTGAAGATGTAGGAGTAAGCAGACAGTTCATGAACAAAAACCAAACTGCATGGAAAAATACTGCAAAGAATCCAGAATTGGAATCTCATCTTATTGAGAAGTTTCTGCATGTCAAAAGAAATCACCAACAGAGTGAAAAGACAGCCTACAAATTAGGAAACATCATAAGTATTAACCACTGAGACAAAGAATTTGTATCTGAATTATATAAATAACTAAAAAAAAAAATTGGCCTCCAAAATCTAAAGACCCAATCCAAAAATGGGCAAGTGAGATGAATACCCCCTTCTCAGAGGAAGAAATACAAGTGTCAAATTAATACATGAAAAACTGTTCCACAGAACTGGCCATTTGAGAAATGCAAATTAAAACAACATTGAGATAGCATCTTACCCCAGGAAGGCGGCTATCATAAAGAAATCAACTAATAACAAATGCTGGAGAGACTGTGGCAATAAAAGAACCCTTATCCACTGCTAGTGGCGATGTAGATTGGTACGACTACTGTGGAAATCAGTGGAGACTTCTCAAAAAACTAAGACTGGAAATCCCATTAAAATCAGCTATTCCTCTTCTGGATATTTTCCAACTGAAAACATCATACCATAGTGATATATGTGCACCCATGTTAATAGCAACACAATTTGTCATAGCCAAATTTTGGAAACAACCAAAACGTCCACCACTTGAGAAATGGATGAAAAAGATGTGGTGTTTTTAGAATACTACTAAGAGTACTACTAGAATACTAGTAAACTATAAAGAAAGACAAACTTGGGGCCTTTACAGGTAAGTGGATGCAACTGAGGCTATACTCATAAGTGAAATAAATCAGACCCAAATGTGTAAATATCGTATTGTCTTTGTAGTATAAGAACCTGAAGGAATAAATAAAACCTGAAAGGTATAATAGATATGGTAAAATGGAAAGAAACTGAATTTAAGGATTAAAGAATGAAGAGGAGAGAAAGGAGCAAAGATAGGAAAAAAGAACGGAGTGAAAAATATGCAAGTATATATACAGGATGGTTGAGATAGTTGCATTCATAATTTTCATCTTTTTATTTTTATTTATTTTATTTTATTTTTTGTGGAACTGGGGATTGAACTCAGGTCATTGCGCTTGCCAGGGAAGCTTTTATTCCACTGAGCCATCTCCCCAGCCCATCCATCTATTTTTGAAAATAGTAGTTAATGCTTAGAATTTTCACCTTGATTAATTCTGTATGTTAATATCTGTGATCTGAGCAACCACATCAAGGACAGCAATGTGTAATGCAAAACCCATGGTTGAATATCTCTCGTCTTGGTCTTCAAAATACACAATTCTGGAGCAGTTATACCAAATAAATAAATAAATAAATAAATAATAAAATACAAACATGTACAATTTCTAATGGCTTATTGATTATTATACTCTCTTAATAATAAATTAAAACAAAAAAGACATGGAAAATATTAAGATTTCTTGAAAGCAGGAACCAATATTCAATTATTTCCCCAATATTTTTTTTTTTTTGGTACCAGGGACTGAACTCAGGACCTTGCACTTGCCAGGCAAGTGCGTATTCTACTGAGCTATCTCTCTGGCCCCATTTGGATAAGTTTTTCAAGACAAATTCTCTCTCTCTCTCTCTCTCTGGCCCCATTTGACCAATCTTGCATAATTAGGTCTGTTAATCTGAACAACAAATTTGACATTAAAAACAGACAATATAAAACCATTGTTAATTAGCTATTCCTGTTTTGAATATCTGAAACATATGTACTGTTGTATGTTACCTGTTTTTTGTCTTTTTTTCTGATTTTTGTTCTTGCTTTTGTTTTTACTTTTGTTTTATTTTTTAAATTTAAAATATTTCTTTTAAATGATGGGTTCAAAGTTTAGGTTTCCAGCAACTACGTCAGTGATGATTATTCAGCTAAGAGTGTGACTGAATTATCATTTTTTTTAAAAATTTCTTTTCATCTACTAAGAAGGCTTTTCTGTATTTTAGGTGATGTTACAAAGAAAGTAAAAATGTAAAGAAATATAGAAAATGACTATTTATTGATTACATACTGAATGCCCTATGTAGTGCTATTATTCTATATTCATTGTCTCATTTAATACTTATAATGTATGTTAATATCACTAGGAATTGAATATTGAAAGCATTTTGGAGTCTGCTACTGTACCATTCTACAGATTGCATATTGAGCTGTTGGATCAAATATATATATATCAAAGATATATATATATCTTTCTTGCCTTAACTGTCAGATCTACTTATCTCTAGCCCCTTGCCTGGGAGCTCAATTTAGAGTTCTTGGCTACCACAATCACTGACTCATTCCCTAATATCACTTGCTAGTTCTGTCTCCTCCACATGAAGGCTGGCTTCAGTACAGCCTTACTTGAATAATTATGGAAGAACTGAAGGCTCAACTTGACTGAAAATTGCCCCACCACTTGCAAACTCCGGAGTGTCACAGTACCATCAAATTATGGGACCTGGTTTACCAGCAGGTTCTAGAAAGAACTGACCATTAGACTTCAGATGCATGGGCAATTTAATATATCTATGAGACAAAGGTCTACCAGCAAAGGAGACAAAACAGGACAGCACACCAGCACAATTGCTTGTTTTTCTCCAAGAGGAAGAGTTCTTCAAAGTCTACATACATATTCAGTGTGGAGGAGCAGGAAGCTGTGTGTTGTGGTTCTGTGCCTGCTGATGAGGCATTCCCTGGTTCAGCTTTCCCTGCCTTGTACAATTTTATTCTCCTCTTGGATTTTGCTACCTAATTATACCTAGAAAGAATTAGCATAAAAGCCTTGCTTTTGGCTCTGTGTTTGAGAAACACAGGAAAATCTAGTCAGACAGGTCTTGTGTCATAAGTGGCAATGAGAGAAGAAAGGATGGCACATAGGTGATTGGGACTGCTGAATGCAGCAGAAAAGGGTATGAAGGTGAGCAGAAGTTGGCCACTTCAAATACTGGTTACAGGTTCTTCAACAGTGTTTGAGAATAGTTTATTAGTGCCCCATGGGAAGAAGTGATTCAATACTGAACACTCAACTGTTGTTTAGGATATTTAAAAGGTATGACTTTATATTATTTCAGAAATTCATTTTCATTCCATGAAAATCAAACTTTGCAAACTTAAAAGTCACCTACTATCTTTGTGACTCTCTTAATTCTGAGATAACTTATTTTATTTAAACAAACACACAAAATGTGCTTGTTGACTGAGTCAATCAAATATGCATATTATCCTCATAGTCTATAAATATGTATGTTAATATATCCATTAGTTACATGTGATGTTTTTATCAGAAGTGTTAAAACCTAGATTATCTTTAAAAGAAACACATCTCTTGATTTTCAATATATGCGAGCAGTACTTTGTCCGTCATTGAAAGTTCATCTAAAATATTCGATAATAACTCAGTCATTTAATAGAAACTACTTAAAACGATAGCATAGAAGCATGATGAGAAACATGTGTGCCGCGGGTGCAGGTCAGGACCAGAATCTGTGGCGGCTGCAGCCAGCGCACACGTGCTGGAGAGACTGGCGCGTGACAGGCCGCATTTCCCCCACTCTGCACGTGGGGTTGCAGCTGCAGCTGTTACTTGCAGAGCCTGGCACTATTTATGCCTCTGCCTGGTGTCTCTTCAGAGCCCTTGTTCTCCAAGAGCCACCCATCATTGATTGCCAAATACCAGGTTGATCTGTCTGTTGCTGCAGTTTTTCCTCCACATGCCTCCCTGCCCTTTCTTTAAACATGTGTTCTGTAAGGCTCAGAACAAAATTGCTCCACAACCTCGCTATCAAGAGACGTGAATGCATCCTGCAGCACTCGCCAGATTATCTCACTTTCCTGCGACCTGTACTGCATAATTCTTGACGTTAAATTTGGAATAGCTGAGTCTTTCCTGACTTGATGCCTCATTTAATTTCTCCCATCAGTTTTTGCTGTATAATAGTACCTAGCAGTGCTTAGGCTGAAATAACTATGTGTTTCCTTCATACATTATTTTCATGATGCACTGTTTTCAAACATGTCATTAATTTTTAGTTTGATTGCAGTGTCATCAGGGGACAGTAAGGTTGTTTTTTTTCTTTAAACATGCATTGAACATGAAGCTAAGAGTTGTGGTAGGAAATTTTTGTGTAATACAATATCACATTGCACTTAGCTTTTGTAAAACTTTATGAGAGTTATATAAACTATGTAAACTTATAAGAAGCAAGAATTTAGACATTTTGCTAATTTTTCCAGCATTTCAGACTTCTTTTCTTGTCCTGTAAGTAATTTGTTCAAAGAAGCTAGCTGTGAGGCTTTGCCTCAGTGAGATGCAGAGAAATCTGCATGTCTTTATTTGAGTACCTATTATACTATGTGAGTGCTACTGGAGAGGAAACACATGCTTTCATTTAAGATAATAATGTACGTTATTGTACTTTATCTGCAGTACTTGGAATCTGCATGATTAATACTCGCCAAACAGGAATATGGCAGATAACAATGTGCACACTTATTTAGAAAGAATTTAAAGGTGCATTGATGATCTGATTATTAAAAAGAAATATTTTGGTCTCTCGATTATTCTGAGTCAAATCAGAACAGAGCAATTACACAGGAATGTCAATGGGAAGGTTTAATATAAACAGCCATTGACTGTAAGACACAATTTGAGTACTGAATGACTAGTAAGAAGTAGGGTCTGTAAGGTGTAGAGTAGCACCACATACATGAATCGGAAGTTGCCCTGGCAAGGATAGCTACTGTGATGTCATGTTCACAGGAACTTTCTGGCATCAAAACTTTTGGATATTGCAAAGGATGCCATTTGAGACCGTACGGGTCAGTGCAATACATGTAAACATACTGTCTCCCTGATGTGAGAAACTGAGAGAGAAAATGAGGCCAAAAATGTACAATAAATATTATGAAATGGGAAGGAATTGTGCAAATGAAAAAGAACTAGGGTGAGAGAAGGAGAAAGAAAGGAAGGGAAAGGAAAAAACTACGTCAGCTACACTATTAGCGTCTCTTAGTTCATTGAAAACAATAGGATAGATACACAGCTGCTTTCTCTTAATGCAATGAGAAGAACGATTTGTACTAATAGTGTTTGGACAGGTTATCATGTCTGCATCTTGTATTGTGAATAAACACTATGAGGACCACAATATGCAATGTATTAATTATTGTAACTGTCCTACTAACCTGTTTTGAAACTGTCTTATCGCTATTTCTCAATAAAATTAATTCAGCTAATATTGTTTGGGGAATTTTTTTATGTCTGTATCTTGTACTCTTTTTAATTACTTTGAAGATAAACTTATGTGGTGTATTAACTATTGTTCTCCTATTATTTTGTTATGAAGTCTGTTTTTATTCTTTCAATTAAAAAAAATGTGTTTAGGGACTGGGGAGATGGCTCAGTAGAATAAGCGCTTCCCTGGCAAGTGCAAAGGCCTGAGTTCAATCCCCAGTTCCGCCAAAAAAAAAAAAAAAAAAAAGTGTTTACCAGAAAGAGCAACACCGAAGACTTAGGCAACACAGCCCTCCAATGAGGATCAAGGAGACTTCTGGATGCGGAGTGACGCTGGCACCATGTGATAAAGGGGTTGTGGGTGCTGAAGAAGCTGCAGTCTCAGCCTGGAGAAGGCTCCAACACTGAGAGCCTGGGGCAGGAGAAGCCATGCTGTGTGGGGCTTTCCTAGTGAACAGCCCAGAACTCCAAGGCAAACCCTTCCTTGAAATCTGTTGCCTGCTACTGACAAAGCCTAACGCTGTGCTTACACACCCCAACACCCCTGGGTAAAATAGATAGGGCCCGATCCATTTTCCCAGATAAGGCAAAAAGTATTAATTTGGAATTGTGAATCAATAGATTAATCAATGTTTCTGGTATCACTGTAAATTATCATAAGATATTGTTGTCTTAATAGCAGAAAAGAGGTTTGGCCTTCTGTTCTTACCAAAAATCAAATAAACTCAAAACAAATAAAAACAGGAGCAGGCTGAGTAGAATTTGTGCTTTATCATGTCAGTTTGCTTCAGTTTATTCTGTAAAGTTGTCAAAAGGAAAGCGTATGTGACTTGAATTCCAGAAAATAAACTGCATCTTGATTGTTATTTATGTAAGTTATTTATGTAATACATAATCTTTTCCTAATAGGGCATTTGAGAGCTACTTTTGGTGGCTACTGTTCAAAGTACCAAAACTATAATTATTTTGCATTACCTGTTGCTCTGTTCTAACCCAAATACATTGGGCTAACTCGGGTTTCCTTCATCTCCTTGTAGAACAGAAAGTCGGAGGTGCTTTCGGATCATGGCTACCTCAGTCAGTAAACCCTCTTGGCACCTGGCAGGGCTCAGCCTACTACCAGGTCTACCTGCTCTGTGATTTTACCTCTGAGCTTGCTCTGTTGCTCCTTGTAACTGTGTTATAATTGACATAAAACAAGTCTCTGAAAGCACTATGTTGTGTCTTGGAGTCTTTGAACATGCACTAAACCCACTGGAGGGCTGGGGAGGTAGCTCAGCAGTCTAAACGCCTGCCAGACAAGTACAAGGACCTGAGTTTGATCCCTGGTACTGCATGCCATGCCAGCCTGGAGCACTGAGTGTGCCGTGCTGGCCACCAAAACCAGGCATGGTGCACCACCGTTGTAATCCCAGCACTGGGGAGGGCTGAGACAGGAGGATGACTAAGAGTCTGAGCTGCATAGTGAGACCCTGTACCAAATAAATAAATAAAGATTAAAAATAATAAAATAAAATTGAATCTTCTAATATGTCCCTCCTGAGCACATTAATTTACCTAATTCTACCTCATCCTCCATCTATGTCATCTCTATGCGCTTTGTTTTCCTTCAGAACAGTTATGAATATGTAAAATTAGCTCATGTACATAGTTATTCGCTTTTTTAAATGTCTGCTTATTTTTTATTTTATTTTTATTCATTTTAATGAGAAAAAATATAAAAGCAATAAATAGCTTCAAAACAGGTTAGTAGGACAGTTATAGTAATTAATGCATTGCATATTGTCTTCATAATAGTTATTCAGAGGACAAAATGCAGATATGATATCTTTGTCTAAACAATATTAGTACAAACATTTCTTCTCAATGAACTAAGAGAAAGTAGCTGCGTATCTTTTCTATCTTGTGTATGCATGTATATATATATATATATATATATATATACACACACACACACACACACACACACACACACTTTTTTGTACAACAAAACAGTCCTTTATTCATACTTTTGCAAAGTCAGTAAAACATGACACTAGGTTGCTTATCAACTAATAGCTGACCTTAACCAGACAACATTTATCTCAGAAGTGAGGTAGCTTGTTTGCTTTAGGACTGAGGCCTAGCCCCACCTACACACATTTGATCGATTTCCTAGTTCATGGCTCCCAACATATCTACCTTTTTTGCTTTGTTTTGTCAGAGATGGGTGTTCCACTGCAGTTAGAAAGCAGTATTAGAGAAGTCTTTAAAGGACCTTTTCATACTTGAAACCAGTCCAAATATTGTAGTACTTGAATTCAGCAACACAACCCAATATAGTCCAATAGTCCATAAAACTATTGAGTTATTGGTACAACAGGCAGTTGTCAGAAGTTGCTGACTTGAGCTTTTTACAGCTCAGTGTATTAATATGGCATTTGAAATGTCTGCCTCTTAAAGTATAATATGCATAAAAATTCACTGTTGTCTTCACAATGCCTAGGAGAATATGTGACATAAAATAATTGACTTGGAAAGGATCGAAAATGAGTGGTGGAGTGGGCACTTTTACACCACTGTAGAATTTCCTCTTAACACTTGTTAGAGAAAGAGTTCATGAGGACAGCTATCAGAGCATTTGTGCACTGTAACTCATTTATAGGGGTAGATGGGACTCAAGAACTCACTGAAAATTCTTAGTCTCAATTGCAGGAGGTACACAATATTCTTCTAAGTGAGGTAGCCACTTCTCTATCCATTGTTATTGCTGGCAAGGAGCATTCCTAATACTTTGTGGTTTAAGACAACCGAAAACTACTCAAAATTCTGTGAGTTATCTGGGTTCTTAATGCATAGCCTCATGGTGTACATTAGATACAAATACGAATGAAGCCTGTATTTTCAAGAATACTCAAGCACATACATCTCAATTTATGTTCCTTTATTGATCTTCCATTGGTCAAAGAACTGCCATTATTGGCCAAGGACAGTATCCACAGGGATCTGAATATCAAGAAGCAAGAATACATGTGGTGAAAGTAAATATGATCTGTTCACCTGGTTTTCTCTTGTTCTTTGAAATTGTAACACCCAACTATTCCTCTCCTGGGTATATTTTCCAGGAGAAGTGAAAACATACTACAGTGATTTACGTGCACACATACTTGTAGCAGCGTGATTTGTCATACCTAAATCTTGGAAGCAACCCTTGTGTCCATCAACTAAGGAATGAAAAAAGAAGATGTGGTGTTTTTACACACTGGAGGTTTTTTTTTTTTTTTTTTTTGGTGGAACCGGGGATTGAACTCAGGCCCTTGCACTTGCCAGGGAAGCGCTTATTCCACAGAGCCATCTCCCCAGCCCCTTCACACTGGAGTATTATTCAGCTATAAAAAGGTAACTTTGAAGCTTATATTGGTAAATGAATGTAACTAGAGACCATACTCTAAGGTGAAATAAATCAGACTCTCATGTTCAAACATTGTCTAGTCTTCTTAATACAAGGACCTGAAAGATAAAATAAGTTTGCAGTATACAATACATACTATGGAAAGGGAATGACCCTGTTCAAAAGAAAGGAATTACTGAAATGAGGAAAAGGACAGGAGAGAGAGAGAGTGGGGAACAGACATATATCTATGTATGTGAGCAGGATAGTTTGGATAATTATTCTGTGGATTTCTACTGGTCTGCGGAAAGGTACAGTGCTTAATTTTTGTGTCTTTTTTTTCTTTTTCTCTCTTATTAATTTCTTAGAGAAGTTTTTTCTTTCTTCTTCCACTTTGCATGCATATACCTGGTATGTGAACAACTATTTTGAAGACAACCCTATGCAGTACAACAAATACTGTCAAATTCATATTATTTTGTTTAGTGAAATTTGTATCATTTGTAATTTTTTGTTTTAATACTATTTTGTGCTCTTTAAAAAATAATACAACAACAAGAAGGTATTTTTTAAAATTAGGTGCTGCTGCTGTGGCAATGTAGGATCTCACCGGATTTGGTAAAACAAACTTGCTAAGTCACTGACTTTTATTCCCAAGTCAAAATTCCAGAAACAAACAAACAAACTTGTATATTATCTATGTGTTTCTATTTAATTAATCATTCAATATGTTACATTTGCCTGTCTCTGCATTGATAAAATTGTATCCTTAGTGGGACTGAATCCTTGGAGAATTAGGAAGTGAGCAAGAAGTAGAAACGAGAATCAGTTAAGGGGCCTGGTGTCCTTCAGAGAAGAACCTTTTCTCTGCTGTCCCCACACTTGGAAAATCTACTACCCTATTTCCGATATAATTATAGTAGGTAGGTGAACTATCAACATTAAATTGAATGCTGTTGCAGTTAGGAAACTTTCCTCTTATCAGTGTGAATAATCACCTTCATAATGATAAAGGGCATATAGAATATCATAAAGGTGTTTTATCATGATAACATTTGATTTTGGTCGTTTTGCCACTTAGATTGAATGCTAGTACATGCACCAGGTGTATTGAGTGAATTCAAAGCCTTTAGCTGAGGATCTGACCCAGCTCTGCTAAAGTGGGACAGTGATTTGAGAGATTGTGGCCACAGAGGAGAGTCAGACACTCACATCTTTCTCTAAATTGTACCAGGGAAAAGAAACTATAGAAAATAATGGCCTTCAAAAAAAAAAAAAAAAAAAAAAAGAAAGAAAGAAAGAAAGAAAGAAAGAAAGAAAAAGAAAATAATAGCTTTCAGACAGCCTCCAAAATCAAGATTATTACTTTTTGTTGATATTTTTAATGGATTCCAGGATACTGGAAATTCACTAAAAAGAATTCCCTATCTTATTTCCAATGTAATGATCTTTCACATTTCATCCTCCTTCATTTGTATTTGATTTAACTCTTCTATTTTCTCTTTAAATAATATTTTATTCTTTTGTTTATGTGAAAGTATGCACTCAGTTTTGTTCCCTGCACCCCATCCTCCACTGAATTGTTTCTTGCATCTCTGAAATGTTGCAAACTCCAAGTTTAATCTGTTGAGTTTTCTCCTACATCCTTGCTCTTGTTTTCTTAGTGTATTCTGCCTGTGTGGCCTCTGACTTATCAAATACCAAATTCTGATAATTATTGATCTTCTCTGATATCTTTGCGATGTATTCACAATCTCACTTGTAGCAAGCACAATGAAGTTCTGAAGTTGAGGTCAAGCCATGGCAAATTCTTGGCTCTCTAGTTCTTTAGAAGAAACATGTTTACGAGACAACTTAAGAGATTTAAAATGTTAAAGATAA
>NW_004524591.1:2919047-2927530 GCF_000260255.1 Octodon degus
GCTTTTGCTAAGCTTGTTCTAAGTAGGTGCTTTAGACCACTGAGCCATCTCTCCAGCCCTAAAGATAAATTCTTAACCAACTATTCCTGTAGCCAAAAAAACTCCCTAAAATTTTCATTTTCCTGCCTGTATGCTCAAGTATTTTCTATTCACCTCTAAATTCTTAATACACATTGGCCTCTCAATATGTTTTATGAGTTAATGAAAGAATGAATGAATGAGTACATGTCTGTATACTACTCTGGGGAGATAACAGAGGCTCTTTTTTTTAATGATGACTTTTATTTTTGTGTTTCTGGTGACTAAAACCAGGGCCTTCATTCCAAGCTACATTCTTCATCCCTAGTTCTATTTATTTATTTAGAGACAGGGTCTCAGTGAGTTGCAAAGTTGTTCACTATAGATTTGAAATTTTGATCAGGCCCTCCTCCCTTAGCCGCTTAGAATATTGATATTATAGATGTGTGCTACCATGAGTGACTCTTACTGGTACTTTTATGACTTTACATTTGCTGTCTCAGTATGCTTATTTTTCTCTTCAGTGGCATTATAGTCCCTCTAGTAGACTGTCCACTCTCCCTTCTGACCTTTATGAATCAGATTTCCATTCTACATGACCAGATTTATAGATAGTTGTGCCTCCTGAAATAGACTTTTCTTTCTGTTAATCCTCATAAGAACAAGCACTCACCTGGAGTGATTTGCCATTTGCCATGCAATGTGCTATGAGTCTCTGTGCCTCAGAATTTGTAATGTACAAGGAGCTTTTCCAGCTTACTGAACAGAAATTTGAGACAAGAGTTTTCATTAATAGTCTAGTGTTGCCCAGCATGAATGTAGCAAAGTCAGTGTGAGCCTAGACAAAGAATCTCACAGCCCTGTATCATTCACTGTGCCACCAGTTCTTGAAGATCAACCCCAAGCCCACCTTTGAGATTTAATCCACACTGGCATGGCTTCCCTTTGATTTTATTTCCAGTGCAAGCAGGCTCTATGTGTCATATAGCCTATAAATCACCACCCACTTCCTGGCTAATAATACAATTACATCAGAGTTACATCTTGATCCCCACAATATTCATTGTGAACAAAAAAGGCAAGTTTTGAAGAATCACATCAAAGTTGAGCAAAGTGTAATTAGAAAAAATGTTTTCTTTGTGACTCCAGCAAGAGGTATTTTGTAGAGTTTGAACAGACCGTATTTATTGACTCTTAATCCTCCTACTCAACATTGGTAATGCCAAGAGGGCAAAATGAGGTAGAAAGAACCCTGTTGTCATTAGATCCTAATTGAGATGATTTTCTCATAGAGTGTCCATTGTTCCCACAACACACCATTGTGACATTCAGTGTTACGCTCTCCTGTCAATACTCTGCAGTGAACTATAACACTAAAATGTTGTGTAAATTCTGTCTCCATTTCCTCCCTCATTCTATCACTTGCTTGACTGACCTTGAGATTTATGAAATGTTTCCATGTACTTTTCCCACACTGAGCTCCTTGGGTTGGCCTCTTATTTGCTTTTGGATGCTTTTCTGGAAATGATTCCCAGCACTGACCTCTCTCTGCAATATGCCCTTCATTGCTAGATTCTCTTTGGAATACAGTTCAGATATTTCTTCACGGTCAGGAACCTCTGAAGCAGCAGGGACAGCTCACATGAAAATGAGACATCCAACAGATGTTTTTAAACAATTTAGATAGGAAATATGGGTATTCTTTGTGTTATTTTTATTACTTGAGCACCTGTCTCCCAAACAATACTGGAAACCCCTTGAGAATAGTGAGGGAAACACTTCCTTCATTTTCTTGCACTTTCTGTACCTAGCCCTGTATATTTGATGTGTAATGGCATGAAAAATGTGACTAAAGTTATACAGATTTGTCTATTCAAGGATGAAAAGAAAATAAAAACAAACAGATAAACAAACAAAAACTAAAGAAAGAAGCCATAAGAATTTTTGACCTCACTGAGGCTGAACTCACTGATCAGACAATGTTTGAGTTTCATTTTTGTGGAAGTTTTGAAGCATAAGAATCCTATTTTGTGCATTAAACAAGTAAACATTTTATAATTAGCCTAAAATATTGTCAAAATTATATTTAAATAACATTACAAAATATATCATCAGAATAATTTTGAAATATTATTTAGACCTTATGATATGAAGAAAAACAATTTTTAGCTCAAGGAGGTTTTCTTAAATTCTGTAACTTTTCCTAGTTCAAGTGATGAAACATAATGTTGAAGAAAATGGGTTTCTATAGCCAGAAGTTTGTTTTAATTCTGGCTCCTTCCCTTAATAACTTTACAAATATGGCTTAGTTAGAGAACTTTCTTATATCTCTATTTTTGAAGAAGAAACACAGAGATAACAACATCCAGCTGGCACATAATTGTAAAAATGAGATAATGTATGTAAAGCATAGCACAATCTCTGTAAAATAATAAAGTCCTATTAATTACTGGCTATTTGAAAAATTTATATCATGCTCTCTCAAAAAAATTGAAACAGAAATAGCCTTTACTAAGCCCAGACTGTACAAGTTCACTTCTGAACCTTGTACCTTTGGTTTCATTTCCCTGTTTCATATAAGAGGTACTCTTAAGTCTTTCCAGCTAGCCCTTTGTTACTAGCAGTCAAAACTGGTTCAAGTCACTCTTCCTTGAGGGAAATTATGCTCAGTGTTCCTTCATCTTCTTTACATAATATGGGAGGTTTACCATTACCTTCCAATCAAAATTACTTGCTTTTATTGTGTGTGTATGCATTGTTTGCATAACTTCTGTTGGATAAACATTATTCCTCTAAAAGTATCCTGCAAACATGTTAGATCTTGTCTTACGTAACTTTGGGGTTAGGTGTATGATGAGTTTTGTTTGCTCTCTTCCTTTTTCTCTTCAATGACATATGAAAAGTCTTTCCTTTGAAGCAAACAATCCTACAAGCTACGCTGTGGTTCCTTCTCCTACCAAGTAAATTTTCTGTCAACATGGTACAGGAAATCGTCATGACTGCCATCTTAATACAGTGTTAATGCAGTGACTTTAGAAGAGAAAAATGGAAAACATGTAAATAACATTCTCACTTTCAAAAAAGTCACAATCTACTTCATAGTGACAAAATTGACAGAGACAAGAAGCAGTGGCATAGCTCAGGTAGGCATTTGAGGCACAGACAAGGACTGAATTGCTGCATATCTGCAGTAATTCTGTGTTGTAAGTTAATTATGTTTGCTAATGCTAGCTTGTGTCATCATCTTGGAAGACAAGTTGTTGAACCAAGATGAAGACTGTTCACTTACATGCTTCTCTGATAAATCAAGTGACCACTAAAGTTATATAGATATATCCACATTTTATCCAATAAGAAATTATTGAGTCTTTCAAGAAGTATCTCAGAGAGAGGACTTGCTCTCTGAACATGTTATATTTATTTCATAACCCTGTATTTTCCCCATTTATTTTAGCTTCTGAAAAATGCTGAAGACCTCTACAGAATTAAGCCATGGTTTGTTATTCCACTTTGTTTTCAAGGTGTGGGCTAGGATTTCCACATGTAATTTTCCACAGCATTCCATGATAAATGTCATTGTACCTTCTCACTCTATACTCCTGAATATGTGTGCTCATGTATTCTCTCTTGATTCAGAGGACAGTGACACAAAAGTCTTGTCTCTGTCTGCTTGAGGGAAATGCTACTTTTCTTCCTTTCTTAAGCCACACATGAGCTTTTTTAAGCTTGTGTTAGATATCTGTTTGCTAAATTATTTTTTGGTCTTGTCAGTTAAGATGAAAAAGTACACCATGTTTTTGTAGTTATATCTGACAAACCCTTTATCACTCTTTTGGTAACAACTGAATCATTTTGTTTAATCCTTGTGTTACTTTCAAAGATGTTATTCTTACCTATGCATTTCTTAGGTGATAGAGTAAAACAAGAGCAACTTCTTAAAGTGAACAAATGCCAAAGCGAAAACAAATCACATTGCACATACATTTTGTCCCTCCTAAGAGTGCCAGCCCCTTCTTTTAAAACGCAGAGACATGCTTTTGAGGACAAAAAGGAAATTGATTTGTCTTCCCTGGGTTTGGGCCATGACTTTAGCGGTTGCTTTGTTTTATTGTAATCAGATCCATTGGCATGAGAGATGAAGCAGAGTCCAAGAAGCATAGGCAGGGCTTTTTTTTACTGGCATATGAAACAGAGAATCATTCAGGTCATACATTAGCAAGCAGCCAAGTAATTAATAATAACACACGTGGAAGAAAATGAATGTTTTGGTTGAGGAGAAGAAGGAGAAGTCAGACAAAGGCCTGGGATTCATGTCCTTGCCCTGAGCAGCAGCAAAAATAATGTTATGAATAGCATTTAACTTGAATTTGCAGCAAACTGCTGCTTTTATCATAAACAATTGCCAGATGGTATACATTATCTTTCTTTTTTCTTCTTTCACAAAAGCAGCATTAATTGCAGAGCAGCCCAGGGCTCCACTCAGCTCATCAGTGTGATAACACTTCATGACCCTGATTAGCCGTCAGTCTACTCAATTAAAAAGATCATTTAGACATTCACCCAATCATTTGCCTATCGAGCCACCTGGGCCTCAACCAGGGGCTCCATTTTTAACATTCTCCTGCCCTCTCTCATCTTGCCTAGCTTTTTTACATATCTCCAAAAGACGTAATTGAATTAAATAAAGCGTCTCAGGGGCAGCTGCAACATCTGCTGTTTGTGGTATGTCAAGCCTTCAGCATTAAAAACAGTTACATATGCTCCAAATTAGCAGGTCGTAGAGATGAAACAGTCGATGATAGTGTTTTTGTGCCAGCGTGAGAAGCAGCTCACAGCTGTGTGCAATTTACAATTAAAGGCTTTATCAGCGCTCAATTGTACTAGTGAATCAAGTGGTGAGAGGTCAGTTAGTGAATTAGACCAATTAGAGCTTGTACAGTTAAATTATCTGTCTTATTACCTACTGATAAACAGCCTTGTCATATCTTCACTGGAATGATGAAGCTGAATGAGTTCTATGAAGTGATGATACAAGTTCAGTGTAGTGGAACTTAGAACTAGAGCAGGCAAATGACTTTAACCTTTTAAAATAGCTATGTAACAGGAAGCTTGAAATTGGTTCCAACTCTCGAGATTGCACTGACTATATGTACTTCTGACTGGATCTCCATGTATAAGACTCTTTATGCAGGATTTTGGAGCAGAATGATATGGGTTTCCCGTGTTTTAATTTTTAGGTAGCTTTTAGATTTTAAGCTTTAACTTGAATAAAAATAAAGAGTAGAGCCAACTGTGCAAAAAAATAAATAAATAAAGCACTTCAAATCAGCCCATGAAGGATACATATATTTTCATGGTGACAGAAATTCATTTCTTTCAGAAATGCAAAATTCATCAGCTGTTTTCAATCATGAATATGATGCATGTTCACTGTACATCCTTTTTCATAGGTTATGTCCGTTTTATGCTTTAATACATATAACATGAAGATGACAATCCACGGCAAAACTATTGTTTAATGTTCTATGATAAGCCATTGGTGAGTTGTTTCTACTGCAACTTTCCACTAAATGAATGCTTATCTTTTATTTTCTTAGACAGCAAGTTACAGAAGATAGTTTGTAGTGCAGATGCTATTGACTAGGACTAACACTTATATTAATGAAGCTAACAAAATTATATCAGGAATCATTCTAGACTCTTAAATATATAGTCAGAAATTAGTGTGGAGGATGTATTTTAAATAGCATATATTTATGTATTCTACCTATTTTCTCCTAAAGGAGAAATTCATAATTTAATATTGGATAAAACTAGTGAAAGAGAGTTCATATTATTTCCCTAATTTTTAAATCCTCGGAATTATTTTGCTAATTTAAAATTTAGTTATATACCAAATACATATAAACAATACATTCTTCAAAATGTAAGGCTGGTTTGATTTGTAATAAATTTTTGCTTGAAAGCAAAATTAATTAAACTCAATGGTAGAATCATACTGTTCATGCTCAATAATATTTGCAGTCCAGAAAAGTTTGTTTAAAAAAATTTCAAAGTTCTTTAAAAGTAAAGAGCCAGTACCCTACTAATAACATGCTTACAAAGGAGCACGATCAGTTGTCTCCTTTGAGGAAATATTGTATAAATTCTAGTAAAATCATCAAGATGGTTTTCTGACCTATATTAGAATAACTCTGAAATGTACCTGGAGGAAAAAAAATTACATGCAAAGCATTAAACACATTTTAAAAAAAGAATCAAGAGTGTCATATCCTAATAACTCTGAGAAAGAAAATCAGTATATATCTGGCATAAACATAGAGCAAATAAATACATTTAAAAAATTTTAAAATCAAATGTTAGTTAATTTAAAGGTTTCATTAAGTCTTTCAAATCATGGCAAAATATGACTTTACTGCAGTATAAGAAAAGTGATCGATAATTTAAAAAATAATCATATTCATTCATACCCAAAATATTGTAGATAGCCAAGATTTTAAATATTTAAGAAGAAATATTAATTGCACTAGAAGAAAATATAGAATACTTAAAAAAATCTTCTTGGGTGGCTTAGAAATTGCCTTTCTCAATATATAAGAAACAAGCAGAAAAGATTACATAAACTATATGTATGCTGCCAAATTTAAAAAAAATATTTAACATATACAAAGGTAAAGAAAATAGGAAACTATAGCACAAAATGTATTAGGGGCAATTTTTAATATTAACATGTAAATATAAATTACATGCATAAATTTGCTATGGAAAATAAACTAGTGGAAAGAATTAAATATAAGTTGAAAATGAATATACATATATACACATTCAAAAATATTATGTAAAAATGTAATTACTATTCAAATAAATGCACATTAGAACAAAGAGAACTCAAAAAGATAGAACTATGAGAACAAATACAGAACTTCAGCAACAATGGCTATTATCAAAATGATAAAAACAAATGTTTGTGAGAATATGGAAAAAGGGAACCCTTACATACTGCCAATAGCACTCTCAGGACAATTATTTAGAAATGGAAATGACTAAAAAGAATTAAAACAGAACTACCATATGACCTAGCAATCCCTACTGAGTGTACAGCCCAAGCAGATGTTTTCAGTCTGTCGGAAGACATCTGCACTCTTTGTTTATCGCAGTACTATTCATAGCACCTGATGTGTGGAATCAATCTAAGACAACTTATAAATAAAGAAAATCTAGGATGGAGATTTCTCAAAATAAATTTACAAATTTCTTTGACCCAGCCACTGCAGTTGTAAGTGTGTTTTTGCATAGTGTACATGCATACCCGTGTTTATACTGGCCTAGTCCAAAATAGCTAAATCTTGGAAACAGCCTACATGTCCATCAACATATAAATGAATGAAGATACTGTGTTGTTTATAAACAATGGAGCACTACTTTGCCATAATGAAGGATAAACTTAAGTCATTGAGAGGAAAATGGGTGTTGCTTGATATCATAATGTTAAATGAAGTAAATCAAGCACACAAGTTTTTATGCTCTCTCTTGTATGAAAAGCTCAATAGATAAGTAAAGCATAAAATAAAAGTCAGATAATGAAAGAGAAAAGAGAAGAAAAATATAATCCATCATGGGCAATGTATCTAAAGGTGTGCCTTGATTTGGAATAATTGCCTTACATATTTTATATATTTATTGGCTTGGCTTTTTATGTATATGATAACTCTATGAGAACTTCTAAGATAAGTAAATGAGTAGGATGCTTATACAATAAATGAAAAGTGGGTGAAACAATGGGAAAAATTGAGATAAGTTTTGTACATGTACCATTTCCCCACCATGGAATCATGTGCTGCAAACTTGTACTAATAAAAATTTTAAAGGTAAGGAATATGTGGCATATAGATACAATGAAACACTCTTCAGCCATAAAGCAGATGGCAATTCCATTATTGGAGACAACATGGATAAATTTAGAAGACATTAAGTGAAATAAGGAAGACCCAGAAAGACAAGAATCCCATGATCTCACTCAGGCTGGATGTAAGA
The DNA here is from genome assembly GCF_000260255.1 of Octodon degus. NCBI lineage: Eukaryota > Metazoa > Chordata > Mammalia > Rodentia > Octodontidae > Octodon > Octodon degus. The sequence goes on from NW_004524591.1 coordinate 2,927,100, forward strand.
CACATCGATCACACAACAGTAGAGGATAGAATGGTGGCCACAGCGCCTGGGGCTGGTGGGAGGAGGAGGAGATGAACAGATCATGGTTAGAAGCAAAGTTACATGTACAGAGGTGAGGCAAGTTCTGGAGTTCTACTGCACCAGAAGGTGAGCATAGTTCACAATGGATTATTTTATATTTTGTAATAGCTAGAAGAGAGTTTTTGAATGTTCTAACCACGAAGAAAAGAAGAAAGCTTTGATGTGGTAGATATGCTAATTACTTTGAGTTGATCATGATGTACGAAAACCTTACATTGTATACCATAAATATGTAAAAGTGCTATGAATTAGAAATTTAGAAAGACTGCTCGAATAAAACTATACAGTATGTACATTTTCAGTATCATAACATATATATCTGCATTACAGATCAAATAAATATTGTATCA